>NW_006399989.1:1972396-1973002 GCF_000299155.1 Elephantulus edwardii
GCACTGTTATCAATTGTGCTTAGCCGTACATGTTCATATCCTTGAAGATGTATCATGGAAGTGTTGCAGCCTAGAAGACACAAATTTAACAAGTTCAAAGTACATGAGTCAAAAATTAAAAGCAATACTATTCCAAAAAGAGGTTCTAACAGTGGCACAAATCAAGTTACAGAGGGAAGGTAGTTCTTAAAATAAAAGGCCTATTTACTAGCACTTTGTCTATTATAGTATAAGGGTTAGGAACCACAAGTTGTAGAGGCTCAACTATGTCATTTATTGTTCTTAAGTCCTGGAGCAAATTCCATCTACCACTGGGTTGTTTTCCACCTTGGAAGTCTGTATGCAAGGCAGAGGTGAAGTAAGGAGTTAGGACCTCAGAAGGCTTTAACCAAATAGTAGGCTCTTGTGTCCAGGAGAAAATGAATACACTTACCAGTAATGTTAAAGCTCACCCACAGCTCTTCTGGGAGGATCTAAATCATTGAAGCGTCCTCCTTTGTTTCCAGCTGGTAGCTGGGGCCTGTCAGTCCTGTCAGCCACGAGGACCTGATGTGGGCCACTCTTGGCCAAGTGTCCTTCAGATCCACACTTAAAGCAAGTGAGTGG
>NW_006399989.1:1976917-1981452 GCF_000299155.1 Elephantulus edwardii
GAAATCAGCACTTAATCTTATCTGTTCTCCCTTATAGGTTACTCTTTGTTTCTCCCTTGCTGCTTTCAGGATTCTCTCCTTATCCTTGGTTCTGGCAAATTTAACTATGATATGCCTTAATGTTTTTCTTTTGGGGTCTAATCTATATGGTGTTCGCTGAGCTTCCTGAATACATATGCTCTCATTGTTCATTATGCTTGGGAAGTTTTCCTCTAGTAATTCTTCCACAACTTTTTCAGTGCCTTTACTTGCCTCTTCCTTTTCTGGGAATCCAATGATGCGCATGTTATTTCTCTTGATGGTATCCCACATTATTCTTAGGTTTTCTTCTTTTTCTTTCTTTTTTGAGTCTGCTTTTTTCTCTAGCAGATCAGTGGTGGCAATTCTGTCTTCAATTTCACTGATTCTGTGTTCCATCTCATCAATTCTCCTCATATGTCCCTCCATCATGTTAACAGCCTCTGAAACATTGGACCTTATATTTTGAATAGTGTATTCTTGGTTTTCCAGTGCCGCTAATGCCTCGTTTGTTTTCCCTGCAATGTTCCAAATTTTTTTTTTTTGGCTCCTCCTGGTTTTTGCTTGTAGTATCCTGTAATTCACCAAGTTTGTCTTCCATCCATTGAATGTATTCAGTCACTCCTCTTTTAAATTCTGGCTTCAGGGAATCCACTAATACTGTGTCACACTTTGTGAGTGACATGTTGCTTTGCTCTTGTATATTGTGTGCGATAGTTTGCTTTCTTCGAGACATTGATATGTTCTTGATCTGTAGACAATGCTCTTGAGATCAGTTGGGCAGCTACCAAATTGTGCGTTTCTCTGAACTTCTGACTTCAGAGAAATGTCAGTTCAGAGCCTGCAAGGGCAATCTCTTGCTGGTAAGACAGGTCAAGGTGCTCCCGATTAAAGGCAAGTTGATTGCCCAGACGTGTAGGCACTGGTGTGGAGCCAAATGGGGTGAGGCAGGCACAGGGTTGGGGTGATCGCAAGGGCAGGTCAAACACTTGGGGGACCTTGCTCAAACCTCTGCTGTCTGATTGTGCTCACAATTGGGGTCCTTACTCAAATTCCCGCTGTCCGTTTCATACCCAATGGTTTTCTCAGTGTTCCCTGCCTGATGGCACTTACGCAGGTGCCCTCACACAACAGCCCTTGCTCCAGCAGAGTCCTGGATCCAACAGGACCTGAAAAGTCAAGGTCAAATACCCACCAACCCACTAGACTCTGCCTGGTCTGCAGGGTCCACAAAAGCTGGCCTGTTTCTGGGCAGTTGGTGTAGCCCAAGAGAGCTTGGCCAAATTCCCCACCAGTGGGCACGCCCTTGCGTGCTCTCCTAGGTCACACAGCAATGCCCCAGTATACCCAGTCAGGATCCTACCATCCTTTCTCCTGCCAGATTAGTTCCACAGCAGCTAGGCTGATAGCTCTCAGTGATAGCTGGATCCGCGGTGGTGCCTTGAGGTCACAGGGCTGTGGTGGGGGCTGAGGTGAGTGGTTGTGGAGCTGCAAGGGGGGTCAGGGGAAGAGAGAAAGCCAGGGACTATGGGGGGAACAGGAGCACAGGGCTTGGACACTATCACCAGCAGGCAGGGGGCGGGGCTTGGGCACTGCTGGGGGTTTATGCAGGGCACCCTGTGTGGTGGGGTCACACAGGCACCATCTGCAGGAGGGTCACACAGTGGTGGGTAGTCGTTGCTCCTCTGGGGTCAAACAGTCAGTGGTGGTCATTTCTCTGAAGTTCTGTGGTAGCTGCAGACTCTTGCTTGTCCTGGGTCTCTTAGAAGCTGGGGGTGGTCGGTTGCTCCTCTGGAGTCGCAGGGTGGCAGACAGTTGCCCTCTACTTGCTCCTGGTGTGTGGGTTTCACAGTCGCTTGGCTGATGTCTTTTGGTTGGGATTCAGCTATCCTGTGTGTAGTTGAAATTCCAGCTCTCAAGCTGGCGCGGTGTTCTGGCTGGTATGGCCTTCCGGCTGGCGTGGTGTTCCGGCTCTATCTTTTGCTTTTCAATGAGAGTAGTGAACTGAGGGGGAAAGGGGTAAAGGAAGAAGTGTAACAATGAATGAATGAAAATCCAAAATCTCTGTAAATGTTCATTAAAATTAATAAAACAAAAAAAAGAGGACTCTAGCCACCAGACAACTTATGATCTAAAAGGCTTACCTTCCTGGTCCAACTGCTTTAAATAATAGGCCTCGAGCCACAAAGTGATCATTGATCTAAAATGGCCTGACTTCTGAGTCCCAAATGTCTTAAATAATTGACCCCCAGCCACTATATCACTGTTAATCAAAAAAGGCCCACCTTCCAAATCACAATTGCTTTAAATAACAGGCCTCTATACAAAAGAAAATTAGTGATCCAAAAGGCATGCTTTCCACTTCCCAACCACTTTAAATTGTAGACTCCAGCCACCACACAACTGTTGATAAAAAAGGCCCAACTTCTGGACACCAACTGCTTTAAATAAGGGATCTCAAGCCACCAAATGACTGTTGATTTATTAAAGCCCTGCCTCCTCAGTCCCAATTGCTTTAAATAACAAGACCCAAGGCCCTAAATTACTACGGATTAAAAAGGCCCAACTTCAGGATACTAACTGTTTTAAATAAGAGGAACTCAGCAATCAGATGTCTATTGATAAAAAGGGGCCATATTCTGTGAGATAAAATGGGATTGGTTTTATAATTTAAAAAGTCATTTCTAGAGCTGTCCTGAAATACAATGTGGTGAGCGACAGGATAATATCCATACACATACAAGAAAGTCCAGTAAATACCACTATCATTCAAATATATGCACCAACAACTAGAGCCAAAGAGGAGGAAATAGAGGATTTCTACCAACTTTTGCGTCAGAAATTGATCAAGCATGCAATCAAGATTCATTAATAATAATGGGTGACTGGAATGCAAAAGTTGGGAACAGCGAAGAAGGATCAGTAGCTGGAAAACACAAGCTCGGCGAGAGAAATGAGGCTGGAGATAGAATGATAGAGTTCTGCACATTCAATAATGTATTTATTGCAAATACGTTTTATAAGAAACATAAACTCAGGCTATACACATGGATCTCACCTGATGGTATGCATATGAATCAAATCGATTACATTTGTGGAAAGACTCGGAGGAGAAGCTCAATATCAGCAGTGAAAACCAGGCCAGGTGCTGATTGTGGGACAGACCACCAACTACTCATATGCAAGTTCAAGCTGAAGTTGAGGAAAATTAAATCAAGTCCACAGGAACCAAGATTTGACCTTAAGTCTGTCCCACTCGAATTTCAAAACCATCTCAGGAACAGGTTTGAGGCCTTGAGCACCAAATGAGCTCTGGGAGGATGTCAAGAAAATCGTCCATGAAGAATGCAAAAGATCATTACACAGGCTAAAGAAGAAAAGACCAAGATGGATGTCAGATGAGACTCTGAGTATTGCATTAGAGTGCCAAGAAGCCAAAGCTAAAGGAAGAAATCAAGAAATCAAAGAGCTGAATAGAAAATTTCAAAAGGCAGCTCAGGATGACAAAGCAATATATTATAATGAAATGTGCATGTACTGGGTTCCAAATACTTTTTTTTATTGGGAAAAACATATTGGGGGTACAAGGAGGTGAGGGATGGGGCAGAAGGGTGAGGGTGGGCCAGGATGCAGTTGCAGAGCTGCATAGTTTGGTCGGTGGGGGGAGCAGGTGAAGGAAATGATGAGTGTCCAGTGGGGACCAGATACTACAGAGGAATGACAAGCATTTTCCAATAGTAATTAAACCCACTGTCTTAATGATTTGGGAATTGGATGCCGACTCTCTGGCTTCTTCATGCTGAACAGGGACGTAGATGTAAAGGGGGGAAGGGAAGACCCTTTATCACTTCACTGGTTGTCTTGGGTTAAAGCTGCTTGCCTTCTTGCTCTGTTAGAGGATATTTTCCTGTCATTTGCCCCCCTCTGGACTGCAAAGTGTTTTCCCAGATGGGTCCAGGGGCGATGGCTGGTTGAACCCAGAGGCTCCATCCTCCTTTGCTTCCTTAGCTGTCAGTTGTATTTCTTTTTTGTCTCTGGCACTGGGTTCAGGGTCAATTATGGAGTAAAACTCAGAGTTAAGGTTACCTATAGGAAAGGGAGCAAACCTAGAGAGAACAAACTTGTGAGTTACAAATAGAAGGGCTTTGAGGGTGTTGCTTTCAGGTTTACTGGGGGGGAGGGTGGCAGAAGGTGGCCTAGGTAACATTGGATACCCTAGGCATTCTTTTTTTATTCTCCTTCCCCACCCAGGGGTCACATGGCACAATCTGGGGACTGAGGAGCTCACCCTTCGGGCCGCGTCAGCTCGCCCCAAGCCAGGGGCCGAGGGCAGCCCATCCTGAGCACGGCAATAGCCACCAGGAGCTGGCTGGTATACTCCCCCTCCAATTGCCCCTACCCAAGTCTGGTACCCTCACCTGACTGAGGACTCTGTGGTCAGGGATAGTGTTTCCAATTCCAGCACTGCCACTTTTACCCACCATAAGTGGTCATACTATATTTTGAAGTAGGTGTCA
>NW_006399989.1:1981552-2037254 GCF_000299155.1 Elephantulus edwardii
AACAGAACAAAATATGTGGTGCATTTAGGATGTGGGTCCTCTTGTGCATGCTGCCACTGTTAAGGTCATCAGACTCACAGTGACTTTCAGCAATCCATTGCCTGGGTAATCGTCCTCTTTGGCCTGTCCAATGCATAGGTAATCGTCTTCTTTGGCCTGTCCAATGCACAGGTAATTGTCTTCTTTGGCCTGTCCAAGGAAACCCAAACCTGCAGATGGTGGGCATGCATCCCATACCCCACCTCCTACGCAGGCAGCCAGCGGGATGCACCCTTCCCCAGGGCGGGAGGCCTGCGGGAGGTGCACGCCCCCCACCCCCACCCCGGCGCACCGTGCTCAGTGGCTGCGTGGCCCCTCCTGTGCAGGCAGCTGGCCGGTGCCCGCTTCCCCCACAGCTGCTATCCTGGCTCCAAGAATTCTCTCCAGACCAAGTCCACCTTGTGGCAGTGTGGTGGCTTCACTTTACCAGTCTTGAGGAGGGTCGGTGTCCAGCATCCATCCTGGGTGAGGGAATCCATTTGTTCCGGCTGTGGAAGCCTCATGGAGCTGCAGCGGCTCTGCGGCGTGGCACGGGCTCTGCAGGGGGCTGTTGGGAGCCACGAGACTCACCATTTCTCCTTGGGAATCCTTTAATTCCTGTTGTTGAGCCTCGATCTTCACTGAGGGCCAGTCATCAACTGTTTAAGTGTTCAATTATCAATAAGCCAAAGTCTGTGGAAGGCCATAATGGCCCTGCTTTAAGTGGTTTGCTGCTCCCGCAGCTCACCACGCTGTCTCTGCCTCTGCTGCCATCTTGGATCCCTGGGTTCCAAATACTTTAAATAATAGATACCCAACTACCAGACAGATGGGAATAAAAAAGACCCACCTTCTGGGTGCCAACTGCTTTAAATAATAGGCCCCAACCCACCACAAAACTGTTCATCTTAAAAGGCTCACCTTGTTGATCCCAATTGCTTTAAACAAGATGAACACAGCCACCTGAGAAATGTTGATCAAAAAGGCCTGTCTTCTGGGTCCCAAACTCTTTTGAGGTCCTCAGCTACCAAACAGTCTTTTATCAAAAAGGTTCACCTTCTGGGTCCCAATTTCTTTAAATAATAGACCCTGGTGACAAGAAGACTATTGAGTAAATAGACCTGCAAATAGACCAAATAGGTCTTAACTCCTTTAAATAATTAGTCTCAGCCAACATGTGACTGTTGATCTAAAAGGCCCATTTTCTGGGTACCAACTGCTTTAAATAAGAGGACTTCAGCCACCAGACAATTGTTGATCAAAAAGGCCTACTTTCAGAGTCTCAGTTCTTTTAAATAGTAGGCCCCAGACAACACATAACTGTTGACCTAAAAGGCCTTCTTTTCAGGTCCCAACTACTTTAAATAAGAGAAACCCAGGCCCTAGATGACTGTTCATCATAAAGGCCCACCTTCTGGGTCCCAGCTGCTTTACAGTAGAGACCCCCATCTACCAGAATACTGTAGATCAAAAGAGCACAACTTCTAGATCTCAACTGCTTTAAATAATGGACCCCCAGCCACCACGTAACTGTTGATCAAAAAGCCCCCTCTCTTCCAGGTCCCAATTGCCTTAAATAAGAGGAACCCAGCCACCAGGGGCATGTTGATTTAAAAAAGGCACAACCTCTGGGTCCCAGCTGCTTTAAAGAAGAGGTTTCCAGTCACCAGAGGTATTTTCACACACACCCTAAATACCACCTTGGTCTCAACTGCTTTAAATAAGAGATTCCATCAACCACAAGACTATTAATCAATAAGGTCCTCCTTCCGGGTCCCAACTTCTTTAAATAAGAGACTTCAGATGATCGGATGACTGTTGATCAAAAAGGCCAACCTTCAGTGTCTCTGCTGCTTTAAAGATAACCCCAGTCACCACACAAATGCTGATCAAAAGGTCCCACCTTCTGGTTCCCAATTGCTTTACATAAGAGGCCCCAGCCAGCACACATGTATTAATAAAAAACCTCCACCGTCTGGTTCCCAACTGATTTATACGTGAGGAAAGCAGGCCACAGACAATTGTGGATCAAAGTGTCCTGCCTTCCAGGTCCAACTGCTTTAAATAAGTGCCTCTAAGTCACCAGACAGATGACTGTTGATCAAAAAGGTCTTCATTTGGATCCTAAATGCTTTAAAATAGAGATCTCCATCTACTAAATGATTTTTTATCAATAAGGCCCACCTTTGAGTTCTCAATTGCTTTAAATTTTCCAGTGAACCGATGACTGTTGATAAAAAAATGCCCACATTCTGGGTGCAAACTGCTTTAAGTAATAGTTTCCCAGCCACTAAATGACCGTTAATCAAAAAGGCCTGCCTTTCAGATTGCTACGGCTTTAAATAAGAGGCCCCTAGCCACCAAACAACTGCTGATCAAAAATGCCTGGCATCAGGGTCTCAACTCCTTTAAGAATGAGGAACCCAGCCACTAAATGATTGTTGATCAATAAGACCCAACATGTGGGTGCCTATTGCTTTAAATAAGAGCCCCAAAGCCACCAAACAACTGTTGATCTAAAAGGCCCACCATTCAGGTCCCTACTGCTTTAAATAAGAGTGTCTCTTCCAGCACACAACTGTTGATCAAAAAGCCCTCCTTCTGGGACCCAAATGCTTTCATAAGAGGTCCCCAGCAAAAAGATGACTGTTTATCAAAAGGGCCCACCTTCTAGTTCTCAACTGCTTTAAATAAGAGGCCCCCAGCCACCAGATGATTGTTTATAAAAGGCACCAGACAAATGTTCATCAAATAAAGCTCACCTTCACCCACAAAACTGCTTTAAATAAGTGTCCCACATCCACCAGAGGACTGTTGAACAAAAAGAATCACCTTTTGGATCCCAACTGCTTTAAATGAAAGGCTCCAGCCACAGAAAATGTTCAATATGGTCCAATTTTCTAGTCTCAAATGTTTTAAATTAGAGGTCCTCAGCCACCAGACAATTATTGATCAAAAGGGCCATTTTCCAGGTCCCAATTTCTTGAAAGAAGAGACTTCAAGGGACCAGAGACTGTTGATCAATAAGGCCCACCTTCTGGGTCCCTACTGATTTAAATAATAAGCACCCAGCCACCACACAACTGTTGATCAAAAAGCCTTGTCTCTGTGCCAACCGCTTTAATTAAGGGGCCCCAAGTCATCAGAGGCATGTTGCTAAAAAAGGTCCACCTTCCATGTTGCAACTGCTTTAATTAGGAGGCTCCCAGCCCCCACATGACTGTTGATCAAAAAATACCTGCCTTCTGGGTTCCAATTGCTTTAAATGAGAGGAACTCAGCCACCAGATAAAAAGGCCCACCCTCTGGGTCCCCATTGCTTTAAATAAGGGGCCTCACATGGATGAAGATGTGCAAGGGTAGGTATTAATCATGGAGTGGTACAATTTGATGATTGGGAGGGGTAGGATATATTGGAAGAATCTGTTCTCAAAATCAATGTATTCAAATTTTGTAAATAAACTAGTATTTAAAAAGGGAGCGCCTCAAGCCACCAAACTACTGTTGATCAAAAGGCTTGCCTTCTGGCTCCCAGCAGATTTACATAAGAGGAACCGAGGCCCTAGATGACTGTGGATCTAAGTGGCAGTGGCCTGCTTTCTGAGCCCGAACTTCTTTAAATAAAAGGCCTTAAGTCATGAGACAACTGTGGGTCAAAAATGCTTGATCAGGGTCACAACTGTGTTACGTAAGAGGAACCCAGCCACCACATGCCTGTTGATCAAAAAGGTCTGTCTTCTGGGTCCCTACTGCTTTAACAAAAGAGACCCACAGCCACTCAAAGACTTGATCTGAAAGGTCTGCTTTCCAAGTCTCAACCGCTTTAAATAAGAGGAGCCAAGCCACCAAACTACTATTGATCTAAAAAGTCTGCCTATGTGCCATCAGTCACGTTTTCCAAGGACTGGTCCTTCCTGGCCACATGCCCAAAGTTTGTCAGACAGAGCTTCAAAATCCTTGCCTCCAAGAAGCAGCTTGGTTTCGCCCTCTCTGGACAGACCTGTTTGTTCTCTTGGCAGTCCACAGTATGTTCAACATTCTTCTTTAGCGTTAAAACTCAGACATTGATTCCTCTTCTATCATCCTTAGTGATTTCCCAGTTCTCTGATACATAGAAAGTAACTGTGAAGACCATGGCCTGTATCAGGTGTACCTTAGCCTCAAGACTGATATCATTGCTCTTCAGTACTTTAGAGAGGTCCTTCACAGCAGATATTCCCAATTCTGGGAATGTGGCCTGGATCCCAAATACTTGACATAAGAGGACCCCATCCACCAGAAGACTGTCAAAAATCTCACATTCCATGTCTCAACTTCTTTAAATAAGAGACCCTCAGTGACCAGATGATTGTTGATAAAAATTGCCTGGCTTCTGGGTATCAACTGCTTTTAATTAGAGGTCCCCAGCTACCAGATGAGTGTTAATTAATAAGCCTGCTTTCTGGGTCCCAACAGGTTTAAATAAGAGGAATCCAGTCCCCCAGATAACTGTTGATAGAAAAGACTCACTTTCAGGATCCCAACTGCTTTAAAAAGAGGAACCAAGCCACCAGATAGCTATTGATCAAAAAGGCATTTAAGTTCCAATTGCTTTAAATAAATGGCCTCAAGTCTTTAAACGACTATTGATCTAAAAAACCCTCTTTCCAGAACCCAGCTAATTTAAATAAGAGGAATTCGGTCCCCAGATTACTGTTGATCAAAATGTCCTGCTATCTGGGTTACAACTGCTGTAAATTAGAGGTGCCATGTCATTCAATGACTGTTTACCTAAGAGGCGTGCCTTCCAGGTCCAAAATCCTTTAAATAAGAGGAACAAAGCCTCCACACCACCATTTTCCAAAGAAGCCTACTTTGCGGGTCCCAACTACTTTAAACAAGAGGAACTCAGCCACTAGACACTTGTTGATAAAAAAAGGTCTGCCGTCCAGGTTCCTACTGCTTTAAATAAGTGACTCACAGCCCCAGATAACTGTTGATAAACACCATTAACAAAAATTAACTTAAGGTGGATCAGAGACCTAGGGGTAAAGCTCAAAAACCATAAAGATCACAAGAGGCAAAGTAGAACCAAGTTTGGAAGGTGTAGCTCATGGTATAAAAAGGCTAGCAATACAGCCAGAAATATACAACCAGGAGAGGATAAAATTGATGAATGTGACCTTCTAAAGGGCAAATCCCTGTATGCATCAAAAACATTTTCCAACAGAGTGAAAAGAAACTCTACTGGCTGGGGAAAAAAAAAGTTTGGCAATATCATTTCACACAAGGGTCTCATAATAAAAGTTTGCAGAATTTTATAGGGCCTCTACAAGAAAAAGACTGATAACACAATTACAAAATGGGCAAAAGACATGGAAAGAATTTTCACAGAGAAAGATATTTGAATGACCAAAAGACACATGAAATATTCAACATCATTGGAAATAAGAGAGATGCAAATCAAAACCACAGTGAGTTATCATCTCACACTAGAAGCAGTGCTAAATAATAAATGTTGGAGAGGATGTGACAAGGTAGAAACTTTTATATATTTTTGGTGGGATTGTAAAATGATACAACCACTCTGGAAGGCAGTTTGTCATTTCCACAAAAAACTGAACGTAGAAATTCAATATGACCCAGCTATTCCACTGCTTGGAATATATCACAAGAAAGAGAGAACCGAGGCACCAATGGAGACTTGTACATCAATGTTCATAGCCACATTATTGACCATCACAGGATCATAGAAACATCCCAAATGTCTAACTGTAATTAAATGGACTGAGAAATTGTGGGATATTTTCATATTGGAATACTATGCAGAATGTAGGAGCAATGATTTTAAAAATCACTATATAACTTGGGAAGGACTGGAGAGCATTACGCTATGGGAACTAACACATTCACATAAGGACAAATTATATATAAGACCATTATTGTAGAAATAGAAAGATAATTATTAAAATGTGTATGAGGATCCAAGGAGGGGAAGGGAGGAGCACAGGGGTGAGGATGGGCAGGAGGTAATCACAATTTGATGGGTAGAGGGAGGGGTGAGTAAAGGAAATGGGAAAAATCTAGTGTGAAAATAAGCAAACTAATATAAAAAATTTTATTTTTTTAAAAAAAAGACCTGCTTTCTATGTCCCACATGCTTTAAAAAGAGTCACTAGACACCAAATGACTGTTGATCTAAAATGCCCACCTTCTGGGTCTCAACTGCTATAAGAAAGAGGAACCCAGTCACCAGACAACTGTTGATCAAAAAGGCCCACCTTTCAAGTCTCAACTACTTTAAATAAGAGACTCCAAGACACCAAACAACTGTTAATCTAATAGTGCTATCCTCAGTGTCCCAAATGCTTTAAATATTAGTACACCAGTCATCAGACTGTTGTTGATAACAAATCCTGCCTTCTGAATCCCAAATGCTTTTAAAAATAGGCCTCCAGCCACCAGATGACTGTTGATCAAAAAGGCCTGCCTTCTGGTTCTGTACTGCTTTAAATAAGAAGAAGCTGGCCACCAGAAAATGTTGACCCGAAAGACCTATATTTAGGGTTCCAACTGCTTTAAATAAGAGGACCCAGCCACCAGATGACTGTTAATCAAAATAGACCACCTTTTGAGTCTCAGCTTCTTTAATGAAGGTCCCCCAAGCCACCAAACTACTGTTAATTTTAAAGGTCCACCTTCTGAGTCCTAACTGCTTTAAATAAGAGGCACTCAGCCACCAAACAACTGTTGGTCTAAAAGACCCACCTTCCAGTTCCCAACTGCTTTAAATAAGAACACAGCCACTAGATGACTGTTGATCAATAAAGCCCACCTTATTGATCAACTACTTTAAATAAGAAGAACCTAGCCACCAGACAAGTGCTATGTGAATGAAGAATAGTGTGGAAAAAAAAGTGTATAGAAACTGTGTAAGCAAACCAATTTAAAAAATAATGTAAAACAGAATGTATATGAATGATTGTATGAAACATAATATAAATGAAAAAACATATAAAATACAATGTATATGAATGAAGCATAATCTTTAAATAAGAACAAAGCCACCAGATGATTGTTGATCAATAAGCCCACCTTCTAGGTCTCAATTGCTTAAATAAGAGTTCCGTAGCAATTAGAGTACTGTTAATTGATAAGGTCTGCTTTTCAAATCCCTCCTTTCAGGTTTCAACTGCTTTTGATAAGAGGTCTCAATCTATCAGACTACTGTTGATCATAAAGCCCCTCCTTCTGGATCCCAACTGCTGTAAAAAGTGGCTCCCATCCACCAGATGACTATAGATCAAAAAGTCTAGTCTTATTTGTTGATCAAAAGGTCCGCCTTTCAGTTCCTAACTCTTTATTTAAGAGGCTCTCATTTACCAGAGGGAGCTCTGATGGCCTAGTGGTAAGAAGCTGTGCTGCAATCCAGAAAGTTTGCAGTTCAAATCCACCAGCAGTTTTGCAGGAGAAGAATGGACAATCTCTTAACTGTCTCTGAAAACCCAATGAAGGGTCAGCTGTGCGTCAGTTTTGACTCAATGACACACAGCACAACAACATCCATCAAGCGATTATTGGTAAAAAAGCCCATTTCTATGTCCCAACTGCTTTAAAAAAGAGGCCCCCATCCACTAGAGCACTGTTGTTTAAAAAGTACCCCTTTCCAATTCCCAACTGCTTGGGTCCTCAAACACCAGACATGTGTTGATCTAAAAGGCCTGATTCCTAATAATTTTAAATGAGAGGCACTCAACCACTAGATGGCTTTTGACCAAAAAGGCCCAATCACAGCTTTTAATAAGAGGCCTCCAGTGACTAGACAACTATTGATCAAAAGGGCCCGATTTTCATGTTCCAACTGCTGTAAATAACATGCTCCAAGGCACCAGAGGACTCCTGATCAAAAAGGTCCACCTTCTTAGTCTCAACTGCTTTAAATAAGAGGCCTCCAGCCACCAGATAATTGTTGATTAAGAAGGCCTGGCCTGGCCTGAGGTTCCCAACTGCTTTAACCACCAGACCCCCAGCCACCAAATGACTGTTGATCAAAAAAGCATGGCTTCTGAGTCCCAATTGTTTTAAATAAAAGGCTTGCAGCCTCACAATGACTGCTGATGAAAATAGCCCACCTTCCAGGTCCCAAATGCTTTAGAGGTCTCAAGCCACTAGTCAGTTGTTGATCAACAAGGTCCACATTCTGTGTTCCAGCTACTTCAAATAAGAAGCTCCCAGCCACCAGATGACTGTCGATCAATAACTCTTATGTTATAGATCCCAATTGCTTTACATAAAAGACACTCAGTCACCAGACAACTGTTGATCAAACGGGCCCACCATTCAGATACAAACCTTCTGAGTCCCAGCTGCTTTAAATAAAAGGCCTATATCCATAAGATGACTATTGATCAAAAAGGCCTACTTTCTGGGCCCCAACTATTTTAAAAACTAGGCCTCCAGCCACTAAATAACTCTTGATTAAGAAGGTCAATCTTATTGTTTCCAATTGTTTTAATTAAGAAGTGCCCAGCCACCAGGCAACTATTGTTTAAAAATACCCATCTTTAAGATACCAATTGCTTTAAATAAGAGGCCCAAAGCCACCAGATGAAATGTGATCAAAAAGGCATGCCTTCCAGGTCCAAGTAGCTTTAAATACAGACCCCCAGTGACCACATGGCTATTGATCAAAAGGGTCTAATTTCTGGATCCAAGCTGCTTTAAATAAGAGGCCCCAGCCACCAGTCAGCTATTTGATTAAAAAAGCCTGTCTTTCGGTTCCTAACTATGTTTAATTAGAGGCCCCTAACCCAGATGGGATGGATCGATACAGTAATAGGGCAATGTGGGTAAGTGTGTTGGAGTCAGTGAATCTGGCTCAGGAGAGAACAGGTTTCAGAACTATTGTACATAGGGTTGCTATGAGTTACAGGCAACTTGATGGCATAGAACAAAAGCAACAATAGCTACCAGATTACTTTTTATCAAAACACCCAGTTTCCAGGTCTTAACTACTGTAAATAAAAGGACCCCATCCACCAGATGAACCAAAAGCCCGCCTGTCAATCAAAAGGCCCACCTTTCAAATCCAAACTTCTTTAAGTAAGAGGCCTCTAGCCACCAGATGACTGTTGACAAAAAAGGCCTGGCTCCAGGTCCCAAGTGCTTTAAATGAGAGGCTTCCAGTGACCTGATGACTATTGATCAAAAAGACCCATTTTTCAGGTGCCAGTTGCTTCAAATAAAAGTCATCGGCCACCATATCACTGTTGATGAAAAATGCCCAGAAAAATAAAAGGGCCTGCCTTTTGGGTTTCAACTACTGATAATAAGCGGCTCACATCCAGCAAACAACTGTTGATCAAAAAGGCCAAAATTCTAGGTTCCAACTGCTTTAAAAAGGGGGCTCCCGGTCACTAGAGGATTATTAATCAAAAAGGCCTAACTTCCAGGTCAAAAATGCTTTAATTAAGATACCTCCAACCTACAGATGACTGCATATAAAAAAGGTCCAATCTTTCAGGTCTCAACTGCTTTAATAAGGGACCTCACTGCAACAAATGACTGTGGATCAAATAAGCCCATCTCTAACATTTTAAATGCTTAAAGTAAGATGTCCCCCAGCCACCAGACAACTGTTGATCAAAAAAGCCCAGCTGCTTGGACTTAAGTACTTTAAATAAGATGCCCCAAGCCACTAGATGACTGTTGATTAAAAAGTCCTCACTTCCAGGTCCCAACAACTTTAAATAACAGACTGTTACTGTTGATCACACATTCCCACCTTCTTGGCCCCAAGTGATTTAAATCAGAGGTCCTGGACAACCAAATGACTATTGATTAAAAAAGCTTTTTGATTCACAGTCATTTGTTGCAGGGAGGCCCCTTATTAAAGCAGTTGAGATTACTGTTGATCATAAAGGCCTGGCTTATAGGTCCCAACTGCTTTAAATAAGAGGTCTCCAGCAACCAAATGACTGTAGAACAAAAAGATCCACATTCCAAGTTCTATATGCTTTAAGAGGTCCCCAGAAACCAGATGACTATTGATCAAAACAGTACACCTTCTGCATTCCAACTGCTTTAAAATAAGAGGCCCTCAGTGACAAGACGACTGTTGATTAAAAAGGCCCACTTTCTGGGTCTCACCAGCTTTAAATAAGAGGAACCTGGCTGCCAGATGATCTAGGAGGCCCACCTTCCAGATTCCAACTGCTTTTAAAAGCTGGACCTTTTTAATCAAGATTTGTCTGTTGGCTGGTTTATTCTTACTAAAAACAATTGGGACCCAGAATGCAGCCCTTTCTGTTGAACAATCATCTAGTGTTTGAGGGGTTCTTATAAGAAGCTCTTAACCACCAGACTACTTTGATCAAAACAGCCCTGCTTCTGGGTCCCAAATGCTTTAAATAAGCAGTCTTCAGCCAACAAATGACTGTTGATCTTAAAGGCCTGCCTTCTATTTCCCAACTACTTTAAATAAAAATGACCCAGACACCAGACAACTGTTCACCAAAAAGGCCCACATTCCTGCTCCCAAATACTTTAAAATGAAAGCCCGCCCCCATCCACTTGAAGACTGTTGAAAAAAACAAAACCAAACTACAGCTGATTTAAAACCTCCAATTTTTGGATACCAACTATTTTAATAAGAGACTTTCAGCTATCAAATGACTGTAGTTCCAAAAAGCCTGCACTCCAAATTCCAACTATTTAACTAAAAGGCCCCCAGCCACCAGCTGACTGTTGATCAAAAGGGCCCACATTTCTGGTCCCAACAACTTTAAATAAGATTCTCACAGTGACCAGACAACTGTTGACCAAAAAGGCCCCCCCCTTCCAGATGCCAATTAGTTTAAATAAGAAGTTCCCAGCCACAACGACTGTTGATCAAAAAGGCCCACCTATGAGGTGCTGACTGTTTTAAATAAGAAGTTCCCAGCCACAACGACTGTTGATCAAAAAGGCCCACCTATGAGGTGCTGACTGTTTTAAATAAGAAGTTCCCAGCCACTAAAGGGTTAATAAAAAAAGGTCCTCCTTCCGAACTTTAAATAAGAAACACACAGCCAAGATAACTGATTATTAAAATGGCCCAACAGCTTTAAATAAGAGGCTCCCAGGGACCAGAAGTCTGTTAATCCAAAAGGCCTGAATTCTAGTTCCCAACTGATTTTACTAAGAGGCTCCCATCCACCAGAGGGCTGTTGAGAAATAGACAAACCTTCCAAATTCCAAATGCTTTAAGTAAGAGGCCCATAACCACCAGGTGACTGTTGATCTAAAAGGCCAGGCTTCCTGGTGCCAACTGTTTTATTAAAGAGGAACTCAGCCCCTAATGATTGTTAATAAAAAAGGCCTGCCTTCTGGGTCCCAACTCTTTAAATAAGAGGCCTGCAGTCATCAAATAACTGTTGATCTTAAAGTGCCACCTTCTGGACACTAAATGCTTTAAACAAGAGGCTACCAGCCACCACACAACTGTGGATAATAAAATGCATGCCCTTCAGATCTAAAATTCTTTAAATAAGAGCCCCTCAGCTATCACATGACTGATGATCAAGTAATCCTGCTTGAAATAAGAGGCTGCCAGCCACCAGAGTATTGTTGATCACAAAGACCTGCCTTCCAAATCTCAACTGCTTTTAAAAAGAGGCCCCTGTTAGCCAGATGACTGTTGCCCTAAAAGCCCTTCTTTCTAACTGCTTCAAATAAGACATCTCCAGTGACCAGACAACTGTTGTTCGGAAACACCATCTTCTGGGTCGTAAATTCTTTAAATAAGAGGCCATCATTTACCAAACTACTATTGATCTAAAAGTTAAGACATCTGGGTCTCCACTGTTTAAATAAGAGGACTCCAGTCCCTAGAAGACTGTTGGTAAAAAAGGCTCAGCTTCTGGGTCTCAGCTTCTTTAAATAAGAGGAATTCATGTACCAAACAACTGTGGCTCCAAAAGACCCACTTTCAAGGTTTCAAGTGATATAAGTAAGAGACTCCAGTCACCAGACTATTGCTGATGGAAAAAATCCACCTTCTGGATTCCAAATGCTTTGATTAAGAGGAAGCAAGCCACCAGATGACTGTGCTAAAAAAAGACCTGCATTCAGGGTTCCTAATGATTTAAGTAAGAGACTCCAAGCCAGCAAAAGACTGTTGATCAAAAGACCTGCCTTCCAGTCCTAACTGTTCAAATAAGAAGTCCAAGGCGCCAAAACGACTGTGAATAAAAAAGGCCTGCCTTCAAGTTTCCAACTGCTTTAAATAAGAGGCCCCCAGCCACCAAATGACTGATGATCTAAATGGCCAGACTTGCGGCTCCCAACTGCTTTAAATCAGAGGCACCCACTCACCAGAAAACTGTTGATCAAAAAGGCCTGGCCTCCAGGTCCCAAATGCTTTGAATAAGAGGATTCAGTGACCAGAAGACTATTGATCGAAAAGCCTGCCTTCTGGGTCCCAAAAGCTCTAAATAAGAGGAACCCAACCAGCAGATGACTGTAGGTCAAAAAGGTTAGTTTTTGGGTGCCAATTATTTAAATGAGACCTGCAGCCACCAGCTGAATGCAGACCAAAAAGGTCTACCAGATTCCAAATGCTTTAAGTAAGAGGCCTCAGCCACCAGAAAACAGTTAATTTAAAAGATCTGTCATCTGGGTCCTAACTTAAGTAAGAGGTCCAGCCATCAAACTGTTGATCGTTAAAGCTCACCTCCTGGGTACCACCAGTTTTAAATAAGAGGCTCCCAGCACCTATAAGCATTGATTAAGAAGGCTTGGCTTCCAGGTTATCCACCATATGTTGTTGTCGTTGTTATGTGCCGTCGAGTCGTTTGCGACTCATAGCGACCCTATTATGTACAACAGCCCTAAACCCTGCTCTATCCTGTGCCAATCGCACTGCCTCTGACACACCCATCCCGATTACCCCAGTCACTAAATCAATACACCTCATAGAGGGTGTTCCCCTCTTATGCCGCCCCTCCACCCTCCCAAGCATGATGTCCCTCTTAAAGGACCTGTCCCTCCTTACAACATGTCCAAAGTATATCAGATGAAGCCTCAGAATCCTTGCCTCCAAGGAGAAACCTGGTTTTACCCTCTCTAAGATGAATCTGTTTGTTTTTTTGGCAGTCCATGGTACATTCAATACTCTTCTCCAGCACCACAGCTCAAAGGCATCAATTCTCCTTCTGTCCTTCCTGGTCATTGTCCAACTCTCTGATGCATAACAAGTGATTGCAAAGACCATAGCCTGTATCATATGCATCTTAGTCTCCAGAGTGACACCATTGCTCTTCAGTACTTTGGAGAGGTCCCTAACAGCAGACTTTCCCATTGCAATCCATTTTTTACTTCCTAACCAGTGGTGCCAAGAGTGTTGACCACGGAGCCAAGCAGACTAAAGTTGTTAACAACCTCAATCTCTTCACCATCCATCCTGATGCTGCCAATTGGTCCACTGGTGAGAATCTTTGTCTTCTTGACATTGAGCCTCAATCCATACTGAAAGCTATAGTCCTTGACTCTCTACAGCAAGCATTTCAGGTCCTCCTCCATTTCAGCAAGCAGGGTTGTGTCATCTGCATAACGCAGATTGTTGACAGATCTTCCACCAGTCCTGACACCGCACTTCTCCTCATAGAGCCCAGCCTCTTGGATAATCTGTTCTGCATACAGGTTGAAAAAGTATGGAGATATGACACATCCCTGGCATACACCCTTCCCAATTTTGAACCATGCAGTGTTTCCTTGCTCTGTTCTGACGACTGCCTCTTGGTTTAAGTATAGGTTTCTCATTAGTATAATCAAGTGTTCTGGGATTCCCATTCTTCTCAGAGTCAGCCACAGTTTGTTGTGGTCCACACAGTCAAACGCCTTTGAATAATCAATGAAACACAGATAGATATTCTTTTGGTATTCTCTGCTTTCAGCTAAGATCCATCTAACGTCAGCTACAATATCCCTAGTACCACAACCCCTTCTAAACCCAGCCTAGACTTCTGGCAGTTCTCTGCTGATGTGCAGTTCCAGTCTTTTTTGGATAATCTTCAGTGGAATCTCGCTTGCATGTGAAATCAATGATATTGTTCTATAGTTTCCACATTCTGTTGGGTCTCCCGTCTTTGGAATGGGAACAAATCTAGATCTCTTCCAGTCAGTTGGCCAAGAGGTTATTCTCCAGATTTCTTGGCACAACTTGGTGAGCACATCCAGGGCAGCATCTGTTAGCTGAAATACGTCAATTGGTATACCATCTATTCCTGGGGCCTTATTTTTTGCTCTTTCCTTCAAAGCAGCTTGAACTTCTTCCTTCATCACCATAGGCTTTTGCTCATATGTAATTTCATTAAATTTTTCTGTGTCTGCCAATTCCTTTTGATACAGTGACTCAGTGTATTCGTTCCATCTTCTTTTAATACTTTCTGGATCATTTAATATTCTGCCTAAAGCATCCTTGATTATAGCAACTTGAGGTTTGAATTTGTTCTTTAGTTCCTTGAGCTTAAGAAATGCTGAACGAGTTTGGCCCTTTTGATTTTCTGACTCCAACTCCTTGCACATTTCATTGTAATATTTTGCTTTGACATCCCGTGCTGCCTTTTGAAATCTTCTATTCAAATCTTTAGTGTCTTCAATTCTTCCTTGTGCTTTGGCTTCTCTGCGCTCCAGTGCAATCTTCATAGTTTCTTCTGACATCCGTTTTGGTCTTTTCCCCCCTCTTCTGTCTTTGTAATGACCTTTTGCACTCTTCCTGGATGATACATTAGACATCCTCCCACAACTCACCTGGTCTTCACTCATTAGTGTTCAAGGCCTCAAACCTGTTCCTGAGATGGTTCTTAAATTCAAGTGGGATGAACTCAGTCTTATTTTTGTTCCCGTGGATTTGGTTTAATTTGCTTCAGCTTGAACTTGCGTATGAGTAGTTGGTGGTCTGTTCCACAATCAGCTCCTGGCCTAGTTTTCACACCGGATATTGAGCTTCTCCAGCAGTTCTTTCCGCAGATGTAATCGATCTGATTTCTATGCATACCATCATGTGAAATCCATATTATAACCTGCGTTTATATATCTTTTTTAAATTTTTTAATTAACTTTTTAATTTTTTTTTTTTTACAGAGGTTTTGGATTTCCATTCATTCATTGCCGCAATTTTCTCCCTGCCCACCCCTCCCCACCAGCTCGCTTCCCCCTCCGAAGAGAGAAAAAAAAAGAAAAAAATTCCTTCATTAGTATACAATTCCCACGTCCCTTCCCCCCACCCCCACCTCGAGTACACTTCTCTATGCAACCTTAATTCTGGATTCCTGTGCTGACCATAATACTCACTTCGTTTATACTTCTTATAAAATATATTTGCAATGAATAAGTCATTGGTCATGCAATTATTGGTCATTCAATTATTCTATCTCCAGCTCCACTTCTGTCACTACGTCCATGTTTTCCCACTACTGATTCTTCTTCTCTGTTCCCGAATTTTGCATTCCAGTCACCCATTATTATCAATGCATCTTGATTGCATGTTAGATCGATCTCCGACTGTAAAAGTTGGTAGAAATCATCTGTTTCTTCTTTGGCTGTAGCTGTTGGTGCATATATCTGAATGATAATGGTATTCACTGGACTTCCTTGTCAGCATATGGATATTATCCTGTCACTCACAATGTTGTACTTCAAGGCGGATCTAGAAATTACCTTTTTAACTATGAAAGCAACCCCATTTTTCCTCTCCTTTTCATCTCCAGAGTAATATATCATATGATCATCTGACTCAAAAAGCTCCATGCCAGTCCATCTCATCTCTCCAATGCCTAGTATGTCAATATTTATGAGTTCCATTTCTTTCTTAACAATATCTAATTTTCCTACATTCATAGTTCTCATATTCCATGTTCCAATCACTAGTGTCTTCTTACAACTGTTCCTTTTCCTTTGTATTTCCATACTTGAAAGCTCAACCTCAGTTGCCCTCTCTGTTAGTCTACGTGTGTTCTGTTGTACATAGGGTTTTCAGATGCCTGCTAATTCAGAAGTGGATGGCCAATCCTTCTGAATTTCAGATATAGAGGAGTATCTGACAAACAAGCAATTTATAGAAAAGTGAAATATAAATCCCTCATTGTGGAGTTAACCATTAGTTACAGTGTTGTCCCTGCCCTTGGCCCAGTGTCTTGACCCACTTATTTCCCAGCTCCACTCTCCATCAGGATACCCCTTCACTTCTACCAAATCACTTCAGCATTTATCTTCCATTGTCCAACCCTTAATCTGACAGCTTGTATCTTGGCTTCTGTGATTCCAAACACGTCAGCTGCTGACAATTTCTTATGCTGTGAGCGGTGTCTCTTAAGTTTACTGGTAATGTCTCCGAATGGAGGGTGATGTGTCCTGTAGAACTGGTGTATAGATTGTATTTTTTCTTCTTGGCCTGAGGGCCCGAACTATCTTGGCGCAGCCTTGGGCTTTTTGTACCTGTGGGCAGGGCAGTTGATAAAAAATACCCACATTCTGGGTCTCAATTGCTCTATGTAAGAGGTCCCCATCCCCAAATGACTGTAGATTAAAAAAGTCTGTCTTCTGGATCACTATTACTTTAAATAAGAGGCCCTCAACCACCAAAGACTGTTGATCAAAAATGGCTGGCTTCTGGGTCTCAGTTGCTTTAAATAAGAGGCTTCTGACCACTAGAGGACTGTTGATCAAAAAGATCCATCTTCTGAGGGAGAGAGCTGCTTAAACGGAATATATGATTAGGTATTTTTTTTATGTGACAACAGTCCAGAATAAGAGCTGTATACCACTGCAGTGGTGGGGGCAAATTGTATAACAGTGAAAGAATTTTTTTTTCAAAGAGAAAAGAGAACTGTTGGGGTGGGGGGTGGGCAGGGAGGAAAATGTGCAGCAATGAATAAATGGAAATCCATGTTCTCTATAAACTTTTATTAACATTTCAATTAAAAGAAAAGGCCATCTTCCTGGTCAATGCTGCTCAAATAAGAGGCCCCAGACACCAGGTGACTTGTGATCAAAAAGACCCGCCTTCAGGTCAAATTACTTTAAATAAGAAGTCCCCACCCATCAGAATGATTGTTGACCAAAAAGGTCTAATCTTAACTGTTGGTTCACTTTGTTGTGGGTCTTCCCTTCCTTCACTGACACTGCTTTTCCAGGCGTATTCTCTTCCAGGAACTGGCCCTCCTGGCAACATGCCAAAAACATGTGAGATAGAGTCTCACCTTTCTTGCTTCTATTAAGTACCTTAGCTATATACTTCAAAGACAGATTTGGGTATTCTTTTTGGAAGTCTAACAGAAAACTTCCTGAAGTGCCAGTAGGGTTAAGAAGAGGCTGTGGTATTAGGGATATTATAGCTAATGTTAGATGTATCTTGGCTGAAAACAGGGAGTACCAGAGGAATGTTTATCTGTGTTTCATTGACAATTCAAAGGCATTTGACTGTGTGGATCACAACAAACTGTGGTTGACTTTGAGAAGAATGGGAATACTTGATTGCACTTATGGAAAACCTATACTTGGACAAGGAGGCAGTCATCAGAACAGAGCAAGTAAACACTACATGGTTCAAAAATGAGAAGGATGTATGCCAAGGATGTGTCCTATCTCCATACCATCTCAATCTATATGCAGAACAGATTATATGGAAGGCTGGGCTCTATGAGGAGAAATGTGGCATCAGGTTTGAGGAAGACTCATCAACTATCTGCATTATGCAGCTAACACAACCTTGCTTGCTGAAACTGAGGAGGACCTGAAGCACTTGCTGAAGGTCAAGGATGTAGTCTTCAATATGGACTGAAGCTCAACATCAAGAAAACAAAGATTCTCACCACTGGGCTGATTGGCAGCATCATGATAAATGGTGATGATATTGAGATCGTTAACAGCTTTAGTTTGCTTGGCTCCACAATCAACACTCTTGGCACCAGCAGCCACGAAATTAAAAGACAAATTGCATTGTGAAGGTCTTCTGGCAGAGACCTCTCCAAAGTGCTGAAGAGCAACAATGTCAGTCTAGAGACTAAGGTGCACATGATCCAGGTCATAGTCTTTGCATTTATTTGCTATGTGTCAGAAAGCTGGACAATGACTAGATATGATAGAAGGAGAATTGATGCCTTTGAGCTGTGGTGCTGGAGAAAAGTATTGAATATACCATGAACTGCTAGGAGAACAAACAGGTTCATCCTAGACAGTGTGAGACCAGGTTGATCCTTGGAGGCAAGGATTCTGAAACATCATCTGACATACTTCGGACATGCTTGAGAGGGTGGAGGGACAGAAAAGAGAGAAAGACACTTAATGAGATTAATTGATTCAGTGCCTGGAGTAATGGGGGTCGGTGTGTCAGAGACAATAAGGTTGGCTCAGGATAGAGCAGAGTTCAGAGCTGTTGCACACAGGGTCACTATGAGTTGCAGGCGATTTGACGGCACATAACAACAATAGTATATTTGACATTATTCTCCAACACCATAATTCAAAGGCATCACTTGTTCTGTCTTATTCACTTGCCACCTTTCACATGCATATGAAGCAATAGAAAGATCATGGTTTGGCTGAGACAAGCCTTAGTCTTTAGAGTGATATCCTTGCTCTTTAACACCTTAAATAAAAAAGATATCTTGAGAGCTCATTTGCTCAATACATTATCTGTTTTCTTGACTACTGCTTTCATGGTTATTAACTGAATCTAAATGAAATGGAATCAGTGATAACGTCAATCCTTTCTCCATTTACCATTTTCTTGACTATTGGTCCAAATGTGAGGATTTAAAAAAAATTATTTGGTTTCTTTCTGTTGAGGTGTAATCTCTTCTAGAGACTATACTCTTTTAGCCTCAATAAATGCTTCAAGTTCTCTTCACTTTCTATGGGCAAGGTTGTGTCCTCTGCGTAATACAGGTTAGTGATGAGTCTTCCTCTAATTCTGATGCCATATTGTTCTTTGTATAGTCCAGCTCCTTAAAGTAATTGTTCAGCATACAGATTGAAATCATACTGTAAAAGGATATAGCCCTGACACACATCTTCACTAATTTTAAATCATAAAGAATCCCCTTGCTCTATTAAAACCACTGCTTCTGGATCTATATAGAAGTTCTGTACGAGCACAATTAAGTGTTCTGGAATTCCCATTCTTATCAATGTTACCCATAATTTACTGTGGTACACACACACACACACACACAAATGTGGTCAAAATGGCCCACATTCCATGCCCCAACAGCTTTAAAGAAGAGGACCCCAGTGACCAGAAATCTGTTGATTGAAAAGGACCACCTTCCAGGTCCCAATTGCTTTTTATAAGAAGCTTCCATCCACCAGAGGACTATTGATCAAAAGGCCTGACTTCTGGTCCGCACTGCATTAAATAATAAGCACCCAGCCATCAGACAACTGTTCATCAAAAAGGTCCAGCTTCTGAGTCCTAATTGCTTTAAATAAGAGTCCTCCAGCTACCCAGTGACTTTAGATCAAAAGGCCTGCCTTCCAAGTTCCAAAAGCTTTAAGTAAGAGGTCCCCAGCCACCAGATAATAGTTGATCAAAAAAGCCAAGCTTTTAGGTCCCAATTGAATGAAATAAGAAGGGCCCCATCCACTAAATGATGATTGATCAAAAATGTCGACCTTTTGGGTCTCAACTACTTTAAATAAGAGGCCTACAGCCACCAGACGACTGTTGATCAAAAAGGCCTGGCATCCACGACCTTATAAAAGCACAGTAAGAGGCTCTCAACCACCAGACGTTGTTGATAAAAAAGACTCACCTTCCAAGTTTCAAATGCTTTTAAGTAAAAGGGCCCCAGGCACCACATGATTGTTAATCTAAAAGGTTAACCTTCCTGGTGCCAACCGCTTTATTAAGGAGGAACCATTGCCCAAATAACTTTTGATCAAAAAGGCTTGCCTCTAGGTCCCAACTCTTTAAATAAGAGATCCCCAGACACCAGATCACTGTTGATCACAAAGGCCTGCCTTTTTATTGGCCATATGACTATTGATCTAAAAACCAGCTGCTTTAAATGAGGCTCCCAGTGACCAGACAACCGTTGTCCCCAAACCACATCTTCTGGGTCCTCACTGTTTAAATTAGAGGAACCCAGCCCCTAGAGGACTGTTAATAAACAAAAAGACTTGGCTTATGGGGCGCAACTGCTTTAAATAAGAGGAACCCATCCACTGTGGATCCAAAAGGTCCACCTTCAAAGTTCTAAATGATTTAAATAAAAGACCCCAGTCACCAGACTACTATTGATGGAAAATCCCAGCTCTGGGTCCCAAATGTTTTTATTAAGAGGAAGCAAGCCACCAGATCACTGTGATCAAAGAGACCTGCATTCAGGGTTCCAAATGCTTTAAGTAAGAGATCCCAAGCCACCAGAAGACTTTTGGTCAAAGAGCCCAACTTATGGGTCCCAACTGATTTAAATAAGAGGCCATCAGATGACTCTTGATAAAAAAAGGTTCACCTGCCAGGATCCAATTGTTTAAATAAGAGGCCCACAGCCAACAAATGAAAATTGATCTAAAAGGACCACTTTCCAGGTCCCAACTGCTTTAAATAAAATGCTATCAGCCACTAGATGACTGGTAACAAAATACCCAGGCTCTGGGTCTCAACAGCTTTAAATAAGAGGTCCTTAGTGACCAGATGTCTGTTGAAAAAAAAAAAAAAGACACACCTTCTGGGTCCCAAATGCTTTATTTAAATAAGAGGACTCCATCCACCAAAGGGCTGTTGATTGCCTGTCTTCTGGGTCCCAGTTATTTAAGTAAGAGACCCTAAGCCACCAGGAAACTGGTGGTCAAAAAGGCCCACCTTACAGGTCCCAACAACTTTAAATAAGAGAGCTCCAGTGACCAGATGTCTGTTGATTAAAAAAGCCCATCTTCCAGGTTCTAATAGATTTTAATAAGAGGCTCCCATAAACCAGAAGACTATTGATCAAAAAGATCATCTCAGTCCAAAATGTTTAAATAAGTGGCCCTCAGCCACCAGATAATGGTTGATCTTAAAGGGCCAACTTTTGAGTCCTAACTGCTTTAAATAAGAGACCATCAGCCACCAGATGACTGTTGATAAAAATGTTCATTTTCCAGGTTTCAAGTATTTTAAATAAGAGGCCACTAGCCACCAAATGACTATTGATCAAAAAGGCTCACCTTCCAGGTCTCAACTGCATTAAAGAAGGGACACTCAGCCACTAGAAGAGTGGTGATAAAAAAGGCACAACTTCCAGGTCCCAATAGCTTTTAAAAAGAGGCCCCCAGTGATCAGATGTGTGCTGATCAAAAAAGCCCACCTTCCAGGCCCCAACTGATTTTAATAAGAGGCTCTTATAAGAGGACTGATGATCAAAAAGGCCCGCCTTCTGGCCCCTACTGCTTTATATAATAAGCACCCAAACACCAGATGACTGTGGATCAAAAAGACCAAGCTTCTGGGTCTCAACTGCTTTAAATAAGAAGCCTCCAGCCACCAAATAACATTGGAACAAAAAGCCTCATCTTACAAGTTTCAAATGCTTTAAAAAATAGATTCCCCCCAGGCATCAGATGACTATTGATCAAGAGGACCTCATCCACGAGATGATGGCTGGTCAAAGATGCCCCCCTTCTGGGTCTCAATTGCTTTAATTAAGAGGCCCACAACCCCCAATGACTATTGAACAAAAAAGACCTACCTTCTGGGTCCCAACTGTTTAATAAGAGACCTCCAACCTTCAAACTACTGTTGATCTTAAAGGACCTCCTTCCAGACCTCAATTTCTTTACATAAGAGGCCCCCCATCCACCAAATAACTTAGATCAAAATGACCCACCTTCCTGGTCTCAACTTCTTTAAATAAGAGACCCTCAGCCATCAGACAACTGTTGATAAAAAGGCTCACTTTCCAGGTCCCAACTGTTTTAAATAAAAGGCTGCCAGCCACATTGGAGTGTTGATCACAAAAGACCACCTTCTGGATCCCAACTTATTTAAATTAGTGGCTCTCATTCACAAGATTAATGCATATTGATCAAAAAGGCCCACCTTTTGAGTCACACCTACTTTAAATAAGAGGCCAAACAACTCTTGATCAAAAAGGCTCACTTTCTGAATCCACCTGATTTAGATGGGAGATCCTCAATGACTAGAAAACTGTTGACCTAAAAGCCCATCTTCTAGGTCTGAAATGTTTTAAAATAAGTGATCCTCATCTGTCTAACTACTGTTGATCTGAAAGTTCCAACTTCCAGGTCTTCACTGCTTTAAATAAGAGGAACTCAGCTACCAGAGAACTGTTGATCAAAAAGGCCCAGCTGGGTCCTAGCTGCTTTAAATAAGATGCCCCAAGCCACCAAATGACTGTTGTTCAAAAAGTCCCACCTTCTGGGTTCCAATAGCTTTATCTAAGAGGCTCCTCAAGCAGCAAAAGCTGTTGATCAAAAGGCCTGGTTTCCAGGCCGCACCTATTTTGAATAAGAAGAAACAAACCACAAGACTGTTGATCACAAAGGCCTATGATCTGGGTCCCAACTGCTTTAAGTAAAAGACCCCCATCACTAAAGCACAGTAGATCAAAAAGGCCCACCTTCTGGGTCCCAACTCATTTGAATAAGAATAATCGAGCCACCATACTGTTGATCATAAAGGGCTGATTTGTGTCCCAATTGTATTAAATAATATAGCCCCAGCCATCAGACAACTGCTGATCAAAATGGTCCCCATTCAGATTCCCAACTTCTTTAAATAAGAGATTCTCATCCACCATATGACTATTGGTCAAAAAGACTCCCCTTCCAGGTCCCAGCTGCTTTCAATAAGAGGACCCCAGCCACAACATGACTGTTGATCTAAAATGCCACCTTCTAGATCACAGCTGCAATACAAGGGCCCTAGACACCAGAGGATTGTAGATCAAAAAGGCCCGCCTTATGGCTCCAACTACTTTAGAGGTGTTCATCTAACATATTCTGTTAATAAAAAAATGCTTGCCTTTTGGGTCTTAACTGCTTTAAATAATTGTGTCCCAATCAATTTAAATAAGAATAATTGGGCCACCAGACTATTGATTACAAAGGCCTACTTTCTGGGTCCCAACTATTTAAATAAGAGGTCATCAGCCACCAGACAACTTTTGATCAAAAAAGCTCCTCTTCTGATTCTCAACTGCCTTAAATAAGAGGCTCCAGGCCCTAGATGACTGTTGATTAATAAAGCTTGCCTTCTGGGTTCCAACTGTTTTAAATAATAGGCCTTTGGACACCACACAACTCTTGATCAAAAAAGCTCACCTCCTGAGTCCCAAGTTCTTTAAATAAGAGGTAGTCTTCCACCAGAAGACTGTTGATCAAAATACCCCCACCTTCTGGGTCCAAAATGCTTTAAATAAAAGACCTCTAGCCACCAGACAACTGTTGATCAAAAAGGCCCACCTCTTGGTCCCAACTGCTTTTAATAATGGGCCCAATCCTTCAGATGATTATTGCTCAAAAAAGCTGCTTTCCAGGTCCCAACTGCTTTATATAAGAGGCTCCCAGCAATTAGACAACTGTTGATCAAAAAGTTCCACCAACCCAATGTAGATTAAAAAGGCCCACCTTCCATGTCCCAACTGCTTTAAATAAAAAATCCCCAATCACCAGATGAAGGTTGATTTAAAAGGCCTACCTTTTGGTCTATCTACTTTCAATAATAGGCCCTCATCCTCCAAATGACTGTTGATCAAAAAGGTCTGCCTACAGGCTCCAACAGCTTTAAATAAGGGACCCCAGGAACCAGACAACTGTTGATCAAAAACGCTTGCCTTCCAGGTCCCAACTGCTTTAAATAAGAGGCCTTCAGCTATCATACAACTGTTGATCAAAATGGACTGGTTTCTAGACTTCAGCTGGTTTAACTAAGAGACAGGAGTGGCATCCATTTCCAAAATATCTTTCCTCTGGAAACTCTGTGAGCTTAGAGAAACTATGAAAGTTATACAACAGTGTTCAGGTCTTTTGTTCACAGGGTTGCTATGCGTCATCTATGGCTTGACAGCACTTAACAACAACAACAATCCACCAGAAAATTGTTGATTAAAAAACTCCAACCAACTCGCCCTAGCGGCCAGATGATTTTTTATTAAAAGACCCATCTTCTGGGTCTCTGTTACTTTAAATAAGATTTCACAAGCCACCAGATGACTGTTGATCAAAAGGTCCACCTTCTGAGGCCCAACTACTTTAAATAAGAATAAGACAACCACTAGACTGTTGATTAAAAATGGCCCACTTTCCAGGACCCAACAACTTTAAATAAGATGCCCCATGCACTAGACAACTTTTTATAAAAAAGGCCTGTCTTCTGGGCCACATCTATATTTAAATAAGAAGTACCAAGTCACCAGACTGCTGATGGCAAAGGTCTGTGTTTCAAGTACCAACTGCTTTAAATAAGAGGCCCTCATTCACCAAAGAACTGTAAATACAAAAGGCCTTCCTTCCTGGTTTAAACTACTTTAAATAAGAAGAATGCAGCCACCAGACTGTTGATAAAAAAGGCCTGCCTTCCACATCCCAACTGCTTTAAAGAACAAGCCCACAACCAGTACACAAAGGTTGATTCAAAAGGCCTGACTTCTGGGCCCAACTGTCTCAAATAAAAATAATCCAGCCACCAGACTGTTGGTCAAAAAGGCCTACCTTTCAGTTCCCAACTGTTTAAATAAGATACCTCCAGCCACCAAACAACTATTAATCAAAAAGGACCACCTTCCATGTCCCAACTGCTTTAAATAAAAATAATTCAGCCAGCACACAACTATGGATCAAAAGAGGTCTCTAGCTCCCAAATATCCATTAATCAAAAAAGCCCTCCTTCAGGGTACCAATAGCATTAAATAAAGCCTCCAAGCACCAGAAAATTGTTGATAAAATAGGCCTGACTTCTGGGTCTGACCTATTTTAAATAAGAAGTATCCAGCCACCAGACTGTTGATCAAAAAGACCTGCACTACTTGTCCCAATTTATTTAAATAAGTCCCAATCAACCAAGTCACTGTAGTTCAAAAAGGTCCATTTTCCAGGTCCCAACTGTTTTAAATAAGAAGAATCGAAACACTAGACTGTTGATCCAAAAGACTCCCTTCCACATCCCAACTGCTTTGAATAATGGGATCCTAAATAACAGACCATGGTACCTCAAAAAGGCTCACCTTCTGGGTTCCAAATGCTGTAAATAAGAAGCCCCCCTGTCCAGCAGACAACTGTTGATCAAAAAAGTCTGCTTTTTGGGGCAAACGGCTTTAAATAAGAAGTCCCCATCCACCAAACCAATGTAGATCAAAAAAGCCCACCTTCTGCCTCACAACTACTTTAAATAGGAATAATCTAATCATCAGACTATTAATATAAAATGTCCAGATTCCACATACCCACTTTTTAAAATAACAAGCCCTAACCAACAGACAACAGTTGATTAAAAAAGGCCTCTATTCTGGGTACCAACTGATTTAAATAAGAGGCCTCCATCCACGAGATGACTGTTAATCAAAAAGGACTACCTTTCAGGTCCCAACTGATTTAAATAAAAAGGATCTAGTTGCCAGACTGTTGATTAAAGAGGCCCACCTTCTGTGTCCCAACTGCTTTAAATAAATTGCCTCCAGCCACCAAACAACTGTTCATAAAAACGGATAGCTTTCCAGATCCCAACTGCTTTAAATAAAAAGAATCCACCCAGTGATCTGTTGAGGCCTACTTTTTGGGGCCCAATTACTTTAAAAATTATGCCCTCATCCACCAGAAAACTGTTAATAGAAAAGACCTGCCTTCAGCATCACAACTGTTTTAAAGAACTGGGTTCTTGAACCCAGCCACCATGTTGTTGATCACAAAGGCCTGCCTTCCTGGTCCCAGCTGCTTTAAATAAGAAATCCTCATCCACTAATAAATTGTAAATAAAAAAAGTCCTCTTTCCTGGTCCTAACTTCTTTAGATAAGATGTCCCCATCCACCAACTCACTGTAGATCCAAAAGACCTGCCTTTCTGGACCTAATTGCTTTCATAAGAGGCTGTAAGCCACCAGATGACTGTTTATTAAAAGGTCTGCCTTCCTGTTCTCAACTGTTTAAATAAGATAACCCCATCTATCAAAAGACTGTTGGTCAATAAGGCCCAGTAGGCCTCTAGTGTCCAAATGACTTATGATCCAAAAGGCTCAAATTCCAGGTCCCAACTGCTTTAAAAAAGAGGCCCCCCCCATCAGATATCCTGCTGATCAATAAGGCCAGCCTTCTGGGTCCCAACTGCTTTAAATAAGTAACCACCATCAGATGACTATCTGCCAACTTTCTGGGTCCTAACTGCTTTAAATAAGATGTACCTATATAAAAAAGGCCCACCTTCTGGGACCCAAGTCCTATCAATAAGTAGAATCAAGCACCAGACTGTTGATCAAAAGGCTGTCCTTCCATGTCCCAACTGTTTTCAAGAATAGGTTCCCATTCATTAACCCACTGCAGACTAAAAAGGACTGCCTTTCAGATCTCAACTGCCTTAACTAAGAAGAATCCAACCACTAGGCTGTTGATCAAATAGGCTTACCTTCTGCATCCCAACTGCTTTCAATAACAAGTCCCAGACCAGCAGACAACTATTGACCAAAACGTTCTGCCTTCTGGGTCCAAGCTGCTTTAAATAAGAGGGTTCTAGCTACCAAATGTTTGTTGATAGAAAAGGCCCACTTTCTGGGTCCCTACTGCTTCTAATAAAAGGGCCCAACTGTTCACCAAAAGTCCCATCTTCCAGGTCTCAACTGCTTTAAATGAGAGGCCCCCAACCACCAGATGACTGTTGATCAAAAAGGCTAGCCTTCCTGGTCCCAACTGCTTTAAATAGTGACACACATTCACCAGATGTTCTGTTGATCAAAAAAGACAACCTTCTGGCCCCAAATTATTTAAATAGTAGGCCCCCATTCAAGAGATGACTGTTGTTCAAAAAGGCCCACCTTTTGGTTCCTAACAACTTTAAATAAGAGGACCCCAGGCACAAGACGACTGTTGGTCAAAAAAGCCCACCTTCCAGGCCCCACCTATTTTAAATAAGAAATATAGAACCATCAGAATATTGATCACAAAGGCTTGCATTCTGAGTCCTAACAGCTTTAAATAAGAGGTCTCAATCCACCAAAGTACTATAGATAAAAAAACCCCTGATTTCTGGGTCCCAACTGATTTAAATAAGACTTATCAACTCACCAGACTGTTCACAACAAAGGCCTGTGTTCCAGGTACAACTATTTTAAATAAGAGGCCACCAAACAACTGTTGATCAAAAGGGACCTTCTTCTGATTCTCAGCTGCTTCAAATAAGAGGCCTCAGGCACTAGACAATTGCTGATCAAAAGGTCCTCCTTCAGAGTCTCAATTGCTTTAAATAATAGGTTCCTATCCAACACACAACTCTTAATCAAAAAATTGCTTTAAATAACAAGCCCCTACCCAGCAGACAAAGAAGGCAGTCCTTTTTGATAAAAATTCGTCTAGTGGATTGAGACCTATTATTTAAAGCACTTAGAATGGACTGCCTTCTGGGTCCCAAGTGCTTTAAATAAGAGGACCCCATCCACCAAAAATCTGTAGATCAAAAGGGCCCACATCTAAGTCCCGAATGCTTAAATAATAAGAGTCCAACCACAAGACTGTTGATTAAAAAGTCCACCTTCTGAGTCCCAAGTGCTTTAAATAATAGGCTCAACCCACCAACTTTAAATAACAAGCCCCTAACCAGCAGACACATGTTGATTAAAAAAAAATAATCTTCTGAGTCCCGACTGTTTTAAATAAAAATAATCCAGCCACTAGAATATTGATCAAAAAGACCTGCCTTTCAGACCCTAACTGCTTTAAATAAGATGTCTCCAGCCATTAAACAAGTGTTAATAAAAAAGGCCACCCTTCTGGGTTCCAATTGATTTAAACAAGAGGCCTTCAGCCCCCAAATGACTGTTAATTAAAAAAAACCACCTTCCAGGTACCAACTGCTTTCAATAAAAGGCCCCCCCCAACTATCAGACAACTGTTGATCAAAACAGTCCCCTTTCCAGGCTGCAAGTGCTTTAAAGAACATGCTCCCAGCCAATAGATGATTTTTATGAATAAAGCCTGACATCTGAGACCCAAGTGCTTCAAATTAGAGGATCACAGACAACTGTTGATTAAAAAGGCCTGCCTTCTGGGTCCCAAATGCTCTAAATAAGAGGCCCAAGCCACCAGATAATTGTTGACCAAAGGACCTGCTTTCTAGGCCCCACCTATTTTACATAAGAGGCTCTCAGCCACTAGAAGACTGTTGATCAAAAAGGCCCATCATCTGGGTCAAAACTGCTTTAAATAAGAAGTTGTGAAATACTGTGGATCAAAAAGTCCTGCTTTCAAGGTTCTAATTACTTTAAATAAGAGGCTCACAGCCACCAAATGACTGTTGATCAAAAAGACCTGCCTTTCTGGTCCCAACTGCATTAAATGAGAGGCCTCCAGCCACCAAACATCTGTTGATAGAAATAGTTCACCTTCTGGGTCCTGAATACTTTAAATAAGAGGCTGTCAGAAACCAGACAACTGTGGATTGTAGAAGGCCTATCCTCAGGATATCAAATGCTTTAAATTGGAGACCCTCAGCCACCAACTATTGATCAAAAAGGCCTGCTATCTGGGTCTGAACTGCTTTAAATAAGAGGCTGTCAGATACTAGACAACTGTGGACCTGAAAGACCCACTTTCTTGGTCCCAATTGCTTTAAATAAAGAGCCCCATCCACCAAAGTACTTTTAATCTAAAAGGCTCAACTTACAGATCCCAACTGCCTTAAATAAGATCCAGCAGCCACCAAAATGACTGTTGATCAATAGTGCTCCACATCTACCAGATGACTGTTGATCAAAAAGCTTGTCTTCTGGGTCCCATCTGCTTTAAATAAGAGGCCTTCAGCCACCAGACAACTGTTAATTAAAAAGACCCAACTTCATTAAATAAGAGGCCTTCAGCCACCAGACAACTGTTGATTAAAAAGACCCACTTTCTGGGTCCCAACTTCTTTAAATAAGAAGCCTCCAGTCACCAGATGAATATTGATCAAAATGACGCATCTTCTGGGTCCAAACTGCTTTAAATGAAGCCCTGATCCAGGAGACAACTGTTGGTCAAAAAGGCCCACATTCCTGATATCACCTACTTTAAATAAGAAGGCCCTGGGCACCCAATGACTGTTAATCAAAAAGGCCTGCCTTAGTGATGGGAAAGGCCCAATGATGATTAATTTTGTAAAACATAAATGGAGGAAGATTCATCAACAACCTGTGTTATGCAGATGCACAAGCCTGCTTGCTGAAACTAAGGAGGAAATAAAGAAGGTCAAGGACTGCAGCCTTCAGTATGGGTTGAAGCTCATCATCAAGAAAACAAAAATTCTCACCACTGAGCCAATTGGCAGCAACATGACAGTGAAGAAATTGAGATTGTTAACAGCTTTAGTTTGCTTAGCTCCACAATCAACACTCTTAGTACCAGGAAACAGAAAATCAAAATACGAATTGCATCGGGGAAGTCTGCTATCAGGGACCTCTCCAGAGAACTGAAGAGCAATGATGTCAATATGGAGACTAAGGTACACCTGATTTAGGCCATAGTCTTCACAATTACTTACTATGCATCAGAAAGCTGAAAAATGACTAGGGATGATAGAGAGTTGATATTTTGACCTGTGGTGCTGGAGAAGAGTACTGAATATATGATGGGCTGTTAGGAGAACAAACAGGTTCATCCTAGAGAAAGTGAGACCAGGCTGCTTCTTAGAGGCAAGGATTCTGAAGCTTTGTTTGGATTGATTTAATGACTGGGTAATGGGAGTAGATGTGTAAGAGACAATAAGATTGGCACAGGATAGAGCAGGGTTCAGAGATGTTGTATATAGGGTTGCTATGATTCACTAGCGACTCAATGGCACATAACAATGCATGAGAATGATTGTATGAAACACAATATCAATGAAGAATAGTGTGAAACACAATGTGCATGAACTTTGTAAGCAAATCGGTATAAAATAAAATTTAAAAAGACCCACCTTCCAGGTCTTAACTACTTTAAATAAGAGGGCCCCAGCCACCAAATGACCATAGATGAAACATGCTTTCCTTCCGGGTCACAACTTTTTAAATCAGAAGAATCTAGCCACTAGATTGTTGATCAAAAAGGTCCTCTTTCCGGATCCCAACTGCTTCAAATAAGAAACTCACAACCAACAGACAATGCTGATCAAAAAGCTTGACTTCTGGGTCCCAACTGCTTTAAATAATAGGTCCCCAGCCACCAGATAATTGTTGATCACAAAAATTTGCTTTCAGGGTCCCAATTGCTTTACATAAGTGGCCCCTAGGTGCTAGACAACTGTTGAACTATCTCAACTGGTTTAAATTAGAGGTCCCAAGGCACCAAATGATTTTTTTATTAAAAAAGGCACACCTTCCCTGTCCAAACTGCTTTGAATATGAGGCCCCTAGATGCCAAATAGACGGTTTATAAAAAAGATTCACCCAAGTCACAGGTACCTTAAATAGAGGTTCACATCCACCAGATAACTGTTGATTAAAACAGCCCACTTATCAAGTCTCAACTGCTATAAATAAGAGGTCCCAAGCTGATAAAAATGTCGGCCTTCCAGGCAGATCCCTATTGCTTTAAATAGAGGCTCACATACACTAGATGTACTGTTGATAAAAAAGGCCCCCCTTCTGAGTTCTACCTACTTTTACTAAATGGTCCACAGCAAAGGACTGTTGATCAAAGTCTGCCTTCTGTGTTCCAACTGCTTTAAATAAGAGGCCTACCAGTCATGAAATGACTACTGATAAAAAAAAAGCCTGTCTTCTGATACCTAACTGCTTTAAATAAGAGACTCTCAGGCATCAGCAAACTGTTTACTAAAAAATGGACACCTTTTAGGTCCCAACTACTTTAAATAAAAATAATGAAGTCACCAGACTGTTGATCACTGCCTCAGAGAATCGCCACTGTAGACATTCCACTCCTTCCTAAAGGTACTATTCCTGAGCCTATCTCCTGACATAAAAGGAACTCAGAAGCCCACTAAAACCCCTTCTATGGTGCTCCTGCCTCAGGTCTAAACACGAGCACACAGGGTTCTGAAAAGATATCACCTTCACCTGTGACCTTATCCTGCTGATCCACCTGTGTGCCTCAATTGGAAGGCTCCAGCATCTGGCAGCCACAAGAGCACAGTCTAGGAGCAGAATATTAGAGACAAGGACCTTTCCCCAGAACAACCTGAGAGAATAGAGAAAAGAGGTGAGGAACTTGGCCATGTGACTCCTCAGACCAAAGAGAACAATATATTTCAGGATAGAGGGCAGCAATCAAGCTAGAGAGTCTCTCACAAAGCCAGCATATTGAAGAGCTAAGAAGGGAGCTGCTTGTAATTCTTCTGGATAAAAACTGCTTTAGTTGGGGAAGCTGGACTCATCACTCCACAGTCCAAGGAAGAAAATAAACTTCAGGAAACTGGGCTACAATCAGCAACACAGAACTAAAAAGAACTGCTGGTAAACCAAGTTGCCCCCCTCCCCCAGACCGAGCATTTTAAGCCTGAAACTAATAGTCTCATAAAGTTAACTATAACCAAATGAGGTAGACATAACAGAAACAGCAGAACACACACCAATAAAATCTTTCAATAATTTCAAGAAAGCAGTGGGAAACCTTAAACATTGTGAAAGAATAAAACAAGCCTTCCACTCAAAACCCAAAACATACTACAAGTCCAATGAATACCCTAGAGACAGAATGGCAGAAGAAATATATTAACATGGAGTTATAGTAACAGCTACTGAAGAAAGTACAAATTACGGAAGGAAGAATGGAAGTCACAGAAAAAGTGAATTCCCTAGAGACAGACAAAAGAAATACATTGAGGTCAAATTATATAAACAGTAAAAGAAGAAAGTACACATGATGGAAGAAAAGTTGGAAGCGGTAAATAGAGCAAATACTCCAGAGACAGGGAGCTACAAGAAATGTGTCAAGATGGAGGAATATGAAGAACTACATAAGAAATTGCAAAAGTTGGAAAAAAGGATTGAAATTATAGATAGAGGTATGAGACGTTGGAAAACTATCACAAGACAGAGAAAGTACAGCCAATGGAAATAACAGAAACATATGAAAAAACAATCCAGAGCATCAAAACAAATATATCAGATGTTTTCAACATTCTGGAGGGACAAAAAAGCAGAAAAGAAGAGATGAAACAGTCAGTGAACTGCAAGACTGGAACCTTAATGGGAACATACTAAAAGAAAAAAGAGAGAAGATGGAAAGAAAATGAAGAAAACATTAGAATCATGTGGGAAAACATCCAAAGGGACAACATACATATGACTGAAATTCCAGAGCATCAGGGGAAAATATTGAGAAAATTGTAGAAGAGATAATTAAAAAACCTTCTTAGGTCTCAGGAAGAATGAGGAAATCCACATTCAAGAAGCTAAGGAAATTTTAAATTAGACCTTAAAAGAAAAATATCAAGACATATCAGAATCAAATGATCCAAAATCAAAGATAAGGCTAGAATACTAAGAGCAGCAGGAGAAAAACAGTCATCTACAAAGTAGAACCAATTAGATTAAGTTCTGATTTCTCAGCAGAAACTGAGTAGGAAGAGAATGGTATGGCATATCTAGAATGCTGAATGAAAATAATTGTCAGCCAAGGATCCTGCACCCAGCAAATCTGTCCATCACATATGAATGAGAAATTAAGTCATTTGCAGAAAAGCAGGTACTTAAGGCATTTGTGAAAACAAGACCAACTTTACAAGAAATGCTAAGGAAATTCTTTCACCCAGAAACTCGAAAGGAAATGGATGGATCACAGTAACCAGAAACAGAGACAAAGTAAAATGGCAGAGATAATACCTGGTCTGTCAATAATCACAATTAATGTGAATAGTTTTAATACACTGATTAAGAGGGGTAATTGCAAAATGGATAAAAACTCAAAGCTCATCAATATGTTGCCTATAAGAAACACATCAAAAAAACAAGGAAAAATAAAGACTAAAAATCAAAGGCTGTAAAAAACATAGCAAGCAAATGGCATACATAAAAAAGCAGGAGTGACAATACTAATCTCTGATAAAATAGACTTCAGGATGAAACCCACCATGAAAGATAAGGAAGGGCACTATATGGTGATTAAAGGCAATAGAAGACAATACTTTGGTAAACATTTATGCACTAAATGATAGGCCTGCAGAAGACATAAAACAACCATTAACAGACTTTTAAAAAGAAGTAGTCTGTTGATTACAAAAGCCTGCTTTCTGGGTCACAAGTGCTTTAAAGAAGCCCCCATCTGCCAGACAATTGTTGATTCAAAAGGCCTGCCTTCCAGTTCCTAGCTGTTTTAAATAAGAGGCTTTCATTCAACTGAAGACTGTTGATCAAAAAGGGCACCCTTCCGGCCTAACATTTCTTATTGTATTTGCCCAAATCACAGATGTTTATTTATTGACAAACATATGTGAATTGTTAGACTGCTGTTTGGTGCCTTCCAGTTATAACTTAGACTCATAGTGAAACTTTATGCATGATGGAAATCTCACCTGATCCTGTACCAGCCTCACAATCTCTACTGTGGTTAAACCCAGTGGTACAATCACTGCATAACTTAAGAGTGAACTAAGAAAAAAAAAGTCACCCTTCTGGATCTCATATGCTTTCGATAAGAGTCCTCCAACCACCAGACAACTATTGATTAAAAATCCCACATTATAGGTCTCAACTCCTTTAAATAATAGGCCCCCAGCCACCATACCACTGTTGATAAAAAGAAAAACAAAAACAAAAACAAAACAAACCAAAAACCCCTTCCTTCTGGGTCCCAAGTGCTTTATATAAATGAGGCCTCCAGACAACAAACAAGTATTGATCAAAATGCCCACCTTCCAGGTCCAAACAGATTCAAATAAGAGGCTCCCAGGCACCAGAAGACTGTTTATTAAAAAGGTTCACCTTCTAAATCTCTTTTGTTTTAAATAAGAATTGATCAACAAGACTGTTGATCACAAAGTTCTTAGTCCCAGGTGTTTTAAATAAGAGACACCCATTCACCAAAGGACTGTAAATCAAAAACACCTACCTTAAAGGTCCCACTTGCTTTAAATAAGAATAGTCAAGCCACAGGATTGCTGATAACAAAGGCCCACTTTGTGGGTTTCAACTGTTTTAAATAAGATGCTCCCAGTCACCAAAAGACTGTTGATCAAAAAGGCCTACCTTTCAAGTCACAACTGATTTGAATAAGAATTGAGCTACCAGACTATTGATAAAAAAGATCAGCTTTCTGGATCCCAACAATTTGAAATAAGAGGCTCTCAGCCATCAGACAACTATTGATAAAAAAGGGCCCCCTTATGATTTCCAACTGCTTTAAATAAGAGGCCCCCGGACACCAGACAACCTTGATCCAAAAGACCCACCTTCTGTGTCCCAAATGCTCTAAATAAGTGGTATCCAACCACCAGAAGACTGTTGATCAAAAAGGCCCACATACCAGATCCCATCTGTTTTAAATAAGAGGCTGTCATTGACTAAATTACTCTAGATCCAAGAAGCCTACCTTTCAGATCCCAGCTGTTTTGAATACGAGGCCCCCAAACATCAGATGACTATTCATCAAAACCCCCCAATTTCCAGGTACCAGTTGTTTTAAATAAGAGGTACCCAGTATCCACCAGAGTTACTGTTGATCAACAAAGATTCTCACCACTGGGCTGATGGACAGCATCATGATAGACGATGAAGAGATTAAGATTACTAACAGCTTTAGTTTGCTTGGCTCCACAATCAACACTCTTGGTAACAGCAAGCCAGGAAATGAAGAGATTAATGACACTGGGGAAAGTCTGCTGCCAGAGACATCTCCAAAGTACTAAAGGGCAATGAATGATGCCAGTCTGGAGACTAAGATGTGCCTGATTTCAGGCCATGGTTTTTGCAATTACTTGCTATACGTATGAAAGCTGGACAATGACTAGGGATGATAGAGGGAGAATTGATGCCTTTGAGCTGTGGTGCTGGAGAAAAGTATTGAATATACCATGGACTGCTAAGAATACAAACAATTCGTCTTGGATAAGGTGAAACCAGGCTGCTCCTTGGAGGCAAGGATTCTAAAGCTTCATCTGACATATTTTGGACGTGTTTTTAGGAGGGACCATTCCTTAGAGAAGGACATCATGCTTGTGAGAGTGGAGGGATAGAGCAAGAGGGGAAGACCCTTCATTAGATGGATTGATTCAGTGACTGGGGTAATGGGGGTAGTTGTGTTGGAGACAATAAGATTGGCACAGTATAGAGAAGGGTATAGGGTTGTTGTACATAGAGTCGCTATGTGTCGCAAGTGACTTGATGGCACATAACAACAACAGATAAAACCAAACAAGAGATAAGAGATAAGAAAGTTTTATCCAAAGCAACTATGAGATATCATCTAATCCCAGTCAGAATTGCAAAATTTAACAGAACAGCAAGCAACAAATGCTGGCGAGGTTGTGGAGAAACTGGAACTCTTATTCACTTGGTAGGAGTGTAAAATGGTGCAACCACTGTGGAAAGCGGTGTGGTGCTTTCTCAAAAAGTTGCAAATAGAAATACCATCCAGGAAGAGGGAGATTCAAGATGGTGGCAGAGGCAGAGACAGCGTGGTGAGCTGCGGGAGCAGTGAACCACTTAAAGCAGGGCCATTATGGCCTTCCACTGACTTCGGCTTATTGATAATTGAACACTTAAACAGTTGATGACTGGCCCTCAGTGAAGATTGAGACTCAACAACAGGAATTCAAAGATTCCCAAGGAGAAATTGGTGAGTCTCGTGGCTCCCAACACCCCCCTGCAGAGCCCGCGCCATGCCGCACAGCTGCTGCAGCTCCATGAGGCTTCCACAGCCAGAACGAATGGATTCCCTCACCCAGGATGGATGCTGGGCACCGGCCCTCCTCAAGACTGGTACAGTGAAGCCACCACACTGCCGCAAGGTGGACTTGGTCTGGAGAGAATTCTTGGAGCCAGGATGGCAGCTGTGGGGGAAGCGGGTGATGGCCAGCCGCCTGCACAAGAGGGGCCGCACAGCCACCGAGCGCCGGTGCAGCAGGGTGGGGGGGCACACCCCCAATGGCCACCCGCGCTGGGGGGGGCATGTGCGCCTCCTGCAGGCCTCCCGCCCTGGGGGGGGCACGCACCCCGCTGGCCGCCTATGTAGGAGGTGGGGGATGGGATGCATGTCCACCATCTGCAGGTTTGGGTTTCCTTGGACAGGCCAAAGAAGACAATTACCTATGCATTGAACAGGCCAAAGAAGAAGATTACCTATGCATTGGACAGGCCAAAGAAGATGATTACCTATGCAATGGATTGCTGAAAGTCACTGTGAGTCTGATGACCTTAACAGTGGCAGCATGCACAAGAGGACCCACATCCTAAATGCACCACATATTTTGTTCTGTTGAATGCTTCTGCCAAAAGATGGTTAGACCTGGGGGGAGTCTGTTCACAATTCTCAGGTTCCCTTTATCATATATAAAGGGGGAGGGCACTGACACCTACTTCAAAATATAGTATGACCACTTATGGTGGGTAAAAGTGGCAGTGCTGGAATTGGAAACACTATCCCTGACCACAGAGTCCTCAGTCAGGTGAGGGGACCAGACGTGGGTAGGGGCAATTGGAGGGGGAGTATACCAGCCAGCTCCTGGTGGGTGTTGCCCTGCTCGGGATGGGCTGCCCTCGGCCCCCAGCTCGGGGCAAGCCATCATGGCCCTCTGACCGGGACAGGCTGCCCTCGGCCCTCGGCTCAGGGTGAGCCATCGCGGCACTCACAGTGAGCTCCTCAGTCTCCAGATTGTGCCATGTGACCCCTGGGTGGGGAAGGGGAAAAAAAAAAGAATGCCTAGTGTACCCAATGTTACCTAGGCCACCTTCTACCACCCTCTCCCCCAGTAAACCTGAAAGCAACACCCTCAAAGCCCTTCTATTTGTAACTCACAAGTTTGTTCTCTCTAGGTTTGCTCCCTTTCCTATAGGTAACCTTAACTCTGAGTTTTACTCCAGAATTGACCCTGAACCCAGTGCCAGTGACAAAAAGGAAATACAACTGACAGCTAAGGAAGCAAAGGAGGATGGAGCCTCTGGATTCAACCAGCCATCCACACTGGACCCACCTGGGAAAACACTTTGCAGTCCAGAGGAGAGCAAATGACAGGAAAATATCCTCTAACAGAGCAAGAAGGCAAGCAGCTTTAACCCAAGACCACCAGTAAGGTGATAAAGCATCCTCCCTTCCACCCTTTACATCTACGCCCCTGTTCAGCATGAAGAAGCCAGAGAGTCAGCATCCAATTCCCAAATCAATAAGAGAGTTGGTTTAATTACTATTGGAAAATGCTTGTCATTCCTCTGTAGCAACTGGTCCTCACTGGACCCTCATCATTTCCTTCACCTGCTCCCCCCACCGACCAAACTGTGCAGCTCTGCAACTGCATCCTGGCCCATCCTCACCCTTCTGCCCCCAACCCTCACCTCCTTGTACCCCCAATATGTTTTTCCCAATTAAAAAAAGATGCAGTGAAGAAACACAGAGGTAGTTATAAGAGATGATACAACCTGGGGATTGTTGTCAATGTTGTATGTATGAAGATTAGCTGGAATACCCAACTATTCTGATTTAACTAAAAAAAAAAAATAAAGTTAACAGCATGGAGACTGGCCCTTTTAACCTCATTGAAAAGTAAACGCTATTATAATTTTTATTACTATATCAAAGATGTTTTAATGTTCCTGGAAGTATTTCTCTAATGTTTTTATGCGTAGAAAAGCACACAATGTACTGAGATACACTTGACTGACATTGCATAGGAATCTAATCCCACCTATTCAGTTTGCACAGAAATGAAATCCAGTTCTTTGACTTGACAGCTACTGTTTCTGTGGTTAACTGTGGACCTAAGTAAAATAAAAATTTTTACTTCAATATTTTCTCAAAAAAAAAAAGAAATACCATCTGACCCAGCAATTCCACTACTGGGAATATACTCCAAAGAGACCATAACTGACATACAAGCAGATATATGCACACCCATATTTATTGCAGCTTTGTTCGCAATAGCAAGGAGTTGTAAACAACCTAAGTGCCGATCAAGAAATGAATGGATAGAGAAGCTGTGGTATATTCACACAATGTAATACTATGCTGCATTGAAAAACAAGGAACTCATGCAATATTATTCAAGATGGGTGACCCTGGAGGACATTATGCTGAGTGAAGTATCTCAGTCACAAAAGGACAAATACTGCATGGTGTCACTATTGTAAAGCAGGACTGGCCTCGGGCTTGGGAGGAGACTGAGTAGGACAGGTTCAATAATGTATACTGCATTGAAACAGATGAGGGAGGGAACTGTTTAAGAGGGAAAATTTTGGGGGATTTTTGTCATGTCAGGAGTCCAGAGTGAAGGCTGTATAGTGAGTGGAGTGGACCTGGGGGGAGGGATTGTAAAACAATGAAAGAATTTTTCTTTTACTTTTCCAAGAGAGTAGTGCACTGGGAGGAAGGTTGGGAGGGGAGAAAAGTGCAACAATGAATGAATGGAAACCCAAAGTCTCTGTAAATTTTAATTGAAATTAATAATAAATTTAAAAAATAAAACAACAACAGCAAAAAGAACATTTTTATCAGATCTTACAGTCCATAACTGACTGAACATGCCATCGAGATGTGTTAATGATAGTTGTTTACTGAAATGAAAAAGTTGAAAACAATGAAGATGCAATGGTAGTTGGAATGTATGAACTTGGTGACAAAGAAGAGTCTGCAAATAGGATGATCAAATTTTTATGTTCAATTATTTATTCATTGCAAATACCTTAAAAAAAGACAAACAGTGACTTTACATACAAATCTCACCTGATGGATTGTATAGGAATCAGATTGACTACGTTTGTGGAAGGAATTGTTGGAGAAGCTTAATAGCAGGACTCAAAAGTAGGCCAAGGTCGGACTGTGGAAGAGACCATTAATTACTCATATGCAAGTTCAAATTGAGGCTGATGAAAATTAAAACAAGTCCTCGAGAACCAAAATATGATCTTGAGTGTATTCTATCTGATATTCAAATCATATTAAGAATAGGTTTGAAGCAATGAGCACCACTGATTTAACACCAGATGAGTTGTGGGATGAAATCAAGGATATCATCCATGAAGAAAACAAAAGGTCATTACAAAGACAGAGGCGAAAGAAAAAACAGAAATCGGTGTCATAAGACACTCTGGAAATTGCACTAGTGTGTCAAGAAGCCAAAACAAAGGGAAAAGATGCTGAATTAAAAGAGCTGAACAGAAAATTTCAAAGGGTAACTCAAGAAGACAAAGCAAAGTATTAGAATGTGCAGAGATCTGGGATTGGAGACTAGAAAGGGAAGAATTCACTCTTCATTTCTCAAGCTGATAGAAGAGAAAAACAAATTTAAGCTTCGAATCATAAAATTGAAGGATGCTATGGACAATAAGTTGAATGATCCAGGAAGCATAAAAAAAAAAACCATGGAGGGAATTCACATAGTCACTGTACTGAAAAGAATTGACGTACCATATGAACAAGAGCCAATGGTAATGAAGGAAGAAGTTGAAGCTGCACTGAAATAGGCAAAAAATAAAGCCCCAGAAACCTATGGGATACCAATTGTTATATTTCAACTAACAGATACAGCCATGGATGCACTCACCAGGTTATGTCAGGAAATTTTGAGGACAGCTGTCTGCTTGACTTACTGGAAAATGTTGCAGTTGTTCCCATTCCCAAGAAAGGTTATCCAACAGAATATAGAAACTATCAAATATACAATTAATATCACATGCAAGTAAAATGCTGCTGAAAATAATTTAAAAAATGACTATAACAGTATATACATAGCAAACTGCCAGACGTTCAAGCAGGATTTAGAAGAGGCCATTGCACCTGAGTCATCTGTGACATCACCATTGCTGATGTCATTGTGATATAACCATTGAGTAAAGCTAGAGAATTTGTTAAGCATAGTATGTTTGAGAGAGTTTTAAGATCTTGACCTTAAAGGACTTGAGTAAATACATGTAAACAAGAGGATTGATATGCTTGAGTTGGTGCTGAATATTCATCTGGAGAAGATGGGCAGGAACTAACAGGTACAGGATGTTTTGACTCAATATGACCTTCTGGATCCCAACATGGTGATTTCTATGGTGTCAGTTGGAGAGATTTTGAGTATTATAAGGATGAAAAGGCCACCTTTGGGCACTTTACCAATTTTTTTCTGTGTGCTACCTTGGAGATACTCCTTGGTTACTATCGGCATTTTGTAATACATTTAGCTTTGACTTAATGACCTTTATTGGCCAGTCACATCTTAGTTCTTGTAACTGTTCTCTGCCTCTCATTTTTGTGGATTGTCTTTCTCTCCAGCCTCCTAAAAGTCTCTAACAAAAGATTTATGAAGAATTAATTTTATAAAATACAATATGTGGGAATGATTGATTGAAACACAATGTGAACAAAGCAAAGTGTGAAATAAAATTTTTACAAATTTTGTATGCAAACCAATTTAAAATAAAAGTTTTTAAAAAGAATGCCAGAAAATATCTATTTATGCTTTATTGATTATGCAAAGGCATTTGACAGTGTGGAACATAACAAGTTAAGGCTAGCATTGAGAAGAATGAGAATTCCAGAACACTTATTTGTGCTCATGTGAAACCTATACCTAGATCAAGAGGCTGTTGTGTGAACAGAGCAAGGAAACATGTGATGGTTTAAAATTAAGAAAGCTGTGCATCAGGGTTGTATGTATCCTCTTCCCATGTTAAGTCTGTATGCTGAGCAAATTATTTGAGAAGCTGGACTCAGTGAAGAATGTGGCATTAAGAACACTCATCAGTTACTTGAATTATGCAGATGACACGACCTTGGTTGCCGAAAGTGAGGAGGACTTGAAGCACTTGCTGCAGAAGATCAAAGAATGCAGCCTTTAGGGAGCTCTGGTGGCCTAGTGGCAAGATGCTGCACTGCAATCCCAGAGGTACGCGGTTCAAATCCACCAGATTCTCTGCTGGAGAAGGAGGGGGCAATCTCCTCCTGTACCAGTCAGATCTGATTTGACGGTACACGTAAAAATAATACAACAAAAATTTTTTTTAAAAAAAGAATGCAGCCTTTAAATACTGATTGCATCTCAACATCAAGAAAACAAAGACTCTTACCACTGAACCAATAGGCAACATCAGTGTAGGAGGAAAATAAATTGAAGTTGTCAACTATTTCACCTTACTTGGATCCACAATCCAGGTAAGACCCACAATCCCTTGGTACCAGCAATCAGGAAATCAGGAGACATTGTCCTGGTAAAGTCTGCAGCCAGAAACCTCAAATTATTGAGAAGTAATTATGTCAGTTTGAGGACTAAGGTGCATCTTATTTAGGCCATGGTCTTTCTGATCACTTGCTATGCGTCTGAGAGTCAAACAATTAATAAGGATGACAGAAGAATTTATGCCTTTGAGGTGTGGTGTTTGAGAAGAGTACTGAATATCCTATGGACTTCTAAAAGAACAAATATCTCCCATACTTTGGGCATGTTTCTAGGAGAGGCAACATGTCCCTTGGAGAACGACTTGGAAAATTGGAAGGTTGATGAAAGAGAGGAAGGCCCTTAACCAGTTGGGTTGACAGTGACTGCTGCAGAGGGTTTTAGGGTGTCAGAAAGTATGAGTATGCCACAATATAGGACAGGGATCAGATCTGTTGTTTGTAGGGTCACTATGAGTCATACTCAACTTGAGTAATATTGAGAAATATTCGCAGTAAATTCTGGATACCTAGAGCATAGTCTAGGAAAAATAGGGCCCAAATTCTTAATAGGCATAGACCTTTGCCTTGCAGATTCTTTGCGTTACAGGCAGTAGCTTCTAAAATGGGCCCAGTATAATGCCCTCAGTTTCCCTGTAAAACTTGTGATGTTGCAGTTTGTAAGACTAGGCCCTTAACATCCCGCTTTTTTGACTTCCTGAACTAGACCCTGCTTTGCAGTTAGAGATTGATAGTGGTGGTATTCTATGATCCTGGTCTCTGGTCTATTAGAAGAGAGTCTTCTCTGCAATTCCTACTAGATATGTATACACCCTCTAGATTTTCCATCAGTTTTTATTTTACCATACTCTCAGGATACTTATAATCAATGTCTTAATAATTTTTAAAGAATCATAAATTTAATATATTCTTCCATTAGAAAATGTGAAGTGGAGAGGAAACCCATTACCTATAATTTTAATATAGGTAGTAGTCAGTTTCCTTCATTATCTGAAGTTTTTCCTATAAAGTTGAAATGATAGTGCACATATAATTTATTGCTTTTTGATTTGCATTTCTCTCATACATATTCTTGTGACCACTATTTTTTTTTAATTTAGGTTGTTTATTTTTCATTTCAATGAACATCTACAAAGATTTTGGGATTCCATTCATTCATTGTTGCACCCTTCTCCCTGCACAAACCCCTCCCCCCCCCATTTGCTCCTCTCCTTGAAAAACAAAAGAAAAACTCCCTCATTGGTACACAACTATTTTTAGTGGCAACCAATATACCATAATATATTTAATACTTATTTTAATATAATCTTGGAAGATAGACCAGTTTTTTTCCCTAGCTTGAGTTATGCAGTGATGGTATCCTTGCAAACAAAACTTTTCGGGAATTTAATCTGATCTTAAATGTTGTTGTTGTTGTTAAGTGCTGTCAAGTCACCCTATGAACAAAAGACTTGAATCCTCTTCTATAGCTATCATTGTTTCCCTATGTTCATAGAGTTTCCAGAGGTATGTGGTTTAGGAATTGGATTCCATTCCTGCTTCCAAATCTGAATCTGTCTGGGAGTTCCACCAAACACTGTCCATGAGGTGTAACCATTATGGCATTTGAAACACCTATGGCACAGCATTCAGCATCACAACCCCAAGTTACTTCAATATAGTGAATAGAGAGACCACTGTTTTACCACTTAGAAGAATTTTCATACCAAAATCAATTAACACTAGGCCTGAGGTCCACAGGGTTCTATCACCTTTTAAATACAAGTCATGCCCACGAGGTGCTGGTTGACCGTAAATCAAGAGACTTCCAGCCCACAGCTCAGTGTTAGCTAAATTCAGCAAATCCAATCATCTGACACCCGATTGTGGATGGGAAAAACAGAGAAAACCAACCAAACTTTCTGTACCCTATCCTCATCAAGATGCAAGAAACCATCTTCCATAATCCAACTACTTCACAAGAGTCTCCAAGCTACAGACTAAGTCTGGTGCGACCACCTTTTAAATACAAATAGAAACCATTTTATTAATCTTATTTCCTTTTCTATATAGTCTCTATGGCTGTACCTGATTCATCAGTATAGTATTAGCTTTATTCATTCACTAAAATATATACTGTGTACTTCTGTAGACCAGACCTTGAGAACTAGCGGTTGGGAGAATCAAGCATGGAAGTGGACAATGTCAGTACATTTGATCAGAGCTGTGATGGAGTCAATAAAAGGATACTGTGAGAGAAAAAAGGAGGGACTCCTAACAAGCCTATGAACATTAAGATAAGCTTTCTGGAGGAGGTGATGCCTAAATGAGTTATGGAGGATGAAGAGGAGTTAGTTAGAAGAAAAGTAACTGTCTGTTAAAAACAATGAGTTGGACAAACCAGTTTATACCTGCTGCTCCCCCACAGCCCACTAAAATAAGAGTAAGGATTAAAGAAGGCAGGAACCCATAAGCTCTAAGATGCTGAGCAGAAGCTATTTCACCAAGAGAACTCTGTAAATGCCCAGATTCAGAGGCACCATGGATTGTTGTAGTTTTTAGGTGCCATAAAGTCAACCATGACTCATAGTGATCCTAAGAACAACAATTCAAAACTTTGCCCTATCCTGTCTGTGCCATTGTCACAAACTCTACTATGCTGAAGCCCGTTACAGTCACTAGGCCAATCCATTTCCTTGAAGCTTTTCTCTTTTGCTGACCCTTTATCTTTCCTACGATGATATATTTTCCCAAGGATTGGCATCTTATGACAGCATGCCCAAAGCATGTGAGATGAAGTTTCACCATCCTTTTCTTTAAGAAGCACCCTTGTTGCACTTCTTCCAAGACAGATTTGTTTGTTCTTTTGGAAATCCATAGTATATTCAATGGTATTCTCTGACATCACAATTCAAAAGCATAGACTCTTTTTTAGTCTTTCTTATCTTCCAACTTCAAAATGCATATGAAGCAATTGAAAATATCATAGCTTGAGCCAGTCACACCTTAGTTCCTAAACTGACACTCCCATTCTTCAACACTTTAAAGAGGTCCTTGACAGCATTATTTTCCAAAGCAATGCTTCTTTTGATTCCTTGACTGCTGGTCCCAAATGTTTTTATTGTGGACCAAAGTAAAATGAAATCAGTAACAACTTCATTGTTTTCTCATTCATCTTGATATTGCCTATTAAACATGGCTACAAGCAAAAGGAACTGCATCCTAAAACAGTAGGATCCTCCTCTCACTTCAAGACACTATAGTTAAGATCATACACAAGATTAAAGGATTCTTCTCTGAGGAATTAAATTGCACCAGAATAAAACCTTCAAAAGATATTTGGGGTTTTCCAGCAAAAGAAGAGGCTTTCATCCCAGTAAATATATAGTAAGGCCCACCAGTTGGCAAGCTCTCCCATTTTAATATCATGAGAATGAATAGCAAGGATCATCAACTAACGACCCTCAGCTCAGTGCATTTTATTTCATGCAAATTATGCCTCAGTAAAATTGACTCAAAAAATCCAAGCCTTAGTTGACTAGATATTAGAGTGCAAGATTTATTTGAGGAATACTTTTAAAGAATGATAATCCCTATTCTTCAACACACCCAAAACCAATCCAACCCATTAAAAGGAACTTGGAGGGAGATGAGAGAATTAAAAAAGAGATTTGAAAAAAGAAAAAATAGAGTAGAAATAAAAGTCTCAGCAGGCAGATTAGAAAAATAAAAGGCGAAGAAGCTCATAGGTTCATGGTTTCATGGAAACATCCCAGTTATTTGGCCTAATATTCTGTTTAGTGTTTCTGTTCTGTCTTAGTTCATTGTTAAATGTCTGGGGTCTTTGAAAACTTTCAAGAAACCACCCAAAGCACAGTAATCATTATTTATATACTTGAAACAACAGAGTAAAGAGAGTCAGGAATAGAAGGAAGAAATGAAATTTGTGGCTAATTGTCTCCATGGACAACTACATCCTTTGCTATGATACTAGAAAAGGTTGATGGTGCCCAGCAACCAATACTGAACTGTTTGACCTAGGATTCTATAGAAAAACTTGATTGAAGGGAAGAAACTGCAGAATAGAATTTCAAGCTCTACACAAAATCCAGATTTTCTGGAACCATAGAGATTGAATGAAGCCCTGAAACTATTTTCCTGAGATAATCTTTAAACCGTAAGCAAAAAACCCCACTGAAATCATCTTTAAACAAAATAATAATAATTTCACTTAACTGATAAAGAATATCTATTTTGAGCATTATGCTCTTTTAAGAACAATTTACCAAAAAAATAAAAAGAACAATTTACATGGAATCACATTGCCAATAACAACTTGAAAGATTAAATAGGAACCTTAGAAGCAGTGTTGTTGTTAGGAGCTATGACTCATAGTGACCCTATCAACAACAGAATTGAACTCTGCCCTATCATATGCTACCTCATCATCTCTAACACACTTGAACCCATTGCTATAGTCACTGAGTCAATCCATCTTGTTTAGGGTCTTCACCACTTTCACTAACTCTCCTCCTTTCTAAGCATGATGTCTTTCTCTAAGGAATAGCCTGTCCTAGCAACATACTCAAAATATGTGAGATGAAGCTTTGTCATCCTTATCTCCAGGGAACATTCTGGTTGCACCTTCTCCAAGACATTATCTGTTTGTTCTTCTAGCAGTCTATAGGATATTCAGTATTCTTCTCCAACACCACAGCTCAAAAGTATTCATTCTTTTTTTTTTCACATTTTGTGGAGTTTATTAGAGAACTAAGTTGGAATGTGGGGGAGGCAAAGGTCATCTATCTCACAATGCCAAGTCTAGGTTTACAAGGCACGACTCAATTAGTGAAAGTCCAGGTTCAGTTCAACAGCAAAAATGCAAGAAGCCTCTGGTTTCCTCAATCATCCAGTAAACTTTACCTCAGTGCAGTTTTAAGTCAGCTTTCCCTTCAATCATGCAGCAAGCAAAACCTTTAACTGTGGTTTTATCTCCAGGGTTGTCACAGAGTCTCTTCATGGCAGTGCCACGGTCTCTTTTTTTTTTTCTTTTCTATATTTTATTAATTTTCATAAGCATTTACAGAGATTTTGGGTTTCCATTCATTCATTGTTGCACTATTCTCTCTACCCTCCTCCCAGTTTGTTCTTGTCCAAATGCCACAGTGCTTGTCAAAGCCAGTTCCGATTAATCTTCTTTGTCAGTGTGTCCTTTGCCATTCCCTATCACTCCTCCCTGAGAAAGACTTCACCCTGAGTCATAAGGAAAAGGGGATGGCGTATTCTCTTAGCTACTTCCTGCTGAAAAGGGACGCTGTGGGTTTCAGGGTGAAGATCTTCTCTCACTACTCTAAAGGGCCCCTCTTTTTCTGTCATCCTTATTCAGGTAGTAGTGAGTTTAAGTTAACAGGAAAGGAACAACTCAGGAAAGGAGGCTAAGAATGTTTGCACAGCTTGAATGTCATCAAAGATACTGAATTGCACATGTAGAAATTGTTGTTGTTATGTGCCATGGTAAAGCAAGTAATTGCAAAGATCATGACCTGGATCAAGTGCACCTTAGTCTCCAGACTAACATAGTTACTCTTCAGTACTCTGGAGAGGTCGGTGACAGAAGACTTTTCCAATGTAATTAATCTTTTTATTTCCTGGCTGCTGGTACCAAGAGGGTTGATTGTGGAGCTAAGAAAACTGAAGCTATGAACAATCTCAATCTCTTCACCATCTATCATGATGCTGCCAGTTGTCCCAGTGGTGAGAATCTTTATTTTCTTGATGTTGAGCTTCAAACCATATTGAAGCCTGTAGTCCTTAACTTTCTGCAGCAAATGTTTCAGTTCATGCTCAGTTTCATCAAGCAAGGTTGTGTTATCTGCATAATGCAGGTTGTTTATGAGTCTTCCTCCAATCCTGACGCTCCTTTCCTCCTCATAGAGCTCAGGCTCCCAGATGACCTATTGAGAAATCTGGACAATGACTGTGGATGATAGAACTGTTGCCTTTGAGCTGTGGTGCTGGAGAAGAGTATTGCATATACCATGGACTTCTAGAAGAATAAACAGGGTCTTCCTGGATAAGGTGAAACCAGCTGTTCCTTGGAGGCAAGGATTCTGAAGCTCTGTCTGACATAATTTTGGCATGTTGTAAGAAGGGACCATTCCTTGGAGAGGGACATGCTTGGGAGGGTGGAGAGACAGTGAGAGAAAGACAGACCCTGGATGAGATAGATTGACTCAGTTACTGGGGTAATGGGTCAGAGCTATTGTACATAGGATCTCTCTGCGTCGCAAGTGACTTGATGACACATAACAACAACAACAAACATGTGCCATGGGGTCAAGTATGACTGATAGCTACCCTATGATCTGAAACCTGTCTTATCCTACACCAGTCCTCACTATCTGTGACACACTGAAGCCCATTGCTGCAGTCTTTGTGTCAATCCAACCTGCTATTTTGTTATGGTGGTGGTGTTTTCTGCTGTGTGTATTCTCAACAACAACAACAAAAATTTAAAACAAGGCAAGGAAGCATAATAGCAAGATACAGAGACAGACAACAGAAGAGAAAAGATGAAAAAAAAATCATAGGATCAGTTGAGAAACTCCAAAATATAATAGGAGTTTCAGAAATGAAGAAGGAAGGCAAAAGCAGGAATTAAATCATCAAAGACATACTAAAACTGAAAAAATGAAAGATCAAACTGAAGATCTAGCATGATAAATTATAAAAAGACCCACACCAAAGTATGCTACTGTGAAATTTCACAGCATAGAGTGGATTCTAAAAGCTTTCTAACCAAAAAGCCTCACATCATATGCAAAGGATTAAGAAAAAGTCTAACAAAGGGACTCTCAATAGCCATACTGAATTCCAGGGAACAATGGAGCAAGGTTCTAAAAATTCTAGAGGAAAATAATTTCCAATGTATAAATCTGTACTCAGCTAAATTATCAATTGTGAATAAACTATAAAGATAATTTCATATATGTAAGGTCAACATACAACAACAAAATGCCCTTTCTCGGGTAACATTGGAGAATGTGCTGGAGCCAACTGTGGACATAAATTCAGGCGGGAAAAGCCTAGAATCAAAGGAACAGAAAATCCAACACAGAAGAGAGGTAAGGGAATCTCCAGGGAAATCTTAAGATAACATCTACGCAAACCTGAAGAGCAATCCGTTTACATTGCAGCAGGGGGAAGAATGCCTCTAAATAAAAAGAAAAGAAATTAATATTGAAACATACTAAAAGGAGAATTATATTTGTGATACAGTTTAGGAGAATTTATTATATTTTTATGAAGGAAATTGGAAAATAAGGTAATAGACAATTCTCAATTTGCTATTATGTGAAGTTGAGTCACCTGTGACCCTATGTAAAGCAGCCTCTGAAGCCCTGTCTTGAGCCAGTCTCACTGATTTTAACACATCAAGCCCCATTGCCCGAGTTATTGTATCCATATCATCTGGGGTCTTCCTCTCCTGCGCTTTCCCTCCACCCTCCCGAGGATGATGTCCTTCTCCAAGGACTGTCCTCTCCTGACCATGTGCCCAAAGTATGTGAGACAAAGCTTCAAAATTGTAGCCTCCAAGGAGAAACTTGGTTTCACCCTCTCCAAGACAGACCTATTTGTTTCCTTGGTGGTCCATGGTTTAAGACTCTTCTCCAGCACCACAATTCGAAGACATTGATTGTTCTTCTGTCATTCTTAGTCATTGTCCAGCTTTCTGATGCATAGTAGGTAATTGTGAAGACTATGGCATGGATTAGGCGCACTTTAGTCTCTAGAATGACATCATTGCTTTCCAGTATTCTGGAGATGTCCCTGACAGCAGACTATCCCAATACAATTTGTCTTTTGATTTCCTGACCACTAGTGTTGACTGTAAAGCTGAATGAGCTGTAATTGTTAACCACCTCAATCTCCATTTATTATGGTGCTGCGAATTGGCCCAGTCGTGAGAATCTTTGTCTTCTTGATGTTGATCTTCAATTTATATTGAAGACTACAGTCCTTGACCATCAGCAGCAAGTGCTTCACGTCCTCCTATGTTTCAGCAAGCAAGATTGTGTCATTTGCAGAACATAGGTTGTTAATGAGTCTTCCTCAAATCCTGATGCTACATTCCTCCTTATGAAGCCCAGCTTCCTGAAGGATCTACTCTGCATATAGATTTAAAAGCTATGGAGACTGGGTGCATACCTGACACATCCCTTTCCTGATTTTTAACTATATCGTGTTTCCTTGCTTTGTCCTGAGGCCTGCTTCTTTGATCAAGTATAGGTTTCACATAAGCACAATCAAGTATTCTGAGATTCTCATTCTTCTCAAGGTTAGCCACAATTTGTTGTGATCCACACAGTCAAATGTCTTTGCATAGTCAATGAAACACAGATAGACATTCCTCTGGTACTTTCTGCTTTCTGTCAAGATCCATCTGACATTGGCAATAATGTCTAGTGTCATGACCACTTCTAAACCCAGCTTGTATTTCTGGAAGTTCTCTTCAATGTACTGTTCCAGTCGTTTCTGGAAAATCTTCAGCAGGATTTTGCTAGTGTATGATATTAGTGATATTTTTTGATAATTTCCACACATTGTGGGGCCATCTTTTTTTTTTTTATTGGAGTAGGAATAAACATAGATATCTTCCAGTCAGTTGGCCAGGTAATTGTCCTCCAGATTTCTTGGCACAATCTGGTGAGCACATCCAAGGCAGCATCTATTTGTTGAAATATGTCAACTGGTATTCCATAAATTCCTGGGGCTTTATTTTTTGCTATTTCTTTCAGAGCAGTCTGAACTTCCTCCTTCATCAACACTGCCTCTTGATCATATGCTGTTTCTTGAAATTCTTCTGTCAGCCAATCTTTTTTTGTATGGTGACTCTGTATACTCTTTCAATCTTCTTTTAATGCTTTCTGGATCATTCAATATTCTGCCCATAGCATCCTTAAGCATTGCAACTCAAGGCTTGAATTTGGTCTTTAGTTCCTTCAGCGTAAGAAATGCCAAGTAAGTTCAGCTCTTTTGATTTTCAGACTCCAGCTGCTTTGCCTTGTTTTTGGGAGCTGCCCTTTAAAATCTTCTATTCACCTCCTTAACTTCTTGATTAGAATAGAGTCTCTTCTGACATCCATTTTGGTCTTTTTTTCTTCCTCCTTCTGTATGATGACCTATTGCATTCTTCATGGATAATATTCTTGATATCTTCCCACAGCTCATCTGTTCTTCATTCACTAGTGTTCAAGGACTCAAACCTGTTCCTCAATTTTTTTTTTTTTAAATTCAGGGGACATAGGTTCAAGATCAAATTTTTACTCCTGTGGATATGATTTGATCTTCTTTACTTTTAATTTGAACTTGCATATGAGCAGTTGATCATCTGTTCCACAGTCAACACCTAGACTAGTTTTCACTGCTAATATTGAACTTCTCTAATGATTCCTTTCCAAAGAAAGGTGACCTGACAGAGTGTGGAAATTATTGAACAATATCATTAATATCACAGACAAGCAAGATTCTGCAGAAAAGTATCCAAAAACTTTGGAACAATATGTCAACCGAGAACTGCCAGGCGTGCAGGCTGGATTTAGAATAGGTTGTGGTACTAGGGATATTAAAGCTAAAGTTAGATGGATCTTGGCAGAAAACAGAGAATACCAGAAGAATGTGTATCTGTGCTTCATTGACTATGCAAAGGCTTTTGACTGTGTGGATGACAACAAGCTATGGATGACTCTGAGAAGAATGGGTATCCCAGCACATTTGATTGTGCTAATGCGAAACCTATACTTGGACCAAGAGGCAGTCATCAGAACAGAGCAAGGAGACACTACATGGTTCAAAATCAAGGAGGGGGTCCATCAGGTATTTTGTCTCCATATGTTTTCAATCTGTATGCAGAACAGATCACCTGAGATGCTGGGCTGTACGAGGAGGAATGTGGCATCAGGATTGGTGGAAGAATCATCAACAGCCTGCGTTATGTGGATGACACAACCCTGCTCGCTGAAACTGAGGAGGACCTGAAGCGCTTGCTGCAGAAGGTCAAGGACTGCAGCCTTCAATATGAATTGAAGCTCACCATAAAAAAAAAAGATTCTCACCACTGGGCCTATTGGAAATACCAGTATGGATGGTGAAGAGATTGAGATAGTTAACAGTTTTCATTTACTTGGCTCCACAGTCAACACTCTTGGTAACAACAGCCAGAAAATCAGGAGATGAACTGTATTGGGCAAGTCAGCTGTGAGGGACCTCTCAAGAGTACTGAAGAGCAACAATGTCAGGCTGGAGACTAAGGTGCACCTGATCCAGGCTATAGTCTTTGCAATAAGTGATATGCATCGGAGAGTTGGACAGTGAATAGGGTTGATAGAAAGAGAATTGATGCCTTTGAGCTGTGGTGCTGGAGAAGAGTGTTGAATATACTGTGAACTGCTAGGAGAACAAACAGGTTATCCTGGAGAGGGTGAAGCCAGAATGCTCCTTGGAGTCAAGGACTCTGAAGCTTCGTCTGGTCCTTGGAGAGGGACATAATATTTGGGAGAGTGGAGAGGAAGACCCTCGATGAGATGGATCGATTCTGTGATTGGAGTGGTGGGAATGCGTGTGTTTGAGATGGCAAGGTCGGCACAGGATAGAGCAGTGTTTAGGGCTCTTGTACATAGGGTCTCTATGAGTCACAAGAGACTCGATGGCACATAACAACGATTCCTTCCACAGATGCAATAGGTCTGATTCCTATGCATACAATCAGGTGAAATCCATGTGTATAGCCTGCATTTATGTTTCTTATAAAAGTTATTTGCAAGGAATAAATCATTGTGCCAGATTCTGTCATTCTATCCCTAGCCTCATTTCTGTTACCAAGTCTACATTTTCCGATGACTGATTCTTCTTCCTGGTTCCCAACTTTCACATTCCAGTCACTCATTATTATTAATGTATCTTTGTTACATGTTCTATCAATTTCTGACTGGAACAGTTGGTAGACATCATTGGTGCATAAATTTGAGTCATAGTGGCATTAAAAGGTCTTCCTTAGTTTGAATATGATTCTGTCATTCATAATGTTGTGTTTCAAGATGGATCTAGAAATGGCCATTTTAGCTATGAAAGCCACCCCATTTTTTTCCTCACCTTTTATCTCCAGCTTAGTAGATTGTCTGACAATCTGATTCAAAATGTCCCATGCCAATCCATCTCATTTCACCAATTACTAATATGTCAATATTTATGCGCGCCATTTCTTTCTTAATGATGCCCAGTTTTCCTACATTCATGCTTCTCACATTCCAGTTCCAATCCTTAGTTTCTGCTTAGTTCTTCCTGCTTTGTGCTTCCAAATTTGAGGGCTCATCTTCAGTTGCCATATCTGTTGTCTATTCTAAGCATGCTTTACTGTACGTAGGGTTTTCAAAGGCCTGATATATTTTGGAAATGGATTGCCAATCCTTCTTCATAGTCTTTCTTAATTTAGATACTTAGTTTTAGAACAATATCTGACAGACAAGCATTTTAGCCAAAGGAGCAGATGAATGACACTTCTCTTACAGAAATAACCAATAGAGTCACTCTCCCTCCACCCTGGCATGTATGTCTTGTCACTTCTCTTTCCCTGCTACATCTACATCCCTTGCATTCCTGTCTACCGGATCCAGCACATACCTCCCCCAGCCACATTTTGTATGATGGCTTAGGCCACAAGTTATCTGTGATGTCTTTCACCACACACTGCTATTGGTCTCTCACACTGATGCCTGTCTCACATTTAGGAGGATATAAGTCCAGATCCTACGTACCAGCTTCAGGGAAAGATTTTTGCCTGAGGCAGTACTGGGGAAACGTCCTTGCCCCTGAGCTTCTGCTGTACTTCTGTATTTTTTCCTTTGTTATTGTTATGCTAATTTATTTTAAAAATTTGAGTACATTATATTGCAGAACAGATTCTTCCAATTTCCCTCACCCCAACCATCAAATTGTACAATCCCATTATTAATTCCCCCTCCCCCTGCACATCCTCATCCCTCTACTTCCACCACCCCACCCCCGCATCCTTGTACTCATTCTACAATAATCATTTTATACAATATTTGTCCTTGTGGGACTGAGTTAGTTCATTCAGCATAATGCCCTCCAGTCCCTCCCAAGTAAGGTAATAATTTACAAAATCATTGCTCTTGCATGCTGCGTAGTATTCCATTGTGTGAATGTACCATACTTTTTCAATCCATTTGTTTGTTTGTGGTTGGACATCTGAGCTGTTTCCATGTTCTTGTGATGGTGAATATGCTGCTATGAACATTGGTGTACAAGTCTTCATTTGTACCTCAGTTCTCATTTTCACAGGGTATAGTCCAAGCAAGCAGGAGTGGCATCCACTTTCATAAATAGCTTACCTCTTGAAATCCTATGAACCTGGAGAAAGGATGAAAGTCACGCAAGCGTCCAGGACTTTCATTCATAGGGTTGCTGTGAGTCGCCTATGACTCGACTGCACTTAACAACAACAAACAACAACATAGTCCAAGCAGAGGAATAGCTGGGTCATATGGAATTTCTGTTCAGCTTTCTGAGGAAGTGCCAAACTGCCTTCAAGAATAGTTGTACTATTTTATACTCCCCTAAACGATGTATAGGAATTCCTTTTTCACCACATCCTTTCCAACATTTATTGCTGCCCTGTTAAACTTTGCCACTGTTACTGGAGTGAGATGGAATCTCATTGTGGTTTTGATTTGCATCGCCCATATTGCCAATGATATTGAGCATTTCTTCATGTGTCTGTTTGCCGTTCAAATATCTTCCTCTGTGAAAATTCTTTCCATGTTTTTTTTTTCCATTTTGTAATTGAGTTACTAGTCCTTTTCTTGTGGAGGCCCAGGAATAGACTATCTTTTTGTGAGTTAGTGTCTCTGCTCTTCCTTTTGCACCACACTGCTGTCACAATGTGATAATTTCCAAGTTGAGGGTAGGTCTCCTCTAGATCTGGTATGCAGATGCTGTTTATCTGGCCTGAGAGGAACATGCCTGAGAGTGCGAAGCAGGCCTGGGAATGAATGTCCTGCCTTGAAAGCATGATTGTTACTACAACTGATGGAGTTCTGGGAGAATGGGCTTTACCTGATCAAAAAGATTAGCAGATGATCAATTCTTAATAACAGGGAAAATTAAATATGTGAGAAAGGACATTATTATTAGTTATTTGTCTCACATACTTAGGCATGTTATTAGGAAGAGACATTACTTGAAAAGGGCACTATTTGAAAAGGAAGAGGATTAATGAAAGAGAGAAAGATAATTCAGGAGATGGATTGACACAGTGATTGTAACAGTAGGCTCAAGTATTTCAGAGATAATGAAGATGACACATGGTAACATAAGATTCAGATCTGTTGTTGATAGGGTCGTTATGAGTTGTATTCAATTTGGTGACATCTACCAACAACAAAAAGATATTTTTATAATCCACCATCTATATCAGTTTGTCATTCTGCAGTGGCTTGCATGTTGCTGTGGTTCTGAAAGTTATGCCACTTGCATTTTCAATACCAGGAGAGTCACCCATGATGAGTAGGTTTTAGTCAAACTTCCAGATTAAGACAGACTAGGAATGCCTGGAGATCTATTTCTGTAATTTAACCATAAAAAAGAACATTGTTTGACACATTTCTGAGACAGGATCATGTTTGTTGAAGTAAATAGTCAGTGAAGGTAAGGGGGTCTGTTGGCAGGATGAATTGGCACAGTAGCCACAATGATGGTCTTGAACATTCTTTAACAATTGTAGGAGCCAACAACATTTCAATTTGTTGTATATAAGGTCATCATGAGTTGGAGTTGACTTGACAACAGCTACCTATTTATTTATCTATCTAGGGATCTCTGATGACCTAGAGGATAAAAGAACCTTATCAACAGGTGGTATGAATTTCCCAGCTGCTTCACAGAAGAAAGATGGACAATTTCATCCTGTGAAATTTACAGCCTCTGAAAATCCATTAGAGGGGAACCAACTATGAGTTGGTTCCAACTCGGTAGCACATGACAGCATATTTATATCTATCTACCTACCTATCTTGGCACCAGTAGCCAGGAAATAAAAAATGTATTGTGATGGGAAAGTCTGCTGTTAGGGACCTCTCCAGGGTACTGAAGAACAATGGTATCACTCTGGAGACTAAGGTGCATCTGATACAGGCTATGGTCTTTGCAATCACTTGTTATGCATCAGAGAGTTGGACAATGACTAA
>NW_006399989.1:2037614-2039427 GCF_000299155.1 Elephantulus edwardii
TTAGGGCTGTTGTACATAGGGTCGCTATGAGTCGCAAGCGACTCAACGGCACATAACAACAACAACAACAACAACAACAACCTATCTATCTGTCTATCTAACTATCCATCTATCCTGACCTTGAAAGCCCTGTGGAGCAGTTTTACTCTGCATACATAGGGTAGTCATAAAATGGAATGGAATCAACAGAAGCTGACAACAGCAGCAATATTGGCTTACCTAGAACTATGCATTTTAGCTATAATGTAGAAAGAGAGGACAAGTGCCAACAATAGTCTGTATAGGAATTTTTCGTGCATGCACGTACGTGTGTGTGTGTGCGTGTGTGTGTATGTGTGAAAAAACGAGGAGGTAACATTATGTATTTTTCCAATGACTAGTTCAATTTGTCTTTTGGTTTTCTGGCTGTTGGTACCAAGAGCGTTGATTGTGGAGCCAAGCAAACTGAAGTTGTTAATCTCAATCTCTTCTCCATCTATCATGATGCTGCCAATTGGCCCACTGGTGAGAATCTTTGTTTTCTTGGTGTTGAGCTTCAATCCATACTGAAGTCCTTAACCTTCTGCAGGAAATACCTCAGGTCCTCCTCAGATTCAGTAAGCAAGGTTGTGTCACCAGCATAATGCAGGTTGCTGATAAATCTTCCTACAATCCTGATGCCTGCCACATTCCTCCTCATAAGATCCAGCCTCCTGAATGATCTTTTCCACATATAGATTTTAAAGGTATGGAAATAGAATGCACCTGTGATGTCCACCTGTTCTGATTTTGCACCAGTATTTCTCTGTTCTAATGACTGCTCCCTGATCCAAATATAGGTTTTGCATAAGCACCATCAAGTGCTCTGGGATTCACATTCTTCTCAACGTTACCCACAATTTGTTGTGATCTACCCAGTCAAATGCTTTAACTTAGCCAGTGAAAAACAGACAGACATTCTTCTGGTACTTTCTGCTTTCAGCTAAGATTTACCTGACATTGGCTATAATGTCCCTAGTGCCATGGCCTTTTCTAAACCCTGCCTGCACAACTGGCTGTTCTTTGTCAATGTACTGTTCCAATTGTTTTTGGATAATCTTCAATAGGATCTTGCTTGCATGTGATATTGTACAATAATTCTGCTGGATTTTTTTAAATAGAAATAAATATGGATCTCTTCCAGTCAGTTGGCCAGGTAGTTATCCTCCAGATTTCTTGGCACAACCTAGTGATCACATCCAGGACTGCATTTGTGTGTTGAAATACATCAATTTGTATTCTATCAATTCCTGGGGCCTTGTTTTTTGCCAATTCCTATAAAGCAGCTTGAACTTTTCCCTTCATCACCATTGCCTCTTGATCAGATGCTGTTTCATGAAATTCTTCTGTGTCAGCCAATTCCTTTTAGTACAGTGATTCTGTGTACTCCTTAGAACATCTTCTTTTGATGCTTCCTGGATCATTCAATATTATACCCATAGCATCCTTAAGTATTGAAACTCACAGTTTGAATCTATTCTTGTCCTTCAGCTTAAGAAAAGTGGAATGAGTTCATTCCTTTTGATTTTCTGACTCCAGTTCTTTGCACACTTAATTATAATACTTGCTTTGTCTTCCCAAGCTTTTATTCAGCTCCTTCACTTCTTGATATCTTCCCTTTGCTTTGGCTTCTTGGCTCTCTAGTGCAATGGTCAGAGTCTCTTCTGACATCCATCTTGGTCTTTTCTTCTTCCTGTCTTGGAAAGTCTGATGTCAGGAACCTCAGCAGAGTTCTGAGAAACAGATGTCAATCTAGAGACTAAGGTGTGCCTGACCCAAGCCATGGTCTTTAATT
>NW_006399989.1:2040587-2042696 GCF_000299155.1 Elephantulus edwardii
GATCTTCTCTCACTACTCTAAAGGGCCCCTTTGGCAGTAGGAAACACATAGACTATTATGGAGATTGATTTTGGAATTTAGATGCACTCTTATTGACTTACTTTGGATCTGAGAGCTGAACAATGAATAAGGATGATAGAAGAAGAATCAATGCTTTTGATTTGAAGTGTTGGAGAAGCGTATTGAACATACCATGGACTGCCAAGAGAACAAACAAATCTGTCCTGGAGAGGATGAAACCAGGGTTCTTCTTGAAGGCGAGGATTTTGAAGCTCCGTCTCACATACTTTGAGCACATGACCAGGAGGGACCAATCCTCGAAGAAGGACATCATGTTTGAAAGGGTGGAGGGAAAGCACAAGAGGGAAAGACCCCAGATAATATGGATTGACACAGTAACTGGAGTAATGCGGAAAGATGTATCAAAGACAGTGAGATTGGCTCAGAATAGGACAGGGTTCAGAGCTACTGTACATAGGGTCACCATGAGTTACAAGTAACTCGATAGCACGTAACCACAACAGTCCCTCCTAACAATATGTGTTGTTCTTATGTGTCGTCAAGTTGCCTGTAACTCAGAGGGACTCTATGTAGAACAGCTTTGAACCTTGCTCTACCCTAAGCCAACCTTATTGTCTTTGACACACCTACACCCATTATCCAGTCACTGGGTCTTCCTGTCTTGCACTGGCCCTCCACCCTCCCAAGCATAATGTCTCTCTCCAAAGACTGGTCCTTCCTTGCAACATGCCCAAAGTATGTCAGATACAGCTTCAGAATCCTTGCCTCCAAGGAGCAGCCTGGTTTCACCCTATCCAGGTTGAACCTATTTCTTCTCCTAGAAATCCATAGTATAGTCAATACTCTTCTCAGCACCACAATTCAAAGGCATAAATTCTCCTTGTATCATTTCTAGTCATTGTCCAGATTTCTGATGCATGTGCTAAACATGTGAAATGAAGTGTCACCATCCTTGCCTTTAAGAAACACCTTAGTTACACTAACTCCAAGACATACTTGTTTATTCTTTTGGCAGTTCATGGGACATTCTTTTCTAATGCCACAATTTAAAAGCATCAAATATTCTACCATCCTTATTCACTGTACAACTTTCAAATGTATATGAAATCATTGAAAATAGTACAGGTTGAAGTAGGCTTACCTTAGTCTTTCAAGTGAGATACTTGCTCTTTACCACTTTAAAGATGTCATTGACAGTCAATTTTTCCTAGTGCAACATGTTCTTTTATATTTCTGGACTGCTGCTACCAAGGATGTTGATTATGGATTCAAGTAAAACGAAATTGTTGACAATTTTAATCTTTTATCTGTCTATCAGGATGTTGCCTATTGATCCAGTAGTTCTGGTAGGTGTGGAGGGTCAGGGAAAGACAGGAAGACCCCAACAAGATGGAGTGGAACAGTGAGTCCACTGATAGGTTTAAGTATATTGGAGATCATGAGGATGATTTAGAATAGGGCATGGCTCAGATCTGTTGTTCATAGGCAAATATAAGTTGCACTTGAGGATACCTAACAACTACTAGCAGTGTCTTCTTAGCATAGCAAAACAGCATGGTACAGGTACAATGACAGGAAAATAGATCAATGGGACAGAATTGACAATCCAGAAATAGACCCAGTTATCCACCTTCCTAAACAACATTCCTTTGGAAACTCTATGAACTTTGATGAATGTTGATAGTTATATAGGTGCTTCAGGTTTTTTGTTCATAGGATCGCTAGGAGTCACGCTTGACCTGAAGGCAATCAACAACAATCTATGGTCAACTAATAACAAGAAAAGAAGACTTATCAAATGGGGAAATGACAATCTCTTTAGCAAATGATGCTGGCAAACTGGACTGCTATCTGCAGAAAGCTGAAACAGGATCCACATCTCATACCATACACAAAAATCAGCTCAAGGTTGATCAGAGACCTGGTAGCAAAGCCCAAAACTATAAAGGTCATAAGAGACAAACTGAGATCAAGCTTAGAAGACCTAGTCTGTTGTTGTTGTTGTTACGTGCCGTCAAGTCGCCTGCGACTCATAGCGACCCTATGTACAACAGCCCTAAACTCCGCTCTGTCCTGTGCCAATCGCAC
>NW_006399989.1:2046853-2047968 GCF_000299155.1 Elephantulus edwardii
AATGCCTTTGCATAGTCAATGAAACACAGATAGACATTCCTCTGGTATTCCCTGCTTTCAGCTAAGATCCATCTAACATCAGCTACAATATCCCTAGCACCACGACCCCTTCTAAACCCAGCCTGGATTTCTGGCAGTTCTCTGCTGATGTGCTGTTCCAGTCATTTTTGGTTAATCTTCAGTAAAATCTTGCTTGCATGTGAAATCAGTGAGATTGTTCCATTGTTTCCACTATCTGTTGGGTCACCTTTCTTTGGGATAGGAACAAATATAGATCTCTTCCAGTCAGTTGGCCAAGTGGTTGTTCTCCAGATTTCTTGGCGCAACTTGGTGAGCATGTCCAGGGCAGCATCTATTAGCTGAAATATGTCAATTGGTATACCATGTATTCCTGGAACCTTATTTTTTGCCATTTCCTTCAAAGGAGCCTGAACTTCTTCTTTCATCACCATAGGTTCTTGCTAATATGCAGCAACAAAATTTAATAAGGAAGCAAATAATAAATGGTGCAGAGGATGTGGCAATATAGGAACTCTTATAAATTATTGGTGGGAATGTAAAATGGTATAACCTCCCTGGAAGGTAAATCGGTGCTTCCTCAAAAAACTGAACCTAGAAATTCCATCGCAAGAACATGGAAATGGCCCAGATGTCCAACCTCAATCAAATGGATTGAGAACCAATGGCACACTCACACAATGGGATACAGCACACAGGAGCAATGATTTTATAAATTCCTACCTAACTTGTGAAGGAGTGGAGAATATTATGCTGAGTGAACTAACTCAGTCCCATAAGGACAGTGTTGTTGTTGTTGTTGTTGTTATGTGCCATCGAGTCATTTGCGGCTCATAGCGACCCTATGTACAATAGCCCTAATCCCTGCTCTATCCTGTGCCAATCGCATTGCCTCTGACACGCCCATCCCGATTACCCCAGTCACCAAATCAATCCATCTCGTAGAGAGTCTTCCCCTCCACCCTCCCAAGCATGATGTCCCTCTCCAAGGACCTGTCCCTCCTGGAAACATGTCCAAAGTATGTCAGACGAAGCCCCAGAATCCTTGCCTCCAAGGAGTAGCTTGGTTTAATCCTCTCCAAAATGAATCTGTTTGT
>NW_006399989.1:2048308-2067420 GCF_000299155.1 Elephantulus edwardii
GAGAATCTTTGTCTTCTTGACATTGAGCCTCAGTCCATACTGAAGGCTGCAGTGTTTGACTCTCTGCAGTAAGTGCATGAGGTCCTCCTCAGTTTCAGCAAGCAGGGTTGTGTCATCTGCATAACCCAGAATGAGTATGAAAATCCAAGGCGGGGAAGGGTGGAAGCAGAGTGATGAGAATGGGCGTTGGAGGCACAGAGGGGGTGAAGACTGAGTGGGAAAAACAATGTATTTGAACTTTGTAAATAAATCAATATAAAATTTAAAAAAAATAAAAGCAAAAAAATTTTGCAATCAAATGTATGTAACAAAATAGGTATTGTTTCAACTATCTGATGTCATTTATGTTGTGTGTAAACATAGACATTATTTTTCTGAAATTTTCCCATCATCCTTAACAGAAACCTAGTATCCCTTTAACAACATCTCTTCATTTCCTTTCCTATTTATTAGCCCATGGCAATCAGTAATAAACTTTGGTCTCTTAAAAAAAATGAGGAGGTTTGTTCTCAATGGAGAGAGATTAAAGGCATTGCCCTTGACAACAGGAACTAGGCAAGGATGCCCGCTATCACCACTCCTATTCAATATCATATTAGAAGTCTTAGCGATAGCAATAAAACAAGAAAAGGAAATAAGAGGTATCCAAATTGACGAAGAGGAGGTGAAATAATTTTTCTATGCAGATGATATGATTGTATACTTAGAAAATCCTAAAGACTCAGCAAGAAAACTACTGGACATAGTTGACCAGTTAAGTAAAGTGGTAGGATACAAGATCAACATACAAAAGTCAATTTGATTTCTCTACAATGACAGAGAATGCAGAATTACAGCTAAGAAAATCAAATAGCTAATCACAAGATTAAGTACTTGGGAATAAATCTAACCAGAAGCACAAAGAACCTATTCAAAGAAAATTACAAAACATTACTACAAGAAACAAAAAGATACCTGGAGAAGTGGAAGAATATCCCTTGTTCGTATATAGGAAGACTCAGTATTATGAAAATGACAATACTACCAAATGCAATTTACACGTTCAATGCAATCTCAATAAAAATACCAATTCCATTCTTCAACGAGATTAAAAAGACAATCTCTAATTTCATTTGGAATGGAAAGAGACCCCGAATAAGCAAAGCAATCCTTAAAAAGAGAAACAAGATAGGAGGCAAATAACTCCCTGATTTTAAATCCCACTACACTGCCATGGTGTTCAAGACTGCGTGGTACTAGTACAATGACAGACACATAGATCAATGGAATAGAAATGAGACCCTGGAAATCAGCCTGTCTACCTATAGTCAACTGATTTTTGAGAAGGAGAGGAAATCAGTTAATTGGGGAAACGACAGCCTTTTTAACAAATGGTGTTGGCAAAATTGGAGAACCATCTGCAGAAAACTCAAGCAAGATCCACACCTCACTCCATACATAAAAACCAACTAAAAGTGGGTCATGGACCTAGGACTAAAACCAAGGACTACAAACTTCATTAAAGAAAAGCTTGTAAGAACCCCAGAAGTCCTAATCCACAACATAAACAGTCTTCCAAGCATCCTGGAAAACCTACAACCAGGAGAAGATAAAATAGATGAATGGGACCTTCTAAGAATCAAAACCCTATGCACATCCAAAAACTTCTCCAACAGGCTAAAAAGGGAAGCCACAGATTGGGGAAAAATATTTGGTAATGACCTGTCAGATAAGGGACGTATATCTAGAATTTATAGAATACTTGAGTACCACAACAAGATAAAGGTAAGCAACCCAATTGAAAAATAGGCAGAAGATATGAACAGACACTTAACCAAAGCAGACATTCAGATGGCCAACAAACACATGAAGAAATGTTCAAAATCCCTAGCTCTAAGAGACATGCAAATCAAAACAACTATGAGATATCATCTCACCCCAGTTGTTGTTGTTATGTGCCGTCGAGTCACTTGTGATTCCTAGCAACCCTATGTACAACAGCCTGAACTCTACTCTGTCCTGTGCCAATCGCACTGTCTCCAGTACACCCATCCCAATTACCCCAGTCACTGAATCAATCCACCTCATAGAGGGCCTTCCCCTCCTGAGCTGTCCCTCCACCCTCCCAAGCATGATGTCCCTCTCCAAGGATGGGTCCCTCCTTACAACATGTCCAAAGTATGTTAGATGGAGCTTCAGAATCCTTGCCTCCGGGGAGCCTCCCAGTTTAACACTTTCCAGGATGAATCTGTTTGTTTTCCTAGCAGTCCATGGTACCCTCAATACTCTTCTCCAGCACCACATGCTCAAAGGCATCAATTCTCCATCTATCCTCTTTAGTCACTGTCCAACTCTCTGATGCATAACAAGTGATAGCAAAGACCATAGCCTGTATCAGATGCACCTTAGTTTCTAGAGAGACACCATTGCTCTTTAGTACCCTGGGGAGGTCCCTAACCGCAGACTTTCCCATCGCAATACGTCTGGGATAACAATAACCTCTGGGATTGCAATGCAGCTTCTTGCCACTAGGCCCTCACCCCAGTAAGAATAGCAGAATTCAACAGAGAAGCAAGCAATCAACGCTGGTGAGGTTGTGAAGAAACTGGAACCCTTATTCACTGTTGGTGGTAGTATAAAATGGTTCAACTACTATGGAAGGCAGTATAGCGCTTTCTCCAAAAGTTGCAAATAGAAATACCATTTCACCGCCCAGCAATTCCACTACTGGGAAATACCCCAAAGAGACCATAACTGACATCTAAGCAGATATATGCACACCCATGTTTATCGCTGCTTTGTTCACAATAGCAAAGAGTTGGAAACAACCCATGTGCGCATCAACAAATGAATGGATAGAGAAGCTGTGGTATATCCACACAATGGAACTATGCTGCATTGAAAAACAAGGAACTCGATTCCAAGATGGTGGCGGCAGTGGAAAACAACCTGGCAAGCTGCGAGAGCAGGGGACCACATGGAGGAGGGCCACCATGGCCTTCTAAAGACCTCTGTTTATTGATAATTGAACAGTTAAACACTTGATGACTGGTCTTTGGAGAGGATCGAGGTTCAACATCAGGAGATCAAGGATTCCCAGGGAGGAATGGGTGAGTCCTGTGGCTCTCAGCCCCCTGCTGTGAGCCCACACCACTGCAGCTGCAGCTCCATAAGGCTTCCACCACCGGACCCCAGGGATCCGCTCACCCGTGATGGATGTTAGGCACCACCACCCCCCAGGCTGGTCCAGGAGATCCTCCACACCACAGCAGAGTGGACTGGTTCTGGGGAGAATTCTTGGAGCCAAGATGGCAGCAGCAAGAGACAGAGCGGCAGGATGGGGTTTTCCTGGACAGGCCAGAGAAGAAGATTACCAGTACAATGGATTGATGAGAGTGTTTGTGAACTGTCTACAACTCAACAACATTTTACTGTGGCAGTATGTCCGAGACAGCAGATATCCTCAATGCATCGCATCTTTTGATCTGCTGTCTGCCTTTGTCAAGAAGTGTTTAGACCTGGGGGGGGGTCTGTTCACTACTCTGAGGTCCCCTTCTACACATATAAAGGGGGAGGGCAGTGACACCTACTTCAAATTACAGTATGACCACTTATTGGGGGGGTAATGGTGATGCGATGCATTGAGGCTATCTGTCTCTGGCCACATGGTCTTCAGTGAGGTGCGGGGTCCGGACTTGGGAGGAATTTGGTAGGGGAGTGTGCCAGCCCACTAAGGTTGCCATCCAAATCTCGGGGAAGGCGGTTCATTCGGCCCCCGGTGGGTGGTAGGGCAAGCTGTGCGTTCGGCCTGCGGTGGGGAGGGCCAGCCCTTGGGGTGAGCTCCTTAGCCCTCGGATTGACCATCTGACCCTGGGTAGAAAAACTGCCTAGGGTATACAGAGCATTTTATCGAGGCTACTTTCCTCCACCCTCTCCCCCAGTGCACCCATAAGTAACACCTCCAAAGCCCTTCTATTTGTAACTCAAAAGTTTGTTCTCTCTAGATTTGCTCCCTTTTCTATAGGTAACCTTAACACTGAGTTTTACTCCAGACCTGACCTTGAACCCAGTTCCAGAGACGAAAGGGAAATAAAACTGCCAGTTAAGGAAGCAAAGGAGGATAGAGCCTCAGGATTCAGTCAGCCATCCCCACTGAACCCACCTGGGAAAACACTTTGCAGTCCAGAAGGGAGTAAATGTCAGGAAAACATCTTCTAACAGAACAAGAAGGCAAGCAGCTTTAACCCAAGACCACCAGTAAAGTGATAAAGTGTGCTCCCTTTCCCTTTTTTCACATCAATGTCCCTGTTCAGCATGAAGAAGCCAGAGAATCTGCACCCAATTCCTAAATGAGAAACCCACAAGTGAAAAAGACAGTTTGTCAATCATCATTGGACTATGCTTACCATTGTCCTGAATCATCTGGTCCCCACTGGATCCTTTTCATTTCCTTCACCTGCTTCCCCCACCAACCAAATTGTGCAGCCTTGCAACTTCATCCCTGCAATATTCATCCCTGCCCATTCTCACCCTTCTGCTCCCAACCCTCACCTCTGTGTATCCCCAACATGTTTTTCCCAATAAAATTTAAAAACCAAACCAAAACAAAAACAAAGAAAACCCCAAGCAACTTATGAAATATTATACAAAATGGGTGACCCTGGAGGACATTATGCTGAGTGAAATGTCTCAGTCAGTGCTACTGTTGTAAAAAGGGACTGACATTGGCGTTGGGGGTAGACTGAGAAAGAGGGGATAAATAATGAATGCATACTGCATTGTAATAGAAGAGGGAGAGAACTGTTTAAAAGGAATAAATGATTAAGTCTTACTTTCATGACAGGAGTTCAGAATGAACGCTAAATAGTGGAGTGAATTTGGGGGGAGGGATTGTATAATAATGAAAGAATTTTTCCTTTACTTTTCAAAGAGAAGAGCAAATTGGGTAAGAGGGTGGGCAGGGAGAAAAGTGCAACAATGAATGAATAGAAATCCAAAGTCTCTGTAAACTTTCATTAAAATTAATTTTTTTAAAAAGGAAAAAATGAGGAGTACGTACATATAAAATCGGTTTTAAAAGTTGAAAATAGTTTATTTGTAAGAGTAGGAATTGGGAATAAGGAGAACAGAGCAGGGAATTTGTGGGTTTTGTTATTGTTATTATCACTCTTATAGTACAGTTTGTCTTGAAATTTATATATTTGTATTTGGTAAAATACAATAAAAATTTTAAAAGGATACATAAGAAAAATTTTTTCAAAATTCATAATACTAGTATATAGTTTAGAAATAGGAAAGTAAATTCAGAAAAAATCACTACGTGTACACAAGGAGACTGTTACAATCCTTTTATGATTTGACTTAATAAACCATGTTCATGTATTACTTTGTTGTTACTTTGTTGGTGCTGATGAGTACGACTCATAGTGACCCTATAAACAACAACCTATCCCATCCTGTGCCATCGTCATCATCTCTGATACACTTAAACCTGTGTCAATCCATCTCTTTGGGAATCTTCCTGTCTTTAATTGACTTTCCACTTGCATCATGTACCTTTCTATGGAATAGCCTTTCCCAGTAACATGACGAAATTATGTGTGACAAAGTTTCACCATCCTTGCCTCTAAGGAGCACTCTGGCTGCACTTTCCTCAACATATGTCTGTTTGTTCTTTTGGCAGTCCATAGGATATTCAGTACTCTTCTGCAACACTACAACTCAAAGGCATCAATTCTTCCATCATCCTGATTCATTGTCCATCTCTCAGCTGGCCACCAGAGCTCCCTCAGATGCATAGCAAGTGATTGAAAAGACCATACCTGAATCAAATACATCTTTGTCTTAAAAGTGACATCTTTACTTCTCAGTACTTTGTGGAGAAGTCTTTGAGAGTGAACTTAATTCACTTCAATATGTCTTCTGATCTCCTGACTGCTGATCCCAAGAGTTTTGATTGCGGATCCAAGTAAGATAAAATCATTGACAATTTTTATTTTTTTTCTACAACTATCATAATGCTGCTTACTGGCCTACTTGTGAGAATATTTGTTTTCTTGATGTTGACATGTAATCCGTATTGAAAGCTTTAGTCTCTGATCTTCTGCAGCAAGTGTTTAAAGTCCTTACCACCTTCTGCAGCAAATGCCTCAGGTCCTTCTCAGACTCAGCAAGCAAGGTTGTGTCATCTACATAGCTCAGCTTGTTGATGAGACTTCCTCCAATCTTTTTTTTTTTTTTTTTACTTCCTCCAATCTTGATGCCACATTTTTCTTCATAGAGTCCAACTTCTTGAATCATCTGCTCAGCATACAGATTAAATAGGTATGGAGAAAGGCACAAATCTTTCCTGATTTTAAATCATACATATTCCCTTACTCCATTCAGATAGCAGCTTCTTGGCCTAGGTATAGATTTTATGTAAGTATAATTAAGTGTCCAGGGATTCTCATTCTTAATATTAGCCATAGTTTGTAATGATTCACACAGTCAAATTCTTTTGCATAGTCAATAATAGAAAAAGAATTTCTAAAATAAAAGGGAGAGCAGGAATGTTATGATTAACAAATATCAGATATACTAAGGAGACAGCTGAGGTTATGAAGAGTTTTAGAGAGCTTTGGCTTAGTCCTAAGATCAATAGGGAATCATTAATATTTGAAGCAGAACTATATCAACTGATCTTTGCCTTAGAAATATTCTTTGAGCAACAAGTTTGAGAAAGTAGTTGTCTATTGGAGAGAAAAGAGACAAGGGAGAGAAATTGCCTAGCTGCCCCAGGTCCTAGTTCTCACCTTTCGAAGAGACCTGTATGATCACTGTGCCAGGTACCCAATCTCTTTTTCTTCAGGACAATTCTTTGAGGATCCCTGTTTGTAGTTGCTCAATAAGTATCCTTTTAAAAGTCTTGACTTCCATTGGTTAATCTTTTTCTTTGGCTATAAGGACATACCAATTGCATCGAGATGGTTCCAACTCATTGTGTGCTTGTTTGTTTCAGAGTAGAACTGGGTGTGCACTATAGGATTTTAAATGGCTGTTACCTTTTGGAAACAATTCTCAGCCTTTTCTTCTGAGCCATTTCTTTGTGAATTCCAACTCATGTCAAAACTGTTTGTTTTTGAATAGAACTTTGGTCTGTATAGTTTTTATTGATTGTGATCCTTGAAATGATAGTGAACTCAGGCCTTTAATCCAAGGTACCTCTCTGTGGGTTTCATCATTAACCTTTCAGTTGGTAGCACTTAACAATTTTCACCACCCAGGGAACTCTACCTTTCTTTTGGACACAGGCTTTTAAAAAAATTGCTTTTAAAATATGTTGTTGTTATGTGCTGTTGAGTCGCTTGTGACTCATAGCGACCCTATGTACAACAAACCCTGCTCTATCCTGTGCCAACCTTACTGTCTCTGGCACACCTACCCCCATTACCCCAGTCACTGATGACATATAATAAATAATTTCAAAGACCTGGATCAGGCACACCTTAGTCTCCAGTCTAACATTGTTGCTCTTTAGTACTCTGGAGAGGTCCCCAAAAGTAAACTTTCTAAATGCAATTTGTGTATTGATTTCCTGGCTGCTAGTGTTGATTGTGGAGTCAAACAATCTAAAGTTGTTAACAATCTCAGTATCTTCACTGTCTATCATGATGCTGCCACTTGACCAAAAGGTGAAAAATCTTTGTTTTCTTGATGTTGAGCTTCAATCTATATTGAAGGCTGCAGTCCTTGACCTTCTGTAGCAAGTGCTTTGGGTCCTCCTCAATTTCAGCAAGCTGTGTTATCTGCATAACGCAGGTTGTTGATGAGTCTTCCTCTGAGCCTTACACTACATTCCTCCTCATAGACCCCAGTCTCCCAGATTATCTGTTCTGCATATAGGTTGAAAAGATATGGAGTTAGGACACATTCCTGGCATACACCCTTCCTGATTTTAAACCATGCAGTGTTTCCTTGCTCTGTTCTGATGACTGCCTCCTGGTCCAAGTATATGTACAATCAAGTGTTCTGGAATTCCCATTCTTCTCAGAATTAGCCACAGTTTGTTGTGATCCATAGTCAAATATCTTTACATAATCAATGAAACACAGACATTTCTCTGGTACACTCTGCTTTTAGCCAAGATCCATTTAACATTAGCTATAGTATTCCTGGTACCACTGCCTCTTCTAAACCCAACTATCTGCTAGTTCTCTGTTGATGTGGTGTTCCAGTCATTTTTGGATAATTTTTAGCAGAATCTTACTTGTATGTGATATTAATGATATTGTTTGATAATTTCCACACCCTGATGGATTACCTTTCTTTGAAATGGGAACAAATATCAATGTCTTCCAGTCAGTGTCTTCCAGTCAGTTGGCCAGGTGGTTGCCCTCCAGATTTCTTGGCACAATGTGGTGAGCTCATCACAGATGAGCCCTGGCAGCATCTATTTGCTGAAATATGTCAGTTAGTATGCCATTAATTTCTGGGGCCTTGTTTTTTGCCAATTCTTCCAGGGCAGCTTGAACTTCTTCCTTCATCACCACAGGCTCATACATTGTTTCATGAAATAATTCCGAGTCAGTTAATTCCATTTGGTATAGTGACTGTATACTCTTTTCATCTTCTTTTAATGCTTCCTGGATAATTTAATATTTTTCCCAAAGCACCCTTAAATATTGTAACTCAAGGCTTGAATTTGTTCTTCAGTTCCTTCAGCTTAAGAAATGCCAAGTGAGTTCGGCCCTTTTGATTTTTTACTCCATCTATTTGCACATTTCATTGTAATACTTTACTTTTTTTTAACACCTTTCCTTCTTCTCTTCTTTCTTTTTAAAAATTGATATTTTAATGAAAGATTATAGAAAACTCGGATTTTCATTCATTCACTGCTGCACATTTTTCTCCTTGCCCCCCAGTTCGCTTTTCTCTTTGAAAAGAAAGAAAAAATACTTTCATTGTTATATAATCCCGCCCCCCCCCGCCCCGCCTCCCAGTCCACTTTACTATGCAGCTCATATTCTGGACTCTGGTCATGCAGATAATACCTAATCATATATCCCTTTTAAACAGTTCTCTCCCTCACATGTTTCAATGCAGTGTACATTATTTATCCCTTCTTTTCTTAGTTTCTCTGCAAACTCGATGTCAGTCCTGTTTTATAACAGTGGCATCATGTAGACATTATTTGTTCTTTTGTGACTGAGACACTTCACTCAACAAAATGTCCTCCAGGGCTACCCATTTTGTATAATATTTCATGAATCCTTGTTTTTCAATGCCGCATACTATTCCACTGTGTGAATATACCACAGCTTCTCTATCCATTTGTTTGTTGATGGGAACTTGGGTTGTTTCCAAATCTTTGCTATTGTATACAAAGCTGTAATAAATATAGGTATGTATATATCTGCAAGGGTGGCAGTTCTAGTTTCTTTATATTCCCAGTAATAGAATAGCTGAGTCAAATGGTATTTCTATTTCCAACTTTTTTCTTTCTTTTTCCATTTTTTAAAAGATTTTCTACTAGTTTATTTACAAAATTCTAATATTGTTTTTAAGAACAAATTCTTTCAAATTTCCTCACCCTGCCCCTATCAAACTGTACAACCCCATGATTAATTCCCCCCTTCCCCTGCACATCCTCATCCCTCTGTTTCCACCCTCTCTAACCCCTCTTGGATCTTTATACTCATTCTACAATACTGGTTTTATACATATGTAATCCTTGTGGGCCTGAGTTAGTTTACTCAGCATAATATTTTCCAGTCCCTCCCAAGTTATGTAATAATTTACAAAATCATTGCTCCTGCCTGCTGCATAGTATTCCATTATGTGAAGTACCATAATTTCCTAACCCATTCTTTTGTGGTTGGACATTTTGGCTGTTTCCATATTCTTGTTATGGTGAATAAAGATGCTATGAAATTTATGTACAAAGCACCATACTGCCTTCCACAGTGGTTGCACTATTTTACACTCCCACCAAGAGTGAATAAGGAGTTTTCCCACAACCTCGCCAGCATTTGTTGTTTGCTGCTTTGTTGAATTTTGCTGTTGTTACTGAGGTGAGATGATATCTCACAGTCGTTTTAATTTGCATCTCTCATAGAGCTAGGGATTTTGAATATTTCTTCATGTGTTTGTTCATCATCTGAATATCTTCTTTGATGAAGTGCCTGTTCATATCCTGTGTCCATTTGCAATTGCATTGTTCACCTTTATCTTGTTGTTGTGTTTGAATATTGTATAAATTCTACATATAAATCTCTTATCAGACATGTCAAATATCAAATATTTTTCCCCAGTCTGTGGCTTTCCTTTTTACCCTGTTGGAGAAGTTTTTGGATGTGCATAGGAATTTTATTCTTAGAAGGTCCCATTTATCTATTTTATCCTCTCCTGGTTGTAGATTTTTCAGGATGCTTGGAAGATTATAAAGATGGTGCAGAATAGGACAAGTTTGAGATCTGTTGTTCATAGAGTTGCTATGAGTTGTAGTCAACTTGATGAGTAAGTGTTGAATTGCCTTTGACAATCAGATACTGCCAACAAACTCTTCAAGGCAGTCTAGGTTTTACTATTTTAAGTAAGCAAAATGGTAAAAATAGTAAAATGGCACAGGATAGCATGGGTTTCAGATTTGTTGTTCATAGGGTCGTTACCTACCAACTTGACGTTACCTAACAAAACAACAGTGGCTGAAAGTTGAGTGGTAGGGGTGATTTCAGCTCCAAGCTAGAAAGATGACCAAGGGCCATAGTCTCACGAATTCTACGAGTCTCTCAAAGTTCAGGAGACTAGGTGTCTGAATTCAGGGCACCAACTAGAGATAAAGATTTTCTCTCTGTCAGCCCTGGAGGAAGATCTTCATTTTCTTTCAACATATGTGGGCCCAATATTCCCTGGAAATCTACCTATGTCTTGGCATCTTGGATCAAGATGCCAAGACATAGGTCTTGGATCAAGGAGATTTTCAGTATAGGGACTCCACATCCAAATAATACACTTTGTCCTTGCCTCTTATTTCTTGGTGGTAGTCAGGACTCAATAAGTTTCTGTTTGTCAAAGCTATTTACTTGTGGTATTTCTGATATTATAACATCACTAGATACCTAAGACAATCTAGGTTTCAGGAGTAGGGTGCTGCTCCAACATAGCCTAAAATGGAGGGCCAGTTTTGGAATTGGGAAATAGGTAGAAGCTGAAAGAAGTTCTAGTGGTATACATAATATGTAACATGTTGGAATTCTAACCCAGAAGTCTGTAATTCCAACCTACTAGCTGCTCCAGGGGGAGAAAGATAGGTAGTCAGTCTCCATCTATAAACATTTACAGTCTTGGAAACTTGATAGAGGGCAACTCTGAGTCAGAATTCTCTTGAGAGCAGTGGGGATTTTTAATAGTAAAAACAAGGATCCCTGGTAGCACAGTGGTTAAACAGTGTGGATACTGGTAAGGTTATTTTCAATATAGTACAAATAGTAAAATGGCACAGTAAAATGGAACACAATAAGGTGTTCCAGGATTCTCATTCTTCTCAATATTAGCCATGATTTGTTATGATCCACACAGTCAAATGCCTTTGCATAATCAATAAAGTACAAATAGACATTCTTCTGTTATTCTCTGCTTTTAGTCAGGACCTATCTTGCATCAGCAATGATGTCCCTGGTGCCACAGCCTCTTCTAAATCCAGCTTGAACTTCTGACATTTCTCTGTCAATGTACTGTTCTACCTGGGGTTTTTGGTGTGGTTGGTATTTGGTTTTGGGTTTTTTTTTAAGTGATCTTCAGCAATATTTTGCTTGCTTGCAATATTAATGCTATTGCCTGTCTGATAATTTCCAGGTTCTATTGTATCACCTTTTTTTTGGGAATGGGGACAAATACGGATCTCTTCCAGTCAGTCACCTGTCCTCCAAATTTTCTGGCATAGACTAGTCAATTGATATCTCATTGATTACTGGGGCCTTATTTTTTCCAATGTCTTCAGTGAAGCTTTAATGTCTTCTTTCACTATCATTGACTCTTAATCATATGGTATTTATTGAAATATTTCAGTATCAACCAATTCTTTTTGGTACAGTGACTCTGTGTATTCCCTCCATCTTCTTTTGATGTTTCCTTGATCATTCAGGATTTTGTAATCCTCTATAATCTCTCTATATTTGTTCCCATTCCAAAGAAAGGTGACCCAACTTAGTGCAGAAAATACAGAACAATATCATTGATTTCACATGCAAGCAAGATTCTACTGAAGATTATCCAAAAACGACTGGAACAGTACATCAACAGAGAACTGCCAGAAGTCCAGGCTAGGTTTAGAAGGGGTCGTGGGACTAGGGATATTGTAGCTGATGTTAGGTGGACCTTAGCTGAAAGCAGGGAGTACCAGAAGAATGTCTATCTGTGTTTCATTGATTATGCAAAGGTGTTTGACTGTGTGGATCCTAACAAACTGTGGCTGACTCTGAGAAGAATGGGAATCCCAGAACATTTAATCATGCTAATGTGAAACCTATACTTGGACCAAGAGGCAGTCGTTAGAACAGAGCAAGGTAACACCGCATGGTTCAAAATTGGGAAGGGTGTACGCCAGGGATGTGTCCTGTCTCCATACCTTTTCAACCTGTATGCAGAGCAGATTATCCGAGAGGCCGGGCTCTATGAGGAGAAGTGTGGCATCAGGATTGGTGGAAGATCTATTAACAATCTGCGTTATGCAGATGACACAACCCTGCTTGCTGAAACCGAGGAGGACCTCATGTACTTGCTGCAGAGGGTCAAGGACTGCAGTCTTCAGTATGGACTGAGGCTCAATGTCAAGAAGACAAAGATTCTCACCACTGGACCAATTGGTAGCATCAGGATGGATGGCGAAGAGATTGAGATTGTTCACAGCTTCAGTTTGCATGGCTCCACGGTCAACACTCTTGGCACCAGCAGCCAGGAAATCAAAAGACTTATCACGATGGGAAAGTCTGCTATTAGGGACCTCTCCAAAGTACTCAAGAGCAACAGTGTCTCTCTGGAGACTAAGGTGCGCCTGATACAGGCCATGGTCTTTGCAATCACTTGGTATGCATCAGAGAGTTGGACAATGACTAGGGAAGATAGAAGGAAAATTGATGCCTTTGAGCTGTGGTGCTGGAGAAAAGTATTGAAGGTACCCTGGAATACCAAGAAAACAAACAGATTCATCCTAGAGAGGGTTAAACCAGGCTACTGCTTGGAGGCAAGGATTCTGGGGCTTTGTCTGACAAACTTTGGACATGTTGTAAGGAGATACAGGTCCTTGGAGAGGGACATCATGCTTGGGAGGGTGGAGGGACAGTGCAGGAGGGGAAGACCCTCTATGAGGTGGATTGATTCAGTAACTGGGGTAATCGGGATGGGTCTGTCAGAGGCCATGCGATTGGCACAGGATAGAGCAGGGTTTAGGGCTGTTGTACCTAGGGTCGCTATGAGTCACAAATGACTTGACAGCACATAACAACAACAACAACAACAACTATAATCTCTCAGTATTGTAATCTGAGTCTTAAATTTATTTTTTTCAGTTCTTTCAGCTTGTGAAATGACAAGCAAATTCTTCTCTTTATTCTCTAAATGCAGCTCTCTGCACATTCTGTTGTACTACTTTACTTTATCTTCTTGAACTACCATTTGAAATCTTCTATTCAAAAACAACTATGAGATATCATCTCACCCCAGTAAGAATAGCAAAATTTAACCAAAGAGCAAACAACAAATGCTGGAAAGGTTGTGAAGAAATTGGAACGCTTATTCACTGTTGGTGGAAGTGTAAAATGGTGCAACTGCTTTGGAAGGCGGTGTGGTGCTTTCTCAAAAAGTTGCAAATAGAGAAACCATTCGATCCAGCAATTCCACTACTGGGAATATACCCCAAAGAGACCATAACTGCCACCAGAGCAGATATATGGACACCCATGTTTACCGCTCCTTTGTCCACAATAGCAAGGAGTTGGGAATAACCTTAGTGCCCATCAACAAATGAATGGATAGAGAAGTTGTGGTATATTCACACAATGGACTACTACTCTTCATTGAAAAAGAAGGAACTCATGCAATATTATTCAAGATGGGTGACCCTGGAGGACATTATACTGAGTGAAATATCTCTGTCACACAGGGACAAACTGCATAGTGCCACTGTTCTAAAACAGGACTGATATAGGGGTTGAGGGGAGACTGAGAAAGATGGGATAAATAATGTATACTGCATTGAAACAGATGAGGGAGAAAACTTTAAAAGGGATATGTTCTTAGGTATTATTGTCATGACAGGAGTCCAGAACAAAGGCTGCATATTGGAGTGGACCTTAGGGGAGGGGTTGTAAAACAATGAAAGAATTTTTCTTTTACTTTTCAAAGAGAAGAGTGTACTGGAGTGGGGAGGGGTGGCCAGGGAGAAAAGTACATCAATGAATGAATTAATGGAAATCCAAGTCTCTGTAAATTTAAAATTAATAAAAAAGAAAGAAAGAAATCTTCTGTTCAGCTCTTTCATTTCCGTGTCTTTTTTTCTTTGTTTGATTTATCTATACTCTAGTCTAGTTTCTGACATCCACTTTTGTTTTTATTTCTCCTGTCTTTGTAATGACAGAGACATGGATCTTCATGGATGATTTCCTTGATGTCATTCCACAACTCATCTGGTCTATTGGTGTTCAATGCCTCAAATCTATGCTTATGGTTTTAAATGCCAATGGCGTAGACTCAAGGTTGTGGTTTTGGGTTTTGTGGATTTGTTTTTATTTTCACCCTGAGTCAAGGACTCCATGACAATATGCCTAAAGTATGTGTGATGGAGTTTCAAAACCCTTTCCTCATATGATGACTCTGAACTTGAAGATGTATCTTTTTATTTAGAAAGATCTCACTACTTTACTTCATGGGGAATTGAGACATTTACCTGTGGAAAACAATACTGGGAGATAGAGGTGAAGGAGTCTTTGGACTGGGCTGTAGGAGTGTGTAAGGATACTAAGTTAAGGGGAAACTGCCCAGTGATTACATCTGTAGATACATTTCTTCTTTCATTTGTAGAGGAGGATGATAGATACAATCTCTTGACCACCTTCCCAGTTCTTTATCCCTATATAGAGAAAGCTCTGAAAAGGATTGGTGTGTATGTTCATTTTGACAGTGGCAGTGTGAGCTTTGTTAATGTTGACAAAAGTTCCCTCATATGGAGTTACCGAGCTTATTCCTTTAATTATCCACTCAAGCTATTCTTTTGCACTGGCCACACAATATCTTAGCATAGGAGAGAAGATAGGAATTCCACATCTGAGGAAGTCTTTCTCAAGGGAAGTTAATTAATCACACTTTTCTACCTATTCAATTGTTTCCCTTTAATGTAGCATCATTCTCACACCATTCAATATAAATAAAGTATGTTGTTGTTATGTGCCATCGAGTCATTTGTGACTCATAGCTACCCTATGTACAAGAGACCTAAATAAATACAAAGGGGGGAAAATCCTTGCCTCTAAGGAGTAACCTAGTTTCACCTTCTTCAGGACAAACTTGTTTATTCTCTTTGTAGTCCATGGTATGTTTACTACTCTTATCTAGCAGCACAGCGCAAAGGTATTGATTTTTCTTCTGTCATTGTTATTCATTGTCCAGCTCTCAGTTGCATAGTAAGCAAATGAGAAGACCATGGCTTGTGTCAGGTGTGCCTTAGTCTTTAAACTGATGTTGTTGCTCTTTAGCACTCTGGAGAAATCTTGACAGCAGGTTTTCCCAATGCAATTATTTTTTTTTAATTCTTGAATGCTGGTGCCAAGAGTGTTTTGATTGTGAATCCAAGCAAGATGAATCTAGACTGTCTGTATTCATCCCATTGACTGAACCTCAACAAATTGATGCTTCCCCACACTACCTCGTTGGCTAATCATTTATTCACTCTTTCAACAAATGTTCTCTTATGAAGTTCACCTTCCTTCTCCTTATGTCCTTTTTGCTTCACATTCGACCATAGATGGACTGTGCACCTCACTAAGATCATGGGTTTTTATCACCTGAAGCCAGATCCTCTGATGTATTCATATCTGTCTCCTCTTTAGTACAACTCAGGAGAGAGGGGAAGAGATGGTGTAAAGAAACTGGAAGAAGGCCAGGGAAGAATAAAGTTGCTCCCCAGACTCTCTCGCTTTCAATTTCCCTGACCTCTTTTTGCCCACTCACAAAACACTAGCACCTTCTCTTAACCCTCCCTTCCTTAATCTCTCTCTCCCATCCACCTTAGGAAGGAGCAGCTGGCAAGGTTTTGTTCGCATTTTATTTATTTCCTCATTTCATTCTTTTTTTCTTCAACTTTCTGTGACTCTGAGGGAGTTTCACAACAAAGAGGGCAGACTAACTTAGTAAAAAGAAATCAAGCCAAAAGGCTATAATTCAGGTTGGCAGCAGGTTACAATCATTCAGGACAGCTTCTAAAATGTGCTTGCAGGCACCTCAGCCTTCAGCCTTGTGGCTTTAAGTGACTATTACAAAACTCTTGTTTTTTTGCCAACAAAACTCTTAGTCCTACCAATTATGGCATCTCCTCCTGGTCCCCTGACCTCAAACAAACTTGGGTGAAGGCTCTGATTCCATGGAGTAGCAGTCCCAAGGTCAACTCTGCCTTATGTCAGGTCTCTGGTTCTTTGCTGTGGCTGCTACTCCTGTAGGCCCTTGCCTGGCTGGTGCAAGGAATCTTTGGCCTTGAAGGACTTGCACTCTCCATTCTCTGCTGCTTTTTACCTTGTGGTGAGACTCTCAATTTCTGTTCCCGAGACTACTCAATTTAATGACACGGCTAGCCAATATCCTTGTGAATAGTCCAACACACTCTATTCCCCACCCACCCATGTAGCAAAGTCAAACTTTTAATAGCTAGGAAAGCCATAATCATGGAGGGGAAAACAAAATAACAACCAAACCTAATCAGATACATTTATATCTCTAACATCAATTTGTTATGATTATTTAAGTGAAAGTTCACTTAATTAAGTTATGATATACTTTTTAAAATTTTCATTGTATATTGGGTGAGAATTTCAATAAAGCGGCATTTCTATGAACCTTATAAAAAAAAAAGGAACCAAGTAGTCAGCTTATTTTTTTTGCTCTCGAATTCATTCTCTTCACCTGGAAAACAAACAGGTTGGATCAAGCAATTGACAAAGACTCTTCTGTACCATTAATAATACCTGGCACTTGTCTACTGGGTTTCAAAGGGTTTAATCATCAAAACATGTCTGTGAGAATTGGCCTCATAATACCAATGGTATTATGCAGCTCAGAAGTGAAGTGACTTGCCTGAGTCACAGGGATGCCAAGTGGCAGAACCAACACAATATCTGAGCTGTGGTCTCTATGTGTTTAAAGCTCAGACTTTTCCCTTGTCAACAGTTTCAGGCTGCCTCTCAGGCTACTCAGAGTAAAGCCATACCCATGGTTGTGATTCATTAGGCTCCACTTAGTTGGTTCTGGTGACCTAGTGGCAAGAAGCTGCACTGCAATCCTGAAGGCATGTCGTTCAAATCCACCAGCTACTTTGTGGGGAAAGGATGGGCAATTTTCTCCTGTGCAATTAACTGCCTCTGAAAACCTACCAGAGGGTCAGCTATTGGTCATTTCCAACTCTATGGTACACAACAAAAACAACTGGCCATTCTTCCCTTACTCCATCCCAGTCACATTGACCCTCTCTGTTCTCCAACATGCTAGGTACTTTACCATCTCACCACCTTTGCACTTATTTTTCTCTTTGCATGAAATACCCTTGCCTTAGTTTTTATTATGTGTATCAGGCTCCAATCCCCTGTATAGGGGACAGGGAGAAGAATAATAGAGAAGATATGCTGACTGTCTTTCCTCCCCTCTGTTTTCCTTTCAGGTCTGATGATGAGAATTCCAGAACCGTCAGGTTAGCACCTCCTTTCTTTAGTAATAGTTGGGAGATGGGGTGGGAGTGGGGTCCTAGTTTGTTACTTCAGGATTCATGGACAAGGTGTGGGGATCAACTCAAGAGGGATTCTTCTTATTGGCACCAGGGATGAGTATTAAGTGAACAGAGAAGGCAATGAGAAAATATGGTTGATGTGAGAAAGAGGTTGAAGACTTCCTCCATCTGTTTGACCCTTGGAAACTTGGATGAACACTGTAATTATTCCTAGAAGGTGGCTAGATGTAAGACTCAGCCTCTAAAGAGATCGATCAGTTCTGGACTTTCCCCCACATCCTCCTCCTAGGAAAAGAGGGCATAGTAAACACTGGGCTTCCCTGGCTCAAAGTTTGCCTTTCACCCTGAACTGTGCAAGTCCTAATGAGTGGGGTTTAGATGGCATTTTGATGTGGCACATTCTTAATACTAGAAATACACATTATGATAACAAGTAAAAAAATTTATTCATGGTAAAAATGTTTACAAGCTTCAATAAATCTTAAGAGTGTGATCATTCTGCCACTTGGGGCCACAGAAGCAAAACTAGGGTAGTAATGAAGTATTTGTATATTTCCCAGGAACTTAACCAATCAGAAGCTTCAGAAAGACAAAGTGTCAAGCACAGGGACTCTCTGATAATGATGGGAGGTCAGGATAGGGACAAATCAGTCTAAGCTTTCACTCAAAGGAATATGAGGTGGGCTTATGAGGTGAGTCCAAAGATCCCGGAAGCAGGGGCATCGGATTAGTACAGTTAGTACTAGATGTTCCTTTGAAGGACAATTCCTGTGGCTGGGTTATTTGGAAAAACATCCTCTTTATTTTGCTGAAGCTCCTAACAAGAGTTCCCAACTTTGTGAGCATAGCACAAATTGAAGAGAAGGCTCTTACTCATGCCTTCTTGGCTGTGAACACTTTGCAAAGCACAGCTTGTCCAATCATATGCAGCAGCCCAGGTCATATCATCCAGGATACTGGACTTTGAAAAAAGAACAACCAGAAACTAAACAACCTAACCCACTGCCATACAAATAGCTTTGTTATTGTTGTTTTTGTTATGTGCCATCGAGTCGTTTGCGACTCATAGCGACAACAGCCCTAAACCCTGCTCTATCCTGCGCCAACCGCACCGCCTCTGACACACCCATCCCGATTACCCCAGTCACCGAATCAATCCATCTCATAG
>NW_006399989.1:2069925-2074442 GCF_000299155.1 Elephantulus edwardii
ACCTAGGTTGCCCTTTCTGTTAGTCTGCGTGTGTTCTGTTGTGCATAGGGTTTTCAGAGGCCTGCTATTTCAGAAGTGGGTGGCCAATCCTTCTTCCTCGTCTGTCTTAATCTGAATGTTCAGATTTAGAGCTCATAAAAACCCTATAAGTCAAAATAGAACTGCTCCATAGAATTTCTAAGTCTGTAAATCTTTGTGGAAGCAGATTACCACAACCTTTTCCCATGGAGTGGTTGGTGGGCTTGAACCGCCAGCCTTTCAGTTAGCAGCCAAATGCTTTAAACAATTATACCAACAGGACTTCTTGGATATGAGATAGGGACAGTGAATCCCAAAATACAGACAGGAGTGGGTGATGAGACAGAGTCTGTCATTGTATTTTAAGGGAGAGAGGTATTGGATGAACACTTTATTGTCAAGATTCAATAACATGCCAAGAACCAAAAAACTGTGGATTTGGAGTACACTTAGGTATTGCATTCAAGTAGAGATAAGATGATTGACCCAGTCAGTGTTAGTATCTAGGCAAGGGTAATGATGGAGGAAATTTTTCTCAGATGTAACTGAGATACAGCCTGTCCTAGCATTTAAGAAGCCTAGCAAAATATGTTCATCTGCTTGTTGTTAGGTGCCATTGAGTCAAGTACAACTCATAGTGACCCTATGAACAACACATCTGAATCCTGTCCTATCCTGTGCCACCTTCACATCTCCTGACACACTAGAGTTCATTACGGCAGTCAATTCACCTTGTTGAAGGTCTTCCTCTCCTTTGCCAACCCTCCACCCTTCCAAGCATCATGTTGCTCTCCAAGAAATAGCTCTTCCCAGAAAAATGCCTAAAGTATATGAGGCAAACCTTCATCATCCTTGCCTCAAAAGAGCACTCTGGCTGCACCTTCTCCAAGATATATTTGCTTCTTTTGTCAGTTCATGGGAAGTTAAGTGCTCTTCTCTAACACTACAGCTCAAAGGCATCAATTATTCTTCTGTCATCCTTATTCGTTGTCCAGCTCTCAGATGCATAGCAAGTTATCTGAAAGACCATAGCCTGAATCAAACTGACATCATTAATCCTCAATAATTTGGAGAGATCCCTAAGTGCAGACTTTCTTAGTTCAATGTGTCTCCCTATTTCCTGATTTCTGGTACCAAGGGTGTTAACTGAGGATCCAAGTAAGATGAAGTTGTTGACAGTTTTAATCTCTTCTCCTTTCATCATGATGTTGCCTATCAGTCCAGTGGTAAGAATCTTTATTTTCTTGACATTGAGATGTAATCTGTATTGAAGGCTTCATTCCTTGATATTCTGCAACAAGTGCTTCAAGTCTTCCTCACTTTCAGGAAGCAAGGTCGTGTCATCTGAATAACACAGGTTATTGATGAGTCTCCCTCCAATCCTGATGCCATATTCCTTGTCATAGAGTCCAACTTCTCAAATAATTTGCTTTTTTGCATTAACAGTCTGGTGTTGGCTAGAAGCTTCTTATTTAAACCAATCAGGACCCAGTGGGCAGGCCTTTGTGATTAAAGTTGGTTGGGCCTGACTATAGTTATGAAGACTAATTTGCTATTAGAGTTACAAACTAAATTGTCAGTTTGTTGTGTTTGGAGAGAACATTGTTCTAATTACTGCAGCGCTTGTTTGTCAGTTTGTTGTACTGAGATAACATGTGGGTTGCTATTACACTGAAAGCTATGCCACTGGTGGTCAAATGCCATAAGGGTTACACATGGTGGGCAAGTTTTAGTAGATCTCCCAGATTAAGACAAGCAAGGAAGCAGGATTGGCCATCCACCATCCATTTCTTAAATAACAGGCCTTTGAAAACCCTATGAACACCAGAGGAACATGGATAGTTACAGTAGTATAGTGGTAGAATCCAAATTGGAAGTCAGTTGAAATGAGGAAAAACAATTACAGACATCATTTAATATTTGGAACATGGATTGTATGTAGTTTGAATGTTAGAAAATGAAATTGTAAGAAAATGAAATGGAACACATTAAAATTGACATACTAGACATTAGTGAGATGAGATGAACTAGCTTTGGCCACTTCAAGTTAGAAAATCATGTGGTATACTATACTGAGAATGAAAAGAACAGAAGTATGATGTTGTATTCATAGTCAAAAGGTCAATTTCAAGTTCTATCCTGAAATACAATTTTGTGAGTGATAGTATATTATCCATATACATGCACTACTATTGTTAAAATATACACACCTACATTTAGAGCCAGAGAGGAAGAAATAGAGAATTTTTACCAAATCTTGCAGTCTGAAATTGCCCAAATGTGCAATCAAGATGCATTAATGACAATTGGTGGCTGGAATGCAAAAGTTGGAAACAGTGAAGAAGGAATAGTAGTTGGAAAATATAGGATTGGTGATAGAAATGAGGCTGGAAGTAGAATTTTCATCTAATGGGTTGCATAGGAATCAGATTGACTACATCTGTGGAAGAAGTAATTTGTGAAGCTCAATATCAGTAGTCAAAACTAGGCCGGGGTGGGCTGTGAGTCAGACCATCAATTACTCGTAAGAAAATTCAAACTGAGGCTAAAGAAAATTAAAATAAGTCCACAGGAACAAAGAGATGATCTTGAATCTATTCCATCTGAATTTCAAGATCATCTTAGGAATAGGTTTGAGGCATTAGACACCAATGATCAAATATTGGATGAGTTGTGGGATGATATCAAGGATATCATCCATGAAGAAAGCAAAAGTCATTACAAAAAAAGGGAAAGAAAAAAAAACAGAAATGGATGTCAGAAGACTCTAGAAATTGCACTAGAGCATCAATAAGCCAAAACAAAGGGAAAACATGCCAGAGTAAAAGAGATGAACAGAAGATTTCAAAAAGCAGATCAGGAGGACAAAGCAAAGTATGGAATGTGCAGAGACAAAAAATTGGAGAATAAACACTCTGCATTACTCAAGCTGAAATAACTGAAAAACAAATTTAAACCTCATATTGTAATATTGAAAGATGCTATAGGCATCTATTGAATGACCCGGAGAGCATCAAAAGAAGATGGAGGGAATACACAGAATCACTGTACCAAAAAGAATTGACTGACAATGAAAAATTTCAGGAAGTACCATATAAGCACAAACCAGTGGTAATGAAGAAGGAAGTAGAAGCTGCATTGAAGGCATTGGCAAATAATAAGGCTCCAGGAATTGATGTGATACCAGTTGACTCATTTCAATTAACAGATGCATCATTAGATATGCTCATTAATCTATGCCAGGAAATTTGGTGGACAGCTATCTGGCCAACAGATTGAAAAAGGTCCGTATTTGTTCCCATCCCCAAGAAAAGTGATCCAACAGAATGTGAAACTATTAGATAATATCATTAATATCACATGCAAGCAAACTATTACTGAAGATCATTCAAAAATGGCTACAACAGTGCATAGATAGAGAACTGTGCATACTATGGCCCCCTATTTGTTGGAGAAAGGCATTTGGGTCTTATTCTGAGTTCAGGACTCTCCCAGATATCCCTCATTGCTATGCTTCCTATTTTTTCTTTTTATTGTGATATGAGTGAAAGTTAACAAAGCAAACTTGTTTCCATTAAACCATTCACAGAAATTTTGGCTTATAACATCAATCAAAATACTTACAATGTAACCACACTCTTACCACTTCCTCCCTGTGACTGTCATTTTCATTAAGCCTTCTCTCCTACCCCTTCCTGACTTCTGAGATTTATTCCTGTGTAAATGATTTCTTTTTTACCTCATATAGATGGTTATTTTTAAGGCATGAGTGCCTTTCTGGAGATACTATTAGAATATAAACCTCTTTGACAGAAAGTTGAATTCATTGGAGTGAATTTTGTTCCAAGTTCAAAAGATGACCAAGGAACCATAGTCTCAGGGATTCCACCAGTCTTTATCAGAGCGGTGGGCCTTGCATTTTTATGTTTATGAATTTTACTTCACATTTTAAGACACTCTATCCAGGGCCTTCTACTGTGATTCCTTTTAGAGTGGTAGCAATAGTAATCAAATTGTGTACCATCTAGGTTTTCTGCTCTGAGGGTCTTGGAGGTTGGGTGTGGGGTGGTCCATTAGTCCTTTTAACCAATTGTTTCAGCATATCTTTGCTTTTCTTCCCTCTTCTTTGTTCACACAGGGAGAGATTAACTGTTGCACTTTAGATGCCTGTTTACAAGCCTTTAACATCTCAATCATTTCTCTTTAAAGTAGGAGGTAGACCTTTGTCTCTGTAGACTATGTTATGCCAATTGACCTTGATTACCTCTGAAACTATGCTTTCAAGGTCCCAGGACTAGCAATTCATTCGCTCCCTGGGTTTGGTCTTGATTAAGAAGTTTAGACAACTTTGTCCCCTCTTGGCTCTGCTATATATATTTGGATGCATTTCTGGCATATAATGATATGAATGTAGAAATATCTGACAAGCATATGTATGGCCACAAGTTTAGCCCTTTCCACCTATCCATATTTGTTTTTCTTACTTGTAAGCATATATA
>NW_006399989.1:2074562-2075921 GCF_000299155.1 Elephantulus edwardii
ATACCATAGCGATCTGAACCCTGTATTATCCTGTGCCATTTTCACAGTCTCTGACATCCAAAGTCATTGCCGTAGCCACTATGTCAACCCACCTGGTGGAGTGTCTTCCTCTCCTTTGCTGTCCCTCCACCTTTTTAGCATGATGTCCCTCTCTAATGAATGGCCTCTTCTAGCAACATGTCCAAAGTACGTGAGATGAAGCTTTATCATCTTTGCTTCCAAGGAACACTCTGGTTACACCTTCTTCAAGGCATATCTGTTTGTTCTTTTTGCAGTCCATGAAATATTCAATATTGTTCTCCAACACCACAACTTAAAGTTAAAAATTCTTCTGTCATCCTTATTCATTGCCCAGCTCTCAGATGCATAGCAAATGACTAAAAAGACCAAGATTGCATATGTAATAATGTTTACTGTCATTAACTGTGTTTCTTATCCATCTCTCCTTATCTTTCATCCTCAATGATATTGTGCTGATGACCCTCTTATTCTATATTGTCTTTCCCTTCAACCATCTTAATATATGTCTGTTATGTTTGACATAGTCCTTAGGGAGTTGTGCTGCTTACTCAAAGGTGGTTCAAATCCACCAGTGGCTCTGAAGGAGAAAGATGAGTAATCTTCTCTTATGCAATTTAGAGTCTCAGAAAACCAATGGAAGGCTGGCTTTGAATCAGCTTTGACTCAATGTCAATGAGAGTGAGTGAGTTAGAGATTGATTATCTATTAAATGTTTCTTCTCTCCCTATCCCTGTAACATCCTTGGTAACCATCCAGAAGGATTCTTTCTGTGTGTAAAACTTTCTGTAGCCTTTTATAATTGTAGACTAATGCAATATTTGGTTTTTTGTGCCTAACTTCTATCACTCAGCATAATTTCATCCAGATTCATTCATTTTATGTGGTGCTTCACCACGTCTTCATTATTCTTTAGTGTTGCACAATATTCCATTGTGTGTATACACTACAGTCTGCTTACACATTCATCAGTTGATGGACACTTTCATTGTTTCTCTTTGGCAGTGTAAACAATGCTGCAGTGAATATGAATGTGTCATATATGCATCTCTTTATATTGTCGCTCCTATTTCTCTAGGATGCATACATAGTAATGGGATTGCTGTATCATATGGCATTTCTATTTCCAAGTTTTTATGTCTTTTGACTATTTGATGTCTTCTTTGATGAAATGTCTTTTATGTCCTCTTATCATTTTTAAATTTGGTTGTCTTTTCTCTTAATGATTTTTTTATTAAATTTTATTAGTTTTAATGAACATTTACAGAGATTTTGGGTTTTCATTCATTCATTGTTGCACTGTTTTCTCCACCCTCATCCCCAGTTCGTTCTTCTTCCCCC
>NW_006399989.1:2077085-2089577 GCF_000299155.1 Elephantulus edwardii
TCAAAATGGTTGACTCTGGAGAACATTATGCTGAGTGAAATATCCCAGTCACAAAAGGACAAATATTACATGATGCCACTGTTGTAGAATGGGACTGTCCTTGGGGCTGAGGAGAGACTGAGTAAGATGGGTTCTCTTAATGATTTGTTGGAGTTTTCTATAAATTTTAGAGATGAGTCCCTTATCCTACATGTCCTTGCCAAATATTTTCCCCAGTCTGTATGTTTCTTTTTATTCTATTGAAGGGTCTTTCAATTTGTATAAGGATGTAATTTTAGAAGATCCAGTCATCTGATTTATCCATCACATTTTGTGCATTTTGATTGCTTTTCGTAACTCTTATTTATACCAAAGATGAGGGTCCCTAGGTTAGCCCAAATAAGGAGCCCTGGTGTCATAGTGTTTTAAAAAATCAAGCTGCTGGCAAAAAGTCAGAAGTTCAAAACAACAAGCTACTCTGAAGGATACAGATGGGAAGTCTGATCCCATAAAAATGTTCAGTCTTGTTAATCCAATGGAAACTCATTATGAGGCAAAACTGGTTCTTGTAGTAGTGTTTTGTTGTTTTCCTTGTATAGGTCTTTTGTATCACTGGTTAGATTTATTCTGAAATAAATATTAATCTTCTGGGTTGTTTTTGTTTGGTGTTGTTAAGTATGACTCATAGTGACCCTGTGAACAACAGATCTGAACCCTGTCCTATCTTGTGCCATCCTAATCATCTCTGACATACGTTTGCCTATTGCTATAGTCACTGTATCTATCTGTCTCATCAAGGGTCTTGGACTGCTGGTTCCAAGATTGTTGATCTTGTGGATGTGTATTTAAATAATATTGGTTTTGTTCTTTCCTTTTCTGAGTTCTTCTCATTACTGTAGAGGAATCCAATTGATTTGTGTATGTTATCTTGCACCCTTTCACTTTGCTGAAATAATTAGATTCAGAAATTGTCTTTTCTTTTTTTTTACTTTTTAAGATTTTAAGTGTGTTGTTGTTTAGAACATGCACAACAAAACAGAGCCAAATTCATCCACTTCTATCTGTACAGTTTGGTGGCATCAACTACATTCTTTGAGCTGTGCAGTCTTTCCCATCCTCCTTTGCTGAGTTACTTCCCCCTCCTTCATTATCATAAACACATGTCCCTTTAAGTTTCCAATCTAGTCTTTTGAGTTGCTGTTGTCACTTGGATTCCATACAGCTAGTTCTTTGTTGTTGATGTTGTCGTGTACCCTCAAGTTGGATCGATCTGATTGACACAGTAGGAGATTGCCCCTCCTTCTCCAGGGGACCATCTTGTGGATTCAAACCATTCTTTTAAAAAAAGTTCTTTAAAAATCATAGCAAAATCTATTGTTTGGGTTTAAAATTACTGTATTTTTAAAGATTATCTCAGGGTAGTAGTTTCAGGGGCTCATCCATCTCCTTTCACTTCATAAAATCCATAATTATTTTATGTTAGGTGTTGATGAGTTGAATCCAACTCATAGTGACTCTATGAACAACAATCTTAACCTTGTCCTAGTCTATATCATACTCATCTTCACGCTTGAACTCATTGCTACAGTCACTGTGTCAGCCTATCTCACTGAAGATCTTCTTCTCTTTAGCTAATCCTCTACCTTTCCAGAATAATGTCTTTGTCCAAGGATTGAGTCCTCCTGGCAACATGCCCAAAGTAAGTGAGAGGTAAAGTTTTACTCTTCTTGCCTGTTAGGACCACTTTGGCTGCACCTTCTCCAGGACTTATCTAGTGTTTAGCAGTCCATCAGATATCCAGTACAATTCTCCAAAACCACAACTCAAAGGCATCCATTCTTCTCTCATCCTTATTGATTGTCCAGTTCTCAGATGCATAGGAGGTGAGTGAAAAGATCACGACTTGAATCAGGTGCACTTTAGTCTTCAAACTGACATCATTGCTCCTCAATACTTTAGAGAGTTCCTTTACAACAGACTTTCCTGATGCAAACATCTTCTGATCTCTTGACTGCTGGTACCAAGGGTGTTGATTGTGGATTCAAGCAAGATGAAATGATTGACAATTTAAATCTTTTCTCTATCTTTCATGATGTTGCCTAGCAGCCTTGTCTTCTTGATGTTAAGACATAATTCACATTGAAGGCTATCATATTTTTTTTAATTTTATACTTGTTTACTAACAACATTCGTAAAGTTTGTATACTCTGTTTTTCACACTGGATCCCTCCCATTTCCAGTTTCTCCACAACCTCACCAACATTTGTTGCTTGCTGTTCTGTTAAATTTTGCTATTCTTACTGGGGTGAGATGATATCTCATAGTTGTTTTCATTTGCATCTCTCTTAGAGCTAGGGATTTTGAGCACTTCTTTATGTGTTTATTCACCATCTGAATGTCTTCTTTGGTGCAGTGTCTGTTCATGTCCTGTGCCTATTTTTCAATTGGGTTGTTTATCTTTATCTTATTGCGGTGCTCGAATATTTTATAAATTTTTTATATATCCCTTATCAGATATGTCCTTACCAAATATTTTTTCCCAGTCTGTTGGATGTGCATAAGGATTTGATTCTTAGAAGATCCCATTAATCTATTTTATCCCCTCCAGGTTGTAGGTTTATCAGGATGCTTGGAAGACTTAATGCTGTGGGTTAGGGCTTCTAAAATTCTTCGAAGTTTTTCTCTAATAAACTTTATAGTCCTTGGTTTTAGTCTTTAACACACGTTAAGTTGGTTTTTGTGTATGAATTGAGGTATGGATCTTGCTTGAGTTTTCTACAGGTAGTTTTCCAATTTTGCCAACACCATTTAATTGTCCATTGGTAGGTGGGCTGATTTCTGGGTTCTCAAATCTATTCCATTGATTTATATGTGTCTTTCATTGTACCATTACCACGCTGTCTTGACCAGTGTAGTAGGATTTGAAATCAGAGAGTGAGATGCCTCCTACCTTGTTTCTCCTTTTATGGAGTGCTTTGCTTATTTGGGGCATCTTCAATTCCAAATGAAATTGGAGATTGCCTTTTTATTATGAAGGGTATTGTTTTTCTTAACTTCAGCTCTGTATTCTCTTTGTCACTGTAGAGAAATCCAATTGATTTTTGTATGATGATTTTGTATCCTGTCACTTTGCTGAATTGGTCAACTATGTCCAGTAGTTTCTTGATGAGTCTTAAGGGTTTTCTAAGTATACTATCATATTATTTGCATATAGAAATAATTTTACCTCCTCTTTCCCAATTTGGATACCTCTTATATCCTTCTCTTGTCTTATTGCTATCACTAAAACATCTAACACAATATTGAATATGAGAGGTGATTGCGGGCATCATTGTCCAGTTCCTGTTCTCAAAAGGAATAAATTGAAACTCTCTCCATTGAGAATAATGGTGGCTTTCAGATATACCTTTTAATATGTTGAGGAAATTCCCCTGTAGTCCTATTTTGTTGAGTGTTTTAATCAGGAAAGGGTGTTGGATTTTGTGAAAGGTCTTTTCTGCATCAATTGATAGGATCATGTGGTTCTTGTTTTTCGCTTTGTTAATATGATGAATTACATTATTTTTCTTATGTTGAACCATCCTTGCATACCTGTTATGAATCCCACTTGGACATGTTGAATTATTTTTCTGATGTATCGTTGGATACTATCGGCCAGGATTTTATTCAAGATTTTTGCATCTCTGTTTACTGAGGCTCAATGTCAAGAAGACAAAGATTCTCACCACTGGACCAATTGGCAGCATCAGGATGGATGGTGAAGAGATTGAGGTTGTTCACAGCTTCAGTTTGCTCGGCTCCACAGTCAACGCTCTTGACACCAGCAGCCAGGAAATCAAAAAACGTATCGCGATGGGAAAGTCTGCTGTTAGGGACCTCTCTAAAGTACTCAAGAGCAACGGTGTGTCTCTGGAACCTAAGGTGCATTTAATACAGGCCATGGTCTTTGCAATTACTTGTTATGCATCAGAGATTGGACAATGACTAGGGAGGATACAAGGAGAATTGATGCCTTTGAGCTGTGGTGCTGGAGAAGAGTATTGAGAGAACCATGGACTGCCAAGAAAACAAACAGATTCATCCTTGAGAGGGTTAAACCAGGCTACTCCTTGGAGGCAAGGATTCTGGGGCTTCGTCTGACATACTTTGGACATGTTGTAAGGAGAGACAGGTCCTTGGAGAGGGACATCATGCTTGGGAGGGTGGAGGGACAGCACAGGAGGGGAAGACCCTCTATGAGGTGGATTGATTCAGTGACTGAGGTAATCAGGATAGGTGTGTCAGAGACAGTGCGATTGGCACAGGATAGATCAGGTTTTAGGGCTGTTGTACATAGAGTCGCTATGAGTCACAGCGACTCAACGGCACATAAAACAACAACAACTGTTTATGAGAGATATTGGCCTATAGTTTTCTATTTTGGTGGTGTCTTTACCAGGCTTTGGTATAAAGGATAGGTTTGCTTCGTAGGATTAGACTGAGAGAATTCCATCTTTTTTTATTTTCTGAAATAGTTTATGTAGAAAAGGTGACAGTTTTTCTCTGAATGTTTGATAAGCTTCACTTGTAAACCCATCTGGTCCAGGTGTTTGGTTGTTTTTGTTTTTGGGTTTGTTTTTTTTTTTTTTAGTGTGTTGTTTGGTTGTTTTTTTTTTTCCCCTGGAAGTTGTATAATAACCTTTTAAATTTCTTCTTTGGTAATGGGTCTGTTCAGTTGTTCAATTTCGGTTGGTGTCAGTTTAGGTAGGTTGTGAACTTCTAAGTATTTGTCCATTTCCTCTAGGTTTTAATATTTGTTTGAGTATAGTTTTTCATATTATTCCATTGTTAGCCTTTTTATTTTAGTTGGTTCTGTTGTGACACTGCCCATTTCATCTTTTATTCAGATTATTTGTGTCTTTCTCTTCTTTTTGTTTGTTACTTTTGCTAAGAGTCTGTTGATTTTATTGACCTTTTCAAAGAACCAACCGCTGGTTTTATTGATGGTTTAAATTGTTTTGCTGCTTTCTATTTCATTTATTTCTGCCCTTATTTTTATAATTTCATGTCTTTTAGAAGGTGTTGGGTTTTCTTCCTGTTCTATTTCAGTTTGTTTGGAATGTTGGGTCAATGATCATTTTCCCCTGCCTTTTGATGTGTTTGCTTATTGCTATACATTGACCTCTAATTACTGCTTTGGCTGTTTCCCAGAGGTTTCGGTAAGTCGTGTTTTCATTGTCATTTGTTTCAAGAAACTTTTCATTTATTTTTTAATTTCTTCTACTTCCCAATCATGTTCAAGCAAGGTGTTGTTCAGCTTCCAAGTGTTTGGTTTTTTTGCCTTTATCCTCTTCTTCTTAATTTCTAATTTTGTAGCATTGTGGTTTGAGAAGATGCTCTGTATTCTATTTTCTTTTTTTTTATTTCTTGATGCTTGCCCTGTGACTTAAAGTGTGATCTATTCTTGAGAAATTTCCATGACATTGGAGAAAGGTATACTGTGCCTTTTTGAGGTGCATAGATATACATATCTATGAGATCAAATTGGTTTGTTGTTTGGTTTATTTCTTCAGCATCTTTGTTGAGTTTCTTTCTGATAGTTTTATCTTTTCTTGAGTGGGATGTATTGAAATCTCCAAGTACTATAGTAGTGTTGTCTATTTCCTTTTTTCAGTTTTGTTAATGTTTGTTTTATATATTTTGCAGCTCTATTATTTCTTGCATAGATACTTACTATTGTTGTGTCCTCTTGTTCTATTGAGCCTTTCATTATGTAGTGACCTTCTTTGACCTTTGTGATGGCTTTTGCATTGAAATTTAATTTATCAGAGATTAATATCACTACTCTTGCTTTTTTCTGGTTACCATTTCCTTGGTATACTTTTTTCCCCACCCTTTTATTTTTAGTCTTTCCCTGTCTTCACTTTTCTTGTAGATAGCATATTGATGGATTTTGCTATTTTATCCAATCTGCTACTCTTTTTCTATTCAGTGGTGCATTTAAACCATTCACATTCTGGGTGATTATTGCGAGGCACGGTTTTATTGCTATCATTGTGTTGAGTTCTTTTGGTGATTTTGCTAGTTGCTTTGGTCCATTCTGCTTTCTGAGGCACCTCTGTAAGAAAGATGTCTCTCAGTGTTTCCTGTAACACTGGTCTTGTTTTTGCAAACTCCCTTAGGTTCTGTTTTTCTGTGAATACCTTGATCTCTCCTTCATATTTGATGGATAATTTTGCTGGGTACAGTATTCTTGGTTGAGAGTTGCGTTCTTTGAATGTTCAATATATGTCATTCCACTGTCTTCTTGCTCTCAAGGTTTCTGCTGAGAAATCGGCACATAATCTTATCTGTTCTCCTTTATAGGTTACTCTTTGTTGCTCTAGCTGCTTTCAGAATTCTCTCTTTATCTTTGGTTCTAGCAAATTTTGCTACAATATGCCTTGGTATTTTCTTTTGAGATCTATTCTATATAGTGTTCTCTCAGCTTCTTGGATATATATACTATCATTCTTCATTATGCCAGGGAAGTTTTCTTCTAGTAATTCTTCCGCAACTTTTTTGGTGCCTTTCTTGCTTCTTCCTGTTCTGAGATTCTGATGATGTGCATATTAATTCTCTTGATGGTGTCCCACATTGTCCGTAGGTTTTCTTCTTTTTCTTTCCTTTTGGATTATATTTTTTTTTTTGCTCTAGCATATTAGTGGTGACAATTTCATCTTCTATTTCACTGGTTCTGTGTTCTTCACTTCAACCCTGTTCATGTGTCCCTCCATCATGTTGATAGTATCTGAGACATTGGACTTCATATTTTGGATTGTAGTTTCCTGTTTTTCCAGAGCCTCTAATGCCTTGTTTGTTTTATCTGCATTCTTTAGGAATTTTTTAAAGCGCCTCCTGGGTTTTGCTTGCAGTGTCCTGTAATTCTTCAAGTTTGTCTTTCACACATTGAAAATATTCAATCATTATTCTTTTGAATTCTGTGTCAGAAAGTTCCATCAGACTTTCTGGCTTCAGGAAATTAATTGATACTTTGTCACTTTTGGGGGGTGAGATCTTGTTTTGTGCTTGTGTAGGGTGTGAGGTAGCCTGCTTCTTTCAAGACATTGCTGCAGTAGAGTTTTTCATGCCTGATGCAATGATAGGTTCTTGATCTGAAGTCGCTGCTACAGAAGACGGCATGACAGTTACCCTGCCTGTGTCTCCCTCTGAACTAAAAATTCCAAGCTCTGTGAGAGATGCAAATCAAAACAACTATTGGCTATCACCTCATCCCAGTAAGAATAGCAAAATTCAACAGAATAGCAAATAACAAATGCTGGTGAGGATGTGGAGAACCTGGAACCCTTATTTACTATTGGTGGGAGTGCAAAATGGTGCAACCACCAAAACAACTATGAGATATTATCTCACCCCAGTAAGAATTGCAAAATTTAACATAACAGCAAGCAACAAATGCTGGTGAGGGTGTGGGAAAACTGGGACCCTTATTCACTGTTGTTGGAAGTGTAAAATGGTTGGGGGGAGACTGAGAAAGATGGGTTAAATAATGTATACTGCATTGAAACAGATGAGGGAGAAAACTGTTTAAAAGGGATATGTGATTAGGTATTTTTGTCATGACAGGAGTCCAGAGCGAAGGCTGAATAGTGGAGTGGACCTGGGGGGAGGGATTGTAAAACAATGAAAGAATTTTTCTTTTACTTTTCTAAGAGGGTAATGTACTAGGGGGTGGGAGGCGTGGGAGGGGGAGAAAAGTGCAACAATGAATGAATGAAAATCCTAAGTCTCTCTAAATTTTCATTGAAATTAAAAATAAAAAAATTAAAAGGAAGTGGTGCAACCACTCTGGAAGGCAGTATGGCACTTTCTCAAAACTTTGGAAGTAGAAATACCATTTGACCCAGCACTTCCACTTCTGGGAATATATCCTAAAGAAACTGGAACTGCCACCCAAGCAGACATATGCACACCCATGTTTATTGCTCTGCTGGTCACAATAGCAGAGCTGGAAACAATCCAAGTGCCCATCAACAAACGAATGGATAGAGAAGCTGTGGTATATTCACACAATGGAATACTATGCAGTACTGAAAAGCAAGGAACACATGAAATATTCTACAAAATGGGTGACCCTGGAGGTCAGTATGCTGAATGAAATATCTAATCCACAAAAGGACAAATACTGCATAATGCTACTGTTATGGAACAGGACTGACATTGGGGTTGGGAGGAATTGAGAGCCCAGAAATAAAATTGGGAGGAAACTAAGAAAAAGGGGGATAAATAATGTACACTGCATTTAAACTGATGAGGGAGAGAACTGCTTAAAAGGAATATTGTTGTTATGTGTAATCAAGTAGCTTGTGACTCATAGTGACCCTATGTACAATAGCCCTAAACCGTGTTCTATCCCTTGCCAATCGTATTGACTGACACTCCTACCGCCACTACCCCAGTCACTGAATCATTCCATCTCATCGAAGGTCTTCCTCTCCTGTACTGTCCCTCCACCCTCCCAAGCATGATGTCCCTCTCCAAGGATAGATCCCACCTTGCAACATTTCCAAAGTATGTCAGATGGATCTTTAGAATCCTTGCCTTCAATGAGCAGCCTGATTAACCTTTTCCAGGATGAACTTGTTTGTTTTCCTAGCAGTCCATGGTGTATATTCAATACTCTTCTCCAGCACCACAGTTCAAGGCATCAACTTTCCTTCTATCATCCCTAGTCATTGTCCAGCTCTCTGATACATAGCAAGATGCAATATTGTTTTGTTCTGTTGTACATAGTGTTACAAGAAGCTGGAATCAACTTGACTTCACCTAACAGTGTTTTTGCCATAAAGGATCCTGGTGATGTAGTAATTAAAGCATTTGACAAGCGAGAGAGAGAGAGAGAGAGAGAGAGAGAGAGAGAGAGAGAGGGGAAGGAAAAGCAAGCAAGAAATAAATGCTGAGCGAGCGATCAAAGATTTTGTTAATTATTACCTAACTTGGGGGGGGGACTGGAGAGCATTATGCTGAGTGAAATAACTCAGTCCCACAAGGACAAATATTGTATAAAACCAGTATTGTATGGAGGAAGGGGTGGGCAAGGAGAAAAATGCAATAATGAATGTATGGAAATCCAAATTCTCTTTAAACTTTCATTAAAATTTATTTTAAAAAATATAGATTAAGAAAAGTCAAAAAACCCCACAGCATCATTATCATAGATTGAGTATGAGGATCCAAGGGGGTAGGTGGAAGCAGAAGGATGAGGATGTGCAGAGAGGGGAGGGATTATCCATGAGGTTGTACTTTTTGGGGGTGGGGGAGTGGGGGAAATTGGAAGAATCTGTTCTGGAAAACAATGTATTCCAATTTTTAAAATAAACTAGTATAATAATATTTTTTAAAAAGAGTACCCCCCCAAAAAATTTGCTGAGCGAGTATGGCCCTTTTGATTTTCAGATTCTAGTTCTTTGCACATTTTATTATAATACTTTGTTTTGTCTTTTCATCTTTAAAATTTTCTATTCAGCTCCTTAATTCTTTATTTAGTTCCATGCATTATGTTTTATAAAATTACTCACCATTGGATTATGCCCATCATTTCCCTGACCTTTAAGGATCTTTCTCATTTCCTTTACCCACTCCCTCCAGTCACCAATTGGCAACTCTGTGAGTTCGCCCTTACCCATCCTTTCCCCTCCACTCCCATCCATTCTCCCCTTGGGCTCTCAGACACACATTACTAATTATCCTTCTATCTTTACAGCAATAATATTATGTAGTATTTGTCCTTATAAGATTGAGTTACCTCACTCACATATGCTCTCCAGTCTCTCCCAAGTTATGTAGTATTTTTTTTAATCGTTGCTCCAGAGTGCTGCATATAGTACTCATTTGTGTGACTGTTCCATAATTTCTCAATCCATTTTATAGTGGCTGGACATTTGGGCTGTTTCCATGTCCTTGCAATGGAGAACAGTGCTGCTATGAACATTGGTGTACAAATTTCCATTTGTGTCTCAGTTCTAATTTCCCTCGAGTATATTCTTAGTAGTGATGTAGCTGGGTAATATGGAGTGTCTATGTTCAACTTTATTTTTTCATTGTGATTTTAACGAAAGTTTACAGAAAAGTTGAATTTTTCATTCACTCATTTTGCACATTTTCCTCCCTACCCACTCCAGTTCACTTAAAAAAATATTCATTCATTGTTGCATAATTTCCTTCCTCCCCCCCACCCCCAGTCCACTTTGCTTTGCTGTTGTCATGCAAAATAATGTGTAATCATATATTCCTTTTAAATAGTTCTTTCCTTCATCTGTCCCAGTGCAGTATTCATTATTTAGTTTTCTTAGTTATCCCCAACCCCCATGTTAGTCCTTTTCTATACCAGTGGCATTACGTAGTATTTGTCCTTTTGTGATTGAGATAGTTCACTCAACATAATGTCCTTGAGAGTCACCCATATTGTAGAATATTTTAAGAGTTCTTTTTTTAGTGCTGCATAGTATTCCAGTGTGAAAATATACCAAGTTTTTCTATCCATTCATTCGCTGATGGGCATTTGGGTTACTTCCATCTCTTATTGCTATTGTGAATAATGCAGCAATAAATATGGGTGTGCATATATCTGTTTGAGTGGCAGCTCTGGTTTCTTTAGAGTATATTCCTACTAGTGGAATTGCTGGGTCAAATGGTATTTCTATTTCCAACTTTTTGAGAAAGCATCAGACTGCCTTCTATAGTGATTGCTCCATTTTACACTCCCATAAGCAGTGAATAAAACCTTGGCAGCATTTACTGTTTGCTGCTCTGTTAAACTTTGCTATTTTTGCTGGGGTGAGATGATATCTCATAGTTGTTTTTGTTTCTCTCTGGTAGCTAGGGATTATTAATACTTCTCATGTGTTTGTTTGTCTTCTTTGGTAAGGTCTTTGTTCATATCCTGTGCCCATTTTGCTATTGGGTTGTTTACCTTTTTCTTGTTGAAGTGCTGGAGTATTCTATAAATTTTAGATATGAATCCCTTATCAGATATGCCATTACCAAATTTTTTCCCTAGTCTGTGGCTTTCCTTTTTACCCTGTTGGATGTTTTGTTTGTTTGTTTTTTGTATATGCATCAGGATTTGATTCTTAAAAGGTCCCATTCTTTTATTTTGTTCTCTCCTTGTAGATTTTTCATTACGCTTGGGAAACTATTCATACCATGGATTAGGGCTTCTGTTGTTCTTTCAAGCTTTTCTCTAATGAAGTGTATAGTCTTTGGTTTTACTCCTAGGTCCTTGTTCCACCTTCAGTTGCTTTTGTGTATGCTGTGAGGTGTGGGTCTTGCTTGAGTTTTATACAGATTTTTTTCTAATTTTGCCATATATGCCAAATTGCCTTCCAGAATGGTTATACCTTTTTATAATCTCACAGTGTGTGAAAGTTCCCACCTCGCCACATCCTCTCCAACATTTATTGCTTGCTGCTCTGCTAAACTTTTCCACTGCTACTGGGGCGAGATGGTATCTCATTGTGGTTTTGATTTGCGTCTCTCTTGTTGCCAGTGATTTTGAGTATTTCTTTATGTGTCTGTCTGTTGGCCATCTGAATGTCTTCCTCTATGAAAAGGCTTTCCATGTCTTTTGCCCATTTTGTAATAGGATTATCAATCTTTTTCTTCTGGAAGCCCACTAGTAGTTGATAAGCTTTTGTTATGAGACTCTTGTCTGAAATGGTATTGCCAAATATTTTTTCCCAGTCAGTAGGCTTTTTTTTACCCTACTAGAAAATGTTTTTATGATCTCAGTGAAACTATAGACCAATATCTCTCATGAACATAGATGCGAAAATCTTTTAACAAAATCCTAGCCAATAGAATCCAACAGCACATAAAAAAAATAATTCATCATGACCAAGTGGGATTCATAACAACTATGCAAGGATGGTTGAAAATAAGAAAAGCAATTAAGGTAATTCACCACATTAACAAAGCAAATAATAAGAACCATATGATATTTGCAATTAATTAAGACACTCAGCAAAATTGGAATAAAAGGGAATTTCCTCAACATAGTGTACAGTATGTATGCAAAACCAAAAGCCAATATTATTTTTAGTGGAGAAAGACTAAAAGCATTTTCCTTGACAATAGGGAACAGACAAGGATGCCCACTGTCACCACTCCTATTCAATATTTTATTGGATGTACTAGCTAGGGCAATATGGAAATATAAGGAAATAAAAGGCATCCAGATCAGCAAGGAGATGGTTAAACTGTCGCTATATGCAGATGGCATGATAGTGTACAAAGAAAAACCCCAAGGACTCAATTAAAGAAAAAACTATTAGAGATAGTGGACCAATTTAGTAGGGTGACAGGATACAAGATCAAGATCCAAAATTCAGTAAGGTTCCTCTACAGTAACAAAGAGACCTCAGAGAAGGAAACCAAGAAAGTAATACCATTTGCGCAATCACAAATTGAGATACTTTGGAATGGTCCTAACTAGAGACACAAAAGCCCTGTACAAAGAAAACTACAGAACACGTC
>NW_006399989.1:2089755-2095823 GCF_000299155.1 Elephantulus edwardii
CAAATTGAGATACTTTGGAATGGTCCTAACTAGAGACACAAAAGCCCTGTACAAAGAAAACTACAGAACACGTCTACAGGAAACAGTAATATACCTAAATAAATGGGAAAATGTGACCTGTTCCTGGATAGGAAGATTCAATTTTGGGAAGATGACAATACTATTAAAAGCAATCTACATATTCAGTGCAATCCCAGTGTTGTTGTACAGGTGCCAAATTAACTTTTTCAAACAACTGCAGCAAACAACAACAATAAAACCATACCTATAGATCTGGTGGCCAACCCAGAGGCACTCGATTTGAATCCATCATTTGCTCCACAATCTCCCACGTGATTAATTGCCTCTGAAAACCCACTAGAGGGTAAGCTTTAAGATGGTTCTGACTCAATAATTGTAAAAAGAGCAAGGATCTCATGGGGACAGCCATGTCTGACCTTTACTAACTTCACAAAGTCATATATGAGGGACAGTTTTGCTGGTAAATAATTCTTTTTTTCATTTCTTTTCATTCATTAATATACATTTTATTTTAGAACATTAATTGTGATAAGTAGCTATTCTGCCAACCTGAAAGCACATGGTTCTAACCCACTAGCTGCTGCATGGAAAAAGCATAGGCTATCTTCTCCCATGCAATTTACATCCTCTAAAAGCCCACTGGAGGGTCAACTAAGAATTGAGTTTTTTAAAATTGGTTTTCATTCAATTATTCATATACATTTAATCTTTTAAGATTAAGTACAGTTGATTAATGTATTACAACACTTCATCAAATCCTCACTGTATCTTGTTTTTCCCTTCACACTATCCATCCATTCACTAATCCCTGCTGACTGATTTCTTGTCCTGTTTCTCCTCCCTTCCTATTCAATCAGTTATGTGTGTCCTATACTAAGTTGTTAATTGCAATACATATATTGTCCATTCATTCCAGGTTGATCTTCCTTTCCCCTAATCCATTACATTGTCTGTTCATTCTATTTCTGCTCTCCCAATAGTTGTGTGCTGTCGACTTGACCATGACTCATAGTGGCCCTATGTGCAATAGCTCTGAACCTGAGCCAATCTCAATATCTCTGACACTTCTACTTTCATTACCCCAGTTACTGTGTCAATCCATCTCATCTGGGATCCTCCTCTCCTGAACGGTCCTTACACCTTCCCAAACATGATGTCCTTCTCCAAGGATTGGCCACTCCTTGCAGTGGGCCCAAAACATGTGAGATGGAGCTTCAAAATTTAAGGAGCAGGTTGACTTCACCCTCTCTATGAAAGACCTGTTAGTTCTCTTAGCAGTCTATGGTTTGTTCAATATTCTTCTCCAGTACCACAATTCAAAGACATGAGTTCTGTCATCTTTGGTGATTGTCTAATGTATAACAAGTAATTGCAAAGATCATGGCCTGGACCTTAGTCTCTAGACGGACAGTTGCTTCTCAGTACTCTGGAGAGGTCCCTTTTAGCAGATTTCCCTAATGCACTTTGTCTTTTGATTTTCTGACTACTGATGCCAAGAATGTTGATTGTGTAACCGAGCAAGCTGAAGTAGTTAACAATCTCAATCTCGTCTCCATCTGTCTTGGTGCTGTCAATTGGCCTAGTAGTGAGAATCCTTCTTTTCTTGATATAGAGTTCTAATCTAATCCATATTGCAAACTACAGTCCTTGACCCTCTGCAGCAAATGCTTTAGGTTCTCCTCAGTTTCAGCAAGCAAGATCGTGTCATCAGCATAACACAGGTTGTTGATGAGTCTTCCTCCAATCCTGATGCCACATTCCTCCTCATCAAGTCCACCCTCCTGAATGACCTATTCCACATATAGATTAAAAAGATAAGGAGACAGGATGCATTCCTGATACACTCCTGATTTTGAACCATACTCCCTCAATAATCCTCTTGTTTTTATAATATAGATCTCACACACTATTTGTCCTTTTGTGACTGTGTAAGTTCATCTAGGATAATGTCTTCTAATAATCCAAATTATTGAGGAGTAATGATGTCAGTTTGAGGATTGAAGTGAGTCTGATTCAGGCCATGGTCTGTCCAATCACTTGCTTATGCATCTGAGAGCTGGACAATGAATAAGAATGACAGAGGAATTGATGCCTTTGAGCTGTGGTATTGGAGAAGAGCACTGACCATCCCTCAGATGGCCAAAAGAACAAGCAAATATGTCTTGGAGCAGGTGCAGCAAGAGGCTATTCCTTGGAGAGGGACCTGATGCTTGGAAGGATGGAAGGTCAGCGAAGGAGAGGAAGACCTTTGACTAGGAGGATTGACATGGTGACTGCTGCAATGGGAATCAGTGTGTCAGGAAATGTGAAGATAGCACAGAGTCGGTAGAGTTCAGATCTGTTGTTCATAGGGTCTCTATGCCCTCTAGACTAGTTTATGTTGTGTAGTGTTTTATAAGTTCTTCATTGTTTTTCAGTGCTCTGTGGTTTTCCATTATGTGAATGAGCTACAATTTCTCTGTCCTTTCGTTTGTTCATGGGCTGTTTTCATCCATCTCTTTGCTATCGTGAATAATACTGCAATAAATGCAGATAGGGTATATATTTCCAGTAGTGTAATAGCTAGATAAAATGATATTTGCATTTTCAACTTGCTAGGAAAATACCAACCTTTCTTCCATAATGGTGGTACCATTTTACCTTCCCACCAGCAGTGTATGAGAGTTCCAATTTCAGAACCCTTGCCAACATTTGTTGTTTGCAGTCCTGTTGAACTTTGCTATTGTTTCTGGGTTGAGATGATATCTTAGTATTGCTTTGTTTCACATTTCTCTCATAGCTAGTGATCTTGAGCATTTCTTGTGATTTTTTTTAGTCATCTGAATGTCATTTTTAGTGAAGAATCTTCATATCTTTTGCTCATTTTGTTATTGAAGTTATTGACATTTTTCTTGTTAAGGTGGTGGTGTTGTTGTTAAGTGCAGTGGAGTTGAGTATGATTTATAGCGACCTTATGAACAACAGAACTGAATCCTGTGCTATCCTGTGCCATCCTCATCATCTCTGATACGCTTGAGCCCATTGCTATAGTCACTGTGTCAGTTCATCTTGTTGAAGACCTTCCTCTCTTTTGCTGACCCTTAACATTTTCTAGCATGATATCTCTTTCCAAGGAATAGCCTCTCCTACAACATGTTCAGAGTATGAGAGATGAAACTTTGCCATCCTTGCCTCCAAGGAGCACTCTGGCTACACTTTATCCAAGACATATTTGTTTGTTCTTTTCACAGTCCATGATAAATTCAGTACTCTTCTAGAACACTACAACTCAAGACATAAATTCTTCTTCTGTCTCCTTATTCACTAACCAGCTCTCAGATGCATAACAAGTAATGGAAAAGACCATGACGTGAATCAGGTGCACCCTAGTCTTCAAACTGGCATCATTACTCTTCAGTATTTTGGAGAGGTCCCTGACAGCAGACCAAAGCAATTCATCTCCTGATCTGCTGGTGATCCTGATTGCTGGTACCAAGGATGTTGATTGTGAAACCAAGTAAGATTAAATCATTGACACTTTCAATCCTTTCTATATCATGATGTCGCCTATTGGTCCAGTGTTAAGGAAATTTGTTTTCTTGATATTGGAGTGCAATCCATACTGAAGGCTATAGTCCTTGATTTTCTGCACCAAGAGCTTCAAGTTATCCTCACTTTCAGCAAGCAAGGTTGTGTCATCTGCATAGCTCAGGTTGTTGATGAATCTTCCACCAATCCTGATGCCACAGTCCTCTTCATAAAGTCAAGCTTCTCAAATGGTTTGCTCAGCATACAGATTGAATAGGTATGGAAAAAGAATACAACCCTGACACACACCTTTCCTGATTTTAAACCATGCAATGCTCCTCTGTTCTGCTTGGACAATAACTTCTTGGTCTAGGTATAGATTTCTTATAAGCACAATTACTCATTCTTAAGTTCCCATTTTTCTCAGTGTTAGTCATAGTTTGTTATGATCTACATAGTCAAATGCCTTTGCATAGCAAAGAATGTTCTATATATTTTAGTTATGAGTCCCTTGTTAGATATGCCATTACAAAATATTTTTTCTCAGTCTATGGGCTTTCTTTTCACCTTATTGGAGAAATTTCTTTATTAAGGGTTTACATACAATAATTTTTATACATTGTGTTTAATTCATGTACACTGTGTTTTATACAATCTTTAATTTACATTATATTTTACACAATCATTGATGTGTTGTTGTTTCTTCTTACGTGCCATCAAATTACCTTGGACTCACAGTAACCTTATGTGCAACAGCTCTGAAGCCTGCCCTATACAGAGCAAGTCTCACTGACTCTGACACATCTACCCCCATATCCCCAGTTACCGTGTCAATCCATCTCATCCAGTGTTTTCCTCTCCTGAGCTGTGCCTCCACCCTTCTGAGCATGATGTTCTTCTCCAAGAACCAATCCTTCCTGGCCACATGCCCAAAGTATGTAAGACAGAGCTTCAAAATTCTAGCCTCCAAGGAGAAACTTGGTTTCACTCTCTCCAAGACAGACTTATTTGTTTTCTTAGTGGTCCATGCTATATTCGAGACTCTTCTCCGGTGCCACAACTCAAAGGCATTATTCTTCTTCTGTCATCCTTAGTCATTGTCCAGCTCTCTGATGTAAGTAATTGAGAAGACCATGGCCTGGATCATACCATCTTAATCTCTAGACTGATATCGTTGCTTCTCAGTACTCTGAGAAGTCCCTGACAGCAAATTTTTCTAATGAAATTCGTCTTTTAGTTTCCTGACTACTAGTGTTAAGAGTGTTGATTGTGGAGCCGAGCAAGCTGTAATTGTTAACAACCTCAATCTCTTCTCCATCTAACATGGTGCTGCCAATTGGCCCAGTGGTGAGAATGTTTGTTTTCTTGATGTTGAACTTCAATCCATATTGAAGACTATAGTCCTTGACCTTCTGCAGCAAGCGCTTCAGATCCTCCTCCATTTCAACAAGCAAAGTTGTGTAATCTGCATAACGTGGGTTGTTGATGAGTCATTCTTCAATCTTGATGCCACATTCCTCCTTATAAAGTCCAGCCTCCCCAATGATCTGGTCTTCATATAGATTTAAAAGGTAGTGACACAGGGTGCATGCATCCTTGATGCATTCCTTTCCTGATTTTGACCATGATGTGTTTCCTTGCTCTGTTCTGAAGACTGCTTCCTGGTCTGAGTATAGGTTTCGCATGAGCACAATCAAGTTCCGGGATTCCCATTCTCCTCAAAGTTAGCCACAATTTGTCATGATCCACACAGTCAAATGCCTTTGCATAGTCAATGAAACACAGATAAACATTCTTCTGATACTTTCTGCTCTCTGCCAAGATACATCTGACATTGGCAATAATATTTCTAGTGCCATGACCTCTTGTATTTCTGGTAGTTCTCTGTCAATGTTCAAGTATTTTCTGGATAATATTCAGCAGGATTTTGCTAGTATGTGATATTAGTGATATTGCTTGATAATTTCCACACTCTGTCGTGTCATCTTTTTTTGGAATGGGAATAAATATGAAACTCTTTCAGTCAGTTGGCCAGGTAGTTGTCTTCCAGATTTCTTGGAACAACCTGGTGAGCACATCCATGGCAGCATCTGTCTGTTGAAATATGTCAATTGGTTTTCCATCAGTTCCTGGGGCTTTATTTTTTGCCAAGTCCTTCAAAGCAGCCTGAGCTTCACCCTTCATAACCATTGCCTCTTGATTATATGTTGTTTCTTGAAATTATTCGGTGTCAACCAATTCTTTTTGTCCCAGTGACTCTGTATACTCCTTCCATTTTCTTTTAATGCTTCCCAGATTATTCAATGCTCTGCCCATGGCATCTTTTTTATAATTTTTATTGTATTATTTTTACGTGTACCGTCAAATCAGATCTGACTGGTACAGGAAGAGATTGAACACTAATGAGCGAAGACCAGATGAGTTGTGGGAGGATGTCAAAGGTATCACCCAGGAAGAGTGCAAACGGTCATTACAAAGACAGAAGAGGAAGAAAAGACCAAAATGGATGTCAGAAGAGACTCTCAAGTCTCTCACTGGAG
>NW_006399989.1:2097633-2108661 GCF_000299155.1 Elephantulus edwardii
AGTGAGGCTGGCGCAGGATAGAGCAGGGTTTAGGGCTGTTGTGCATAGGGTTGCTATGAGTCGAAAATGACTCGACGGCACATAACAACAACAACCGCCACCTCTGGGATTGCAGTGCAGCGTCTTGCCACTAGGCCACCAGAGCTCCCTCCAGCCCATGGCATCTTGAGTTCCTCTAGCTTAAGAAGAAATGCTGAAAGATTCTGACCCTTTTGATTTTCCAACTCCCACTCCTTGCACATTTCATTATAATACTTTGCTTTTTCTTCCCCAGCTTCCCTTTGAGATCTTCTGTTCAGTTCCTTAACTTCTTGATTTCTTCCCTTTGCTTTGGCGTCTCAGTGCCCTACTTCAATATTCAGTCTCTTCTGACATCCATTTTGTTTTTTTCTTCTTCCTCAGTCTTTGTAATGACGTTTTGCATTCTTTGTGAATTACATTCTTTATGTCCTCCCACAGCTCATTAGTCTTCACTCATTAGTTTTCAAAGCCTCAAATCTGCAACATATACACTGTATTTATAGAATTCATTACTATGGGAGCTCTGGTAACTTAGTGATAAGAAGCTGTGCTGCAATTCCAAAGGCACATAGTTTGAATCCACCAGCTCTCCAAGGGAGAAGGATGGACAGTCTCCTCCCATTCATTTTATTACCTCTGAAAACCAGTTGGAGGATCAGATATAGGTTGGTTCTGACTCAGTGGCACACAACAACAACAAATTGTTATATATATATATATCTCCATCTTCTCAAGTCTCTGTTGAATCCTTCCTATTCCTTTACCTCCTCCATCTGCCCACTATACGCTTCCACCCTTCCCCCTTTTTCATCCTCTTCCACTTTTCCACTTCCCCTTTTGAAAGTTTATACATATCTTACTCAGTTTTACAATAATGGTCTTATGCAGTATTTGTCCTTATGAGACTGAGTTATTTCACTTAGCATAATACTGTTTAGATTGTTCCATGTTATATAGTATTTCGTGAAATTGTTGTATCTTAGTACTGCATAGTATTTCATTATGTAAATGTACCACAAATTCTCAATCCATTTATTTATTGATGAACATTTGGACTATTTCCAATTTCTTCATGTTGTGAATAATACTGCTATGAATATAAGTGTACATATCTCCATTCATATCTCAATTCTAATTGTATATTACTAACACTGGAATAACTGGATTTTATGGAATTTCTATGTTAAGCTTTTTGAGGAAATACCAAACTGCCTTCCAGAGTGATTGTACCATTTTACAATTGCACCAGCAGTGCATGAGAGTTCCAATCTCTCCCCATCCTTTCCAACATTTGTTGCTTGCTGTCCTGTTAAACTTTGTTACTGATTTTGATGCACACAAGGATTTGATTTTTAGGAGGTTCCATTCATTGATTTTTATCCTCTCCTGGCTGTGCATTTATTGCTATGTTTGAAAGTCTAGGTGGGCAATCTTCTCCTGTGTGATTAACTGCCTCTGAAAACCCTCCAGAAGGTCAGTTATGGGTCAGTTCCTATCCAACAGTGAACAACAACAACATTCTTACCATAGACAAGGGCTACTAAATTTGTTTCTACTTTTCCTCTGATGATCTCTGTAGTTTGTAAAAATTTGTCTCCCTAAGCCCCTGATCCACCTTGAGTTGATTTTTGTGTATGGTGTGAGATGTGAATCTTTTTTCAGTTTCCTGCAGGCAGATGTCCAGTTTTTCCACCACCAGTTGATCTTCGGTTGTTCTTGTTTGTTGTTAAGTACCATTGGGTCATAGATGACTCATAGTGACCTTATGAACAAAAGACCTGAACACTTGTATAACTTTCATTGTTTCTTCAAGTTCATAGAGTTTCCAGATGCAAGCTATTTCAGAAGTGGATGCCACTCCTGCTTCGAAGCTTGTTTTAATCAGGGAGTTACATCAAACACTGTCCACTATGGGTAACCATTATCGCATTTGACACAGTGTCACAGTGTTTAGCAACATGCAACCATGAGTTACCTCTATACAGCAAATGGACAGACAAGTGCTATACCACTTAGAAGAATGTTTGACCAAAACCAAAACCATGCGTGAGGGCCACAGATTAAGATCACCCACCTTTGGCTTGGTAACATCCCTTTCTGACCAGTAAGCCAACAGAACTCTCTCTATCTTAGGTAAACATGTTTATTTCTGGGTTCTTGTTTTTATTCTATGTGTTTGTGTGTCTATTGTAGTACCAATCCTTTCTGTTTTGATTACCATGACTGTGTTTTGAAATCAGAGAGTATAAACTTGAGAAGGTAACACCTTTCTCCCAGAAGGGCATAAACCTACCTTAATCTCATCTTTCTGGAAAGGATATCTTCAGTCTCAAATCTACTTCTAGCCCTCAGACCCAAACACCACCATAGTATCAGATCTAGAAGAGACCTGTCCAGACCTTGGAATTATCATATTGTTTCAGCAATGCAAACAGAGATAATAAGTCTTAGAACTTAGCTGAAGCTCTGTGGTTCTGTGGCCAGGATCTTCTCTCAATGCAGCCTCAAGAAAAAATCTTTCTCTGAATTTGGTACATGGGATTTGGACTTATATCCTCCTAAACACAGGATGGACAATGGAATGGGGATGTAGCAGGGAAAGGGTAGAGACAAATAGTATGAGCTTGGAGGTGGGTGGACAGTGGATATATTGGTCATTTCTGTAAGGAAAGTGAGTGACTTTCATCTAGTTAACATCCAGATTAAGACAGATAAGGAAGAAGGATTGGTCATCCACTTCTCAAATATAACTAGCCTTTGAAAACTCTATGTACAGCAGAGCAGATATGACAACTGAAGTTGAACCCTCAAATTTGGAAACACAAAGGAGGAAAAACAGTTGTAAGGGAAAGCTAACAATTGGTATGTGGAATGTGAGAAGCATGAATGTAGGAAAACTAGACATTGTAAAGAAAGAAATGGAACGCATAAATACTGAAATATTGGGTATTAGCGAAATGAGATGGGTTGGCATGGGACATTTTGAATACCACAATCATAGGATCTATTATGCTGGAGATGAAAGGTGAGAAAAAACAGAGTTGCTTTCATAGTTTAAAAGGCCTTTTCTAGATCCATCTTGAAATACATATTTTGACAGAATAATATCCATATGCATACAAGGAAGACCTGTTAATACTACTATCATTCAAATTTATGTGCCTACAACCAGAGCCAAAGAGGATGAAATAGATTATTTCTATCAACTGTTGCAGTCAGAAATTGATCGAAAATGTAACCAAGATGCATTAATAATAATGGGTGACTGCAATGCAAAAGTTAGGAATCAGGAAGAAGGATGAGTACTTGGAAAATATGGACTTGGTGACAAAAATGAGGCCGGGGATATAATGATAGAATTCTGTACAATTAATGATTTATTCATAGCAAATACCTTTTATAAGAAACATAAACAGGCGAGCTCTGGTGGCCTAGTGGCAAGAAGCTGCACTGCAATCTCAGAGGTGCATGCTTCAAATCCACCAGATGCTCTGCTGACGAAGGAGGGACAATCTCCTCCTGTACCAGTCAGATCTGATTTGGCGGTACAAACACACAGAAAAATAATAAAATAAAATAAAGAAACATAAACACAGGTTATACACATGGATTTCACCTGATGGGATGCACAGGAATCAGATTGATTACATATGTCGAAGGAACCATTGGAGAAGTTCAATTTCAGCAGTGAAAACTAGACCAGGTGCTGATTGTGGAATGGACTATCACCTGCTCATATGCAAGTTCAAATTAAAACTAAAGAAGGCTAAATCATATGCACATGAATAAAAATTTTACCTTGAGTCTATCTCCCATGAATTTAAAAATCAACTCAGGAATAGGTTTGAGCCTTTGAACACTAATGAACGAAGACCAGATAGGCTGTGAGAAGATATCAAGATTATTGCTGTTCATAAAGAATAAAAGAAGTCATTAAAAAGAAGAAAAAAGAAGAAAAGACCAAAGTGTATGTCAGAAGAGACTGAATATTGCTCTAGAGCACCTAGAAGCCAAAGCAAAGGGAAGAAATCAAGAAGTTAAGGAGCTGAATAGAAGATTTCAAAGAGCCACTTGGGAAGACAAAGCAAAATATTATAATGAAATGTACAAGGAGCTGGAGTAAAAAAATCAAAAGGGCTGAACTCAGTCAACATTTCTTAAGCTAAAAGAACTGAAGAATAAATTCAAGCTATGAGTTGCAATGCTTAAGGATGTTATGGGTAGAATGTTGAATGATTGAGGAAGCATTAAAAGAAGATGGAAGGAGTATACCGAGTCATTGTACCAAAAAGAATTGGCTGACACAAAATAATTTCAAGAAACAACATATGATCAAGAGGCAGTGGTGATGAAGGTGGAAGCTCAGGCTACTCTGAAGGACTTCACAAGAAATAAAGCCCCAAGAATTAATGGAATACCAATTGATGTATTTCAGCAAACAGATACTGCCCTGCATGTGCTCACCAAATTGTGCCAAAATCTGGAGGACAACTACTTCACCAACTGACTGAAAAAGATCCATATTTATTCCCATTCAAAAAAAAAAGACCCAATAGAGTGTGTAAATTATCAAACAATATCACTAATATCACACATTAGCAAAATCCTGCTGAAGATTATTCAGAAAAGACTTGAACATTGACAGAGAACTACCAGAAATACAAGATGGGTTTAGAAGAGTTCATAGCACTAGGAATATTTTTGCCAATGTCAGATGGATCTTGGCAGAGAGCAGAGAGTACCAGAAGAATGTCTATCTGTGCTTCATTAACTATGCAAACGCATTTGACTGTGTGGATTACAACAAATTATGTCTAACCTTGAGGAAAATGGAAATCTCAGAACACTTGATTGTGCTCATGCAAAACCTATACTCAGACCAGGAAGCAGTCTTCAGAATAGAGCAAGGAAACACGTCATGGTTCAAAATCAGGAAAAGAGTCCATCAGGGATGCATCCTGTCCCCACACCTTTTCAAATTGTATGCAGAACAAATCATTCAGGAGGCAGGGCTTTATGAGGAGGGGTGTGGCATCAAGATTGGAGGAAGATTCATTAACAACCTATGATGTGCAGATGACACAACCTTGCTTGCTGAAACTGAAGAAGACCTGAAGTATTTGCTGCAAAAGGTCAAGGACTGTAATCTTCAATATGGATTGAAGCTCAACATCAAGAAGACAAAGATTCTCACCACTGGACCAATTGGCTGGATCATGATGGATGGAGAAGAGATTGAGATTGTTAGCAATTACAGCTTGCTCGGGTCCACGATCATCACTCTTAACCCTAGCAGTCAGGAAATAAAAAGACAAATTGCATTGGGAAAATCTGCTGTCATGGACCTCTCCAGAATGCTGAGGAGCAACAATGTCAGTCTAGAGACCAAGGTGCACCTGATCTGGGCCATGGTCTTCTCAATTACTTGTTATGCTTCAGAGAGTGGGACAATGACTAAGGATGGCAGAAGAACAGATGCCTTCAGAGTTGTGGTGCTGGAGAAGAGTCTTGAACATGAACTGACAAGAACATGACTGACAAGAACATGGACTGACAAGAAAACAAATTGGTCTCTCTTGGAGAGGGTGAAAACAATTCTCTCCTTGAAGGCTAGAATTTTTAAGATCTGCCTCACTTACTTTGGGCATGGGACCAGGAGAGATGGGACCTTGGAGAAGGACATCATGCTCAGAAGGGTGGAAAGACAGCGCAGGAGAGGAAGGCTCTGGATGAAATTAATTGATGCAGTGACTGGGAAAATGATGGTTGGTGTGTTGAAATTAGTGAGGTTGACTCAGGGCAGGGAAGTTGATGTACATAGGGTCACTATGCCTCATAGGCGACTCAGCAGCAAATAACAATAATAACATACTATGACAGTTTTGGAAGCGGGAGTGACATGCACTTCCTAAACAACATGCCTCCAGAGACTCTATGAACTTTGATAAGTGTTGATCTTTGTAGAGGGGCTTCAGGCCTTTTGTTCATGAGGCATGCTCAACTCAAAGGCAAACAACAACAACAACAACGCTTCCTACTTTGCTTTTATTTTTCAGTAGCTAGCTTTGTTTTATTTATTCGAGGTCTCTTTCTTTTCCAAATAAAATTGGAAATTACCTTTTCTATCTTCTTGAGGAATGATATTGGTACTTGTATTGAGAGTGTGTTCAACCTGTAGATTGCTTTTGGTAGGATTATCAGTTTTACAATATTGAATCTTCCTATCCATAAGCATAGTATATCCTTCCATTTACCTAGGTCTCTTTTTGGTTCTTGTAGTAGCATATGGTAATTTCCTTTAAAAAACTCTTTTATGTCTCTGTTGTTGTTGTTGTATACCATCGTGGTGGAACTGACCCATACATGACCCTCCAGCAGGTTTTCCAAGTTAATCACAAGGTTGGAGATTGCCGTGCCTTTGGGATTGCAGCACAGCTTTTAGCCACTTGTTTACCAGAGCTCCCTGACTCGAGTCTCTTTCTGTCCCTGCCTCTTTCTGTCTCTAGTTAGGTACAGTTCTAATTATTTTATCTGTGATTGACTACTTTGTTTTTTTCTTATTTCCTTTTTAGTATTTTTTTCGTTACTGTAGAGAAATTGGACTGGTTTTTGTATGTAGATCTCGTATCCTGCCACTCTGCTGAACTGTTCTGTAAGGTCTAATGTGAATTTTTGGCTGAGTCTTTAGGATTTTCTATGTACACTATAATATCATCTACAAATGTAGTTTACCTGCTCTTTGCCAATTTGTGTACCTCTCATTTCCTTCTCTTGCCTAATTGGTCTATCTAGGACTTCCAATGTAGGGCTGAATAAGTGTGATAATAGTGAGCATCCTTGTCTGGTCCCTCTTCACAAGGGGAGTGCCTTTAATCTCTCTCCACTGAGGATGACGTTGGCTCTTAGTTTGAGGCATATGTGCTTTTTTTCTTTCTTTTCCCCATCTTTAAAAAAAATGGTTATTTTAATGATGGTTTACAGAAAAGTTGGATTTTCATTAATTCATTACAGCATATACTCCTCCCTCTCCCCTGGTTCATGTTTTTAAAATTATTCATTAATTATTGCATAATTTCCTCCTTTCCCCAACCTTCCCCCTCTCCCAGTCCATTTTGCAAAGTACCTCTTATTCTGGACTATTGTTATACGTATAATACCTAATCATATATTCCTTTTGAACAGTTCTTTCCTTTATCTGTTCCAATGCAGTATTCATTATCTACCCCCTCTTTTCCTAGTATTCCCCAAACCCTCATGTCAGTCCTGTTGTATAACAATGGTGTTATGCACTATTTTTCCATTTGTGACTGAGATATTTCACTCTGCATAATGTTCTCCAGGGTCACCTATGTTGTGTAATGTTTATGAGTTTCTTGTTTTTCAGTGTTGGATAGTATTTCTTAGTTTTTCTATCCATTTGTTTGTTGTTGGAAACTTGATTTGCTTCCATCTCTTTTCATTGAGAATAACATGGCAGTAAATATGGGTGTGCATAATTATGGCATGTTCAGGTGGCAGCTCTGGTTTCTTTAGGGTATACTCCCAGTAGTGGAATTGCTAGGTCAAATGAGAATTCTAACTTTTTGAGAAAGTGGTACATATGCTTTTAATAATGTTGAAGAACTCCCCTCTATTCTTGTTTTATGCAGTGTTTTATATCAGGAAAGACTGTTAGATTTTGTCAAAAGCCTTTTCTGCCTCAATTGATAGGACCATGTGGTTCTTCTCCTTTGTTTTTTTCTTATGTTGAATCATCCTTGCATACCTACTATGTATGCTTCTATTTGCTAAAATTTTCTTAAGGCTTTTTAAATTATGCTCATAAGAGATTATTAGTTTATAGTTTTCTTTTTTGGTGACATCTTAACTTATTTTGATATCAGGGTTATGCTTGCTTTATAGAATGAACCTGGGAGTGTTCATTCTTTTTCTATATTTAGAAATAATTTAGGTAGGATTGTGACAATTCTTTAAATGATTAGTAGCATTCACTGGTGAAGCCATCTGGGCTAGGGAAGAGGTTTTTCTGGGCACGTTCTTTGGAGGTTTTATTGTACTGTTTTGTTTGGCGATTTGTTTTTGTTTTTTTTTGTTTGTTTTGTTTTGTTTTTTATGACCCGTTCAATTTTTCTCCACTGTTATGGATCTGATCAGTTGTGTTACATGAGTCTGTGTTTATTTGGGTTATTGTTGTTAGGCATCATCAAGTTGAGTACACTCGTAACAACAGTTCTGAACCATGTCCTATCCTGTGCCAACTTCACTATCTCTGACACACTCAAGCCCATTGGTGCAGTCACTGTGTCAGTCTGTGTGGTAGAGGATCTTCCTTACATTGCTGTCCCTTCATCTTTGTAAGCCTGATGTCCTCCAAGAAATAGTCTTTCCCAACCACATGCCCAAGGTATATGAGACAAAGCTCTACCATCCTTGCCTCCAAGGAGCTCTCTGGCTACATCTTCTCCAAGACATAAGTGTTCTTTTGGCAGTTCATGGGTAGTCAGTTTGGACAGGGTGTGAGTTTCTAAGAATCTTTTCATTTCCTATAAATTTTCAACTGTGTTGTAGTAGATAACTTTTTATACCATTCCATTGTTATCTTTTTCTTGGGGAGTGATTATGTTGTGCCATTGTTGTTTCATGATGTGTTTGTGATTTTAACTAAAGTTGACAGAAGAGTTGGATTTTCATTCATTCATTATTACACATATTCTTCCCTCCCTCTCCCTTCTTCCTCCCCTAGATCAGTTTGGTTATTTTTTTTTAAAAAATTCAATCTTTGTTGCACAAGTTCCTCTCTCCCCCACTCCATGTTGTAATGCACCTCTTATTCTAGACTGTTGTCATATATATATATATTACCTAAATCACACATTCCTTTTAAATAGTCTTTCCCTAATCTATTCCAATGCAGTATTCATTATCAATCACCTCTTTTCCTAGTTTCCATCTAAACCTTCATGTCAGTCCTGTTTTATAACAGTGGTGTTATACAGTATGTCCTTTTGTGATTGGGATATTTCTCTCAGCATAGTGTCCTCCAGGGTCACCCATGTTGTGTAATATTTTACCAGGTTCTTTTTCAGTGTTGTGTAGTATTCCATGATGTTAAAGTACAATAGTTCTGCTATCCACGCATTTGTTGATGGGTACACAGCTACTTCCATCTCTTTGCTATTGTGTATAATGCAGCAATAAACATGGGTGTATATATTTCTATCTCTATCTCTATAGATATGTATGTATGTATGTATGTATGTATGTATGTATGTAGAGAGAGAGAGAGAGAGAGATCTCTGTTTGGATGGCGGCTCTGGTTTCTTGAGGGTATATTCCCAGTAGTGGAATTGCTGGATCAAATGGTATTTTTACTTCCAACTTTCTGAGAAAACACCATATCACCTTCCATTGTGGTTTGCACCATTTTGTACTCCCACCAGCAGTGAAAAAGGGTTCCAATTTCTCCACAACATGGCCAGCATTTGTTGTTTGCTGCTCTGTTGAACTTTGCTATTGCTGTTGGGGTGAGATGATATCTCATAGTTGTTTTTATTTGGATTTCTCTGATAGCCAGGAATTTTGAACATTTCTTCATCACATTTGCCATCTGGATGTCTTCTTTGGTGAAGTCTCTATTCATATCCTATTCCCATTTTGTAATTGAGCTGCTTATTTTTTTATGAGATGCTGGAGTATTTTATAAATTTTAGATATGAGTCCCTCATCAGATATGTCTTTGCCAAATATGTTTTCCCACTCTTTGAGTTTACTTCTTATTCTATTGGAGAGGTTTTTGGAGTTTTTTATGTGCAAAGATATTAGATTCTTAGAAGGTCCCATTCATCTCTTTTATACTCTCCTGGTTGTAGATTTTCCATAATGCTTGGAAGACTGTTCATACTGTGGATTAGAGCCTCCGGAGTTCTTCCAAGCTTTTCTCTGATGAACTTAATATTCTTTGATTTTACTTGTGGGTCCTTGATCCACCTTGAGTTGGGATTTGTGTATGGTGTGTGGTGTGGGTCTTGCTTGAGTTTTCTTTTTTCTTTTCTTTTTTCAATTTAATTTTAATGAAAGTTTAAAGAGACTTAGGGTTTCCATTCATTCATTTTTACACTTTTATCTCTGTCCACTCCTTCCCCCCAATTTGCTCTTCTCTGAAAAAAAAATTCTTTCATTTTTATACAATCCCTCCACCAAAGTCCACTGCATGGTGCAGCCTTCATTCTGGACTCCTGTTATGACAATAATACCTAATCATATATCCCTTTTAAACAGATCTCTCACTCATCTTTTTCAATGCCGTATACATTATTTATCCCCTCTTTCTCAGTCTTCCCTCAACCCTGATGTCAGTTTTGTTTTACAACAGTGGTCCTAAGCAATATTTGTCCTTTTGTGACTGAAATATTTCACTCAGCATAATGTCCTCCAGGCTTACTACTTTTGTATAATATTTCACAAGTCCCTTTTTTCGATGCACCATAATATTCCATTGTGTGAAGATACCAGAGCTTCTCTATCCATTCGTTTGTTGATGGGCACTTGGATTGTTTCCAACTCTTTGCTACTGTGAACAAAGCAGCAATAAATATGGGTGTGCATATACCTGCTTGGTGCCAGTTATGGGTTCTTTAGGGTATATTCTCAGCAGTGGAATTTCTGGGTCAAATAGTATTTCTATTGGCAACTTTTTGAGAAAGCACCATACAGCCTTCCATAGTGGTTGCACCATTTTATACTCCCACCAAGAGTGAATAAGGATTCCAGTTTCTTTGCAACAACATCAGGATTTGATGGTTGCTCTTCTTTTAAATGTTGCTAAAGATTCTCACCACTGGGCCAATTGGCAGCATCAGTATGGATGGTGAAGAGATTGAGATAGTTAACAGTTTTCGTTTACTTGGTTCCACAGTCAACACTCTTGGTAACAGCAGCCAGGAAATCAGGAGACGAATTGCATTGGAAAATCAGCTGTGAGGGACCTCTCAAGAGTACTGAAGAGCA
>NW_006399989.1:2109056-2110630 GCF_000299155.1 Elephantulus edwardii
ATGAGTGTGTTTGAGACGGCGAGGTTGGCACAGGATATAGTGGCATTTAGGGCTCTTGTACATAGGGTCATTATGAGTCGCAAGCAACTTGGTGGCACATAACAACAACATTCTTACTGGGGTGAGATGATATCTCATGATTATTTTGATTTGCATCTCTCTTAGAGCTAGGATTTTAAACATTTCTTCATGTGTTTGTTGGCCATCTGAATGTCTTCTTTGATGAAATGTCTGTTCATATGCTGTGCCCATTTTTCAACTGGGTTATTTAACTTCATATTGTTGTGGTGCTCGAGTATTTTATAAATTCTAGATATAAGTGATATAAGTCCCTTGTCTGAGATGTCATTACCAAATATTTTTTCCCAAACTGTGGCTTCCCTTTTTACCCTGTTGGGAAAGGCCCAATTCATCCATTTTATCCTCTCCTGGTTGTAGATTTTCCAGGATGTTGGAAGACTGTTTATGTTGTGTGTTAGGACTTCTAGAGTTCTTCCAAGCGTTTCTTTAATGAAGTTTATAGTCCTTGGTTTTAGTCCTAGGTCCATGATCCACTTCGAGTTGGGTTTTGTATATGGAGTGAGGTGTGGATCTTGCTTGAGGTTTCTGCAGATAATTTTGCAATTTTGCGAGCACCATTTGTTTAAAAGGTTCTCATTTCCCCACTTAAATGATTTCATCTCCTTGTCAAAAATCAGTTGGCTGATTTCGGGATTCTCAGTTCTATTCCATTGGTCTATGTGTGTGTCATTGTACCAGTACCATGCTGTCTTAACCATCACAGCAGTGTAGTAGGATTTGAAATCAGGGAGTGAGATGCTTCCTACCTTGTTTCACTTTTTAAGGAGTGCTTTGCTTATTCAGGGTCTCTTTCCATTCCAAATGAACTTGGAGATTGCCTTTCCCATTTCTTTGAAGAAGAGACTCAGTATTTGTATTGGGATTGCATTGAACGTGTAAATTGCCTTTGGTAGTATTTTCATTTTCATAATACTGAGTCTTCTTATACATGAGGAAGGTATAATCTTCCATTTCTCCAGGTCTCTTTTTGTTTCTTGTAGTAATGTTTTGTCATTTTCTTTTAATAGGTCCTTTGTGCTTCTGGGTAGGTTTCCTCCTAAGTATTTAATCTTGTGATTAACTATTGTGAAGGGTATTGTTTTTGTTAGCTCCAGTTCTGTATTCTCTTTGTCACTGTAGAGAAATCCAATTGATTTTTGTATGTTGATCTTGTATCCTGCCACTTTACTGAATTGATCAACTATGTCCATTAGTTTGCTTGCTGAATGTTTAGGGTTTTCTAAGTATACTATCATATCATCTGCATAGATAGATAACTTTACCTCCTCTTAACCATTGAAATACATCTTATTTCCTTCTCTTGTCTTATTGTTATCACTAACACAACACACATAGACGAACAGAAAGGGCAACCTAGGTAGAACTGTCAAGCATGGAAATACAAAGGAAGAGGAACAGTTGTAAGCAGACACTAGTAATTGGAACATGGAATGTGAGAACCATGAATGTAGGAAAATTAGAAATTGTTAAGAAAAAAATAGAACGCATAAATA
>NW_006399989.1:2129538-2159153 GCF_000299155.1 Elephantulus edwardii
GAAGGCCCTCTGTGAGGTGGATTGATTCAGTGACTGGGATAATTGGGATGGGAGTGTCAGAGACAGTGCGATTGGCACAGGACAGAGCGGAGTTTAGGGATGTTGTACATAGGGTTGCTATGAGTCGCAGGCGACTCGACGGCACATAACAACAACACAATGGTCCTTGGTTTTAGTTCTAGGTCCATGATCCACCTTGAGTTTGTTTTTGTATGTGGAGTGAGGTGTGGATCTTGCTTGAGTCTTTTGCAGATACTTTTCCAATTTTGCCAACACCATTTGTTAAAAAGGTTGTCATTTCCCCACTTCACTGATTTCCTCTCCTTGTAAAAAATCAGTTGACTATATAGGTAGAAGGGCTGATTTCCAGTTTCTCAATTCTATTCCATTGATCTATGTGTCTGTCATTGTACCAGTACCATGTTATCTTAACTACCATGGCAGTATAGTAGGATTTTAAGTCAGGGAGTGAGATGCCTCCTACCTTTTTTCCATTTTTAAGGAGTGCTTTGCTTATTCGGGGCTTCTTTCCATTCCAAATGAAACTGGAGATGGCCTTTTCCATCTCATTGAATAATGTAATTGGTATTTGTATTGGGATTGCATTGAACATGTTTGCCTGTGATACTCTTGCCATTTTCACAATATTGAGTCTTCCTGTCTATGAGCAAGAGATAGTCTTCCACTTCTCCATTTCTCTTTTTGTTTGTTTTAGCAATGTTTTGTAATTTTTTTGAAATATATCCTTTGTGCTTCTGGTTATATTTACTCCCAAATATTTTCTCTTGTGATTAGCTCTTGTGAAGGGTATTGTTTTTCTTAGCTCCTTCTCTGTATTCTCTTTGTCACTGGATCTTGGCTGAAAGCAAAGAATATCAGAAGAATGTATATTTGTGTTTTATTGACTATGCAAAATCATTTGGCTATGTGGATCACAACAAATCATAGCTAATACTGAGAAGAATGAGAATCCCAGAAAGCTTGATTGTGCTCATGCAAAACCTGTACTTAGACCAGGAAGCAGTTGCTCTGAACAGAGCAAGGAAACACTGAATAGTTTACATACAATAAAGCAGTTTGTCAAGGATGTGTCCTTTCATCATACATTTTCAATCTATATGTGAAACAGATAATTCAGGAGGTTGGGTTTTATGAAGAGGAATGTGGCACTGGAAAACTCATCAACAGTCTACATTATGCGGATGACACAACCTTGCTTGAAGAAACTGAGGAGGACCTGAATTGTTTGATATTGGATGTCAAGAACTGCAGTCCTCAATATGGATTGCAACTCAACATTAAGAAAATGAAAATTCTTACCACCGGGCCAATTGGCAGCATCATGATAGATGGAGAAGAGATTGACACTGTTAACAATTTAATCCTGCTCAGATCCATAATCAACACTCTTGGCACCAGCAGTCAAATCAGAAGATGGGTTGCACTGTAAAAGTTGGCTGTCAGGGATCTCTTCAGAGTGCTGAAGAGCAATGGTGTCAGACTAGAGACTAAGGTGCACTTGATCCGGGCTATGATCTACACAGTTACTTAGAGAGTTGAACAATGAATAAGGATGACAGAAGACAAAGTAATGCCTTTGAGTTGTGGTATTTGAGAAGAGTATTGAACATATCATGGGCAGACAAGAGAACAAACAGATCTGTCTTGGAGAGGGTGAAATCAGGTTCTTCCTTGGAGGCAAGGTTTTAAAACTTCATCTTACATACTTTGGGCATATTGCCAGGAGGAACTTGGAGAAGTACAACATGCTTGGAAGGGTGGAGGGCCAGAGCAGGAGAGGAAGACCCTGGTTGAGATAGATTGACACAATGACTTTGGCAATGGAGACAAATGTGTCAGAGACAGTGAGATTGGCTCAGGATAGGGCAAGGCGCAGTGCTACTGTTTATAGGGTTGCTATGAAACATAGCTTGACGGCACATAAAAACAAGAACTCTGTTTGGGCCTCACTTAGCTCCTTGAATGTAATCAAGAAAATGTTCTAATTTTAGGGACATTTTCATCTGTCAAATTATCAAGAGTACTCTGTGTTCTTTCATTTTTTTAACCTCTTCCTGTTACCTCCTGTTATTGGAATTCCAACCATACATAAATTATTCTGACCCATATAATTCTTTTTTTAAAAAGACTTTTTAAAAATTATTTTAAAGAAAGTTTACAGAAACTTTGGATTTCCATTCATTCATTGTTGCACACTTTCCTCCCTGCCCAGCCCTCCTCCCAGTTTGTTTTTCAATTTGGAAAGTAAAAAAAAAAATCTTTCATTGTTATAAAATCCAACCCACCCATCTCCAGTCCACTCCACTATGCAGCTTTCATTCTGGACTCTTGTCGTGACAATAATACCTTTTCGTATATTCCTACTAAACAATTCTCTCCCTCATCTGTTTCAATGCAGTATACATTATTCATCCCCTTAGTCTTCCACCAACTCTGATGTCAGTCCCGCTTTATAGCAGGGGCACTATGCAGTATTTGTCCTTTTGTGACTGAGATATTTCACTCAGCATAATGTCCTGCAGAGTCATCCATTTTGCATAGTATTTCATGAGTTCCTTGTTTATCTTGTGTGAATATACCACAGCTTCTCTATCCATTAATTTGTTGATGGGCACTTGGGTTGTTTCCAACACTTTGCTATTGTGAACAAAGAAGGAATGAATATGGGTGTGCATATATGCTTGGGTGGCAGTTCTGGTACCATGGACTGCTAGGAAAACAAACAGATTCATCCTGGAAAGGGTTAAACTGGGTGGCTCCTTGGAGGCAAGGATTCTAAGGCTCCGTCTAACATACTTTGGACATGTAAGGAGAGACCAGTCCTTGGAGAAGGATATCATGCTTGGGAGGGTGCAGGGACAGCGCAGGAGGGGAAGACCCTCTATGAGGTGGATTGATTCAGTGACTGGCGTAATAGGGATGGGAGTGTCAGAGACAGTGTGACTGGCAGAGGACAGAGCAGAGTTTAGGGCTGTTGTATATAGGGTCGCCATGAGTCGCAAGTGACTCGACGGCACATAACAACAACATATTCCCAGTAGTGCAATTGCTGGGTAAAGTGGTATTTCTATTTCCAACTTTTTAAGAAAGCGCCATACTGCCTTCCATAGTGGTTGCACCATTTTACACTCCCACCAACAGTGAGTAAGGGTTCCAGTTTCTCCACAACCTCGCCAGCATGTGTTGTTTGTTGTTCTGTCAAATTTTGCTAATCTTCCTGGGGTGAAATGATATCTCCTAGTTGTTTTGATTTGCATCTCTCTTAGAGCTAGGCATTTTGAACATTTCTTCATGTGTTTGTTAGCCATCTGAATGTCTTCTTTGGTGAAGTGTCTGTTCATATCCTGTGCCCATTTTTCAGCTGGGTTGTTTACCTTTACCTTATTGTGGTGCTCGAGTATTCTACAAATTGTAGATATAAGTCCCTTATTAGACATGTCATTAACAAATATTTTTTTCCCAATCTGTGGCTTCCCTTTTTACTCTGTTGGAGAAGGTTTTGGATGTGAATAGCGATTATATTCTTAGATGGTCCCATTCATCTATTTTATCTTCTCTTGGTTGTTGGTTTTTCAGGATGCTTCAAGACTGTTAATGCTGTGTATTAGGGCTTCTAAAGTTCTTCCAAGCTTTTCTCTAATGAAGTTTATAGTCCTTGGTTTTAGTCCTAGGTCCTTGATCCACTTTGAGTTGGTTTTTGTGTGTGGAGTGAGGTGTGGATCTTGCTTGAGTTTTCTGCAATTTTGCCAATACGATTTATTAAAAAGGCTGTCATTTCCCCACTTAACTAATTTCATACCCTTGTAAAAAAAATCAGTTGTCCATAGGTAGATGGGCTAATTTCTGGGTTCTCATTTCTATTCCATTGATCCCTTTGTCTGTCATTATACCAGTACCATGCTGTCTTGACCACCACAGCAGTGCAGTAGGATTTTAAATCAGAGAGTGAGATGCCTGCCACCTTGTTTCTCTTTTTAAGGAGTGCTTTCCTTATTCAGCGTCTCTGTTCCTTCCAAATGAAATTGGAGATTGCCTTTTCCATCTCATTGAAGAATGAAATTGGTATTTGTATTGGGCTTGCATTAAATATGTAAATTGCCTTTGGTAGTATTGTCATTTTCACAACATTGAGTCTTCCTATCCATAAACAAGGTATATTCTTCCATTTCTCCAGGTCTCTTTTTGTTTCTTGTAGTAATGTGTGTAATTTTCTTTGAATAGCCCCTTTGTGCTCCTGGTTAGGTTTACTCCTAAGTATTTAATCTTGTGATTAGCTATTGTGAAGGGTATTCTTTTTCTTAGCTCTAGTTCAGTATTCTCTTTGTCACCATAGAGAAATCCAATTTATTTTTTTTATCCTTCCACTTCGCTGAATTGCTCAACTATGTCCAGTAGTGTTCTTGCTGAGTCTTTAGGGTTTTCTAAGTATGCTATCATATCATCTGCATAGAGAGATAATTTTACCTCCCCTTTGCCAATTTAGATACCTCTTATTTCCTTCTCTTGTATTTTTGCTATCTCTAAGACTTACAATACAATATTTTGTATTTCGCTGCTTTCAGAATTCTCTCCTTTCATTCTGGCAAATTTGACTATAATTTGCCTTGGTGTTTTTCTTTTGGGATAAATTCTATATGGTGTTTGCTCAGCTTCTTAAATATATATTCTCTTATTCTTCATTATGCCTGGAAATTTTTCTTCTAGTAATTCTTCCACAACTTTTTCGTTGCCTTTACTTGCTTCTTCCTGTTCTGGGATTCCGAATATGCACATATTATTTTTCTTGATAGTGTCCCACGTTATTATTGCTTTTTCTTCTTTTTTGATTCTGATTTTTGTTTTAGCAGATCCGTGTTGGCAATTCTATCTTATTTCACTGGTTCTGTGTTCCATCCTTTAACTCTGTTCCTATGTCCCTCCATCATGCTGACAGCATCTGAAACATTGGACCTTATATTTTGGACTGTGGTTTCTTGTTTTTCCAGAGCCTCTAATGCCTCCATTGTTTTATCTGCATTGTTTTGATTTGTTTGGGGTTTTTTTAAGGTCCTCCTGGTTTTTGCTTTCAGTGTCCTTTAATCCTTCAAGTTTGTCTTTCATTCCTTGAAAATATTCAATCATTTTTCTTTTAAATTCCATGTCAGAAAGTTCCATCAGACTTTCTGGCTTCAGGAAATCCATTGACACTGTATCACTTTTAAGAGATGACATCTTGCTTTGGGCTTGTGTAGGTTGTTAAGTAGCCTGTTTCTTTCTTGACATTGCTGTGGTAGAGTTTTTCATGCCTGAGGCAATAACTGGTTCTTGATCTGAAGTCATTGCTTCAGAAGAGAGTTGGGAAGGCACACGCACACAGATACACGTTGGGTGGACACATGCTTAGATGCATTCAAGGGTGGGGTTGGGAGTGTATGTTCACAGATGCATGTGCTTCCTGAATGGAAAATCAGAAAAGCTTTGGTTTTCCTCTTGAAAACTGGATTTTCCACACCAGTCAAGCTCCAGCTGTACCACTCCCTCCTGCTTAAGGTCAAGGGGTCCCACATTGTCCAGCAATCAGCAGTGATCTCCCCCTATGTACCTCACTCAAATTCCCACTGTCCCGCTTGCTCCTGTTGGGTTCTTTCCCTGCTCCCTGCTGAGGCTCCCTGCTCCCTGCTGTGGCTTGCTGCTCCTCACAGAGACTCACTTCTCCCCACTGTGGCTCCCAAACCAATTGTTTTAATAACGGTTCTCACTCAAATTCCAGCTGTTGTGCTTTCTCTCTGCATGCATCACTTTGACCCACATAATTCTTATGCTTTATTCATTTTCCTTCCATTCTCCACTCCACTGACTGTTCCTCTAGAAGATTAGAATTAAGGAATTTATCTTCCATCTCAGTAATTCTGCATTCCATTTCTTCAGTTCTTTTTCTCTTTACAATATATGATCTGTTTCTGAACTTTTAGTCTTAATATTCTGAATTCCAATCTCCTGTTTTGTATGGTTTCTAATTTTCTACTTTTTTATCTATTTGGTCATGTATTGTCTTGAAATCATTCCTATTTCCTTGGGTTTTTCCCCCTCAATGCATCAATAGCACTTAACTATTATTTTTTTACTTTCCTTATAAGGACTTTCCAATAGCATTTCTTCCTTTAAAAGACTTTCTATCTCTGTATTTTGGTCCCTTTTTTTGGTGTCACCTTGGCCTGTTTGTGTGTGTTTGCACTGAAATAATCTCTTGCTTCCAAAATTGTAGTGTTGTTGTCTTTGTAATATTTTGATGTATCTGACTGAGCTGTGTGAGTGAACTATGCAACTTACTAGTTTGGCAAGTCTTATTGTTTCATCTCCTGTTTTGGGTTGGATGTGATAGAGAATGGAGATGTATGTGAAATTCTGAGTGCTGTTCATGTAGAAGGTAAACTGGCTTGTTTTGATTGTAGTCTGTCATCAATCAAGTGATCCATGAGCCAGTCTTTATTCTTAGCTCAAAATGTAAAGCTGCAGGAGTGGTGGGAGCATGGGAGTTGTGCATGTGTGTGTAGATTGTGTGGCCTCTGTTGCCAAATGGGACAAATAAACATAGGAGGGAAAGAGAAAGGGAAAACCCAAATAACAAAAATAATGGTTTATCATCCATGATCATAGTAGAAGGAAAATAAAAACTGAGGGGGAATAAAAGAAAGGATGATAATAGGAAGCAGGGAGAAAGACAGGCAAAGGGAAGGTACAAAGCTGAAGAGAATAATAAAAATAGGACAGCCAGGGTGGGGGATAAAAAGTATGAGGAAAAATAATGAAAGAGGAAAATGCAAGAAATCTTAATCAGGAGGTAGGTTAGCTGCCATCGGACTTATGCTCTTGCTGATGCTGTGGTAGATGGAAACAAGATGTCTGTGACAGTGTTTCTGCCAGGGCAGCAGAAGTTTAGAGTTAGGGTACCCAGTCAAAACAGAGTTTCCACTCATCTAAGAGGTGGATGAGGATACCAGAGAGCACCTAAGATATAGTGATTGGCCATGAAAGACAACTCTGCTGGCCTAGAGGAAGTCATTGGAGGTTGGAGCACCCAGCCTGGCAGGGGGTTTCTGCTGGCCTCAGAGGTGCATTAGTTCAGTCTCTCTGAACATGGATGATGTCTCTGCCAGCCCAAAGGTTATGTTCAGACAGATTTCTTAGACAGAAAAGACTCACTCTGCTGACATGAGGAGGTAGAAAACACTCAAAGTGGAGTGCACTAGGAGCCTGATTGACATTGCTGTAGATTAGATGGTAAACTCTAGTTGAGTGACACTTCGCATGCTGCGCTATGCCAGTCCTAGTTCAGAGACTTTAATGAACTTTTCCTTTGGGGATGATGTGCACCTAATGCTAAATCAAAAGAAGTATCCTATCAGAGACAATGCTACCCCAAATTGTCCAAGGACAGCATGTTCTGGTGGCCCCAAGAGGAAGAGAGTTTGTGGAGAGTGTGCTGCTCCTACCCAATGCTAGAAGTGTTCCCTCATTCCCCATCTTAGCTCCAGCTGAGGGCAGGTTTGTGCCATTATACATCTGGAACTGAGAGCATGCAAAGCTCTGTACAGACATTTGCTGTTTGCCTTTGGGTACTGGTGGAATATCCTGTGCTTAGACATGGCAGGGGTAAGGAGTGGGAGTGTCATCTAAGCTACAGTCAACCCCTAGATTGATAGAATAACTATCTCTGATTGGAATCCTCATCTCTGGACACCTCTCCATTGGGCAAGATCTACCTCTGACTAGACACCAGTATGGATTTTGTACCCAGCGTACCAACTTCTAGACTTCTTGACTCTACTTTTTCTGGTTTTTTGTTTCATTTATCTCTATTCTAATATTTATAACTTTCTTTCTTCTGAGAACTATAGGGGTTGTTGTAGCTTTTCTTTTCTTTTTGTGATTTTAATGAAAGTTTATTTAAAAAGTTGGATTTTTCATTCATTCTTTGTTCCACATTTTCCTTCCTACCTTCCCCCCAGTTCACTTTAAAAAAAATTCATTAATTGTTACATAATTTCTTCCCTCCCACCCTCCCCCTCTCCCAATCCACTTTGATATGTACTTATTATTCTGGATTGTTGTCACACAAATAATCATATTTTCCTTTAAAACATTTCTTTACTTCATTATTTCAGTGTTCATAATTTATCTCCCCTTTACTTAGTTTTCCCTAAAACTTCATGTCAGTCCTGTTTTATAACAGTGGTGTTACAGTAATTTTCCTTTTGTTACTGAGCTATTTCACTCAGCATAATGTTATCCAAGGTCACCCATGTTGTGTAATATTTTATGAGTCCCTTGTTTTTCAGCTGTGTAGTATGTCATTATGTGAATATACCATAGTTTTTCCTGTCCATCCATTCATTTGTTGATGGGTACTCGGGTTGCTTCCATCTCTTTGTTATTGTGAATCAAATCTCTATGCTTATCAAAAACATTCTCCATTAGGGTAAAAAGAAAACCCAAAGAGTGGGAAAAACTATTTGGTAATATTTTGGTAATCTGATAAGTGACTCATATCTAAAATTTATGGAATACTCCAGCACCTCAACAAGAAAAAGGTAAACATTCCAACTGCAAAATGGGTATAGGATTTTTGCTCTTTTTCTAATTGCTGAAGATGTTGTATTTAAATGTTGATTTTTATTCTTTTTGCTTTAAATGTGTGCATTTATTGCTAGAAAATGTCCTCTAAGTACTGCTTTTTCTCTGTCCCAAAGATTTTGTTATGTTGTATTTTCATTCTCATTTGTTTCAACAAAGTTTATTTTTATTTCTTCTGTTACCCACTAGTTTTTAATGCATAGAGTTATTTAGTTTCCATGTACTTGTGGGGTTTATTTTTCTCAATCTACATGCTGTTCATTTACAATTTTGTGGCATTGTGGTCAGAGAAGATTATAAACAGTGTTTTGATATTTTTCAATTTATTGATTCTTTTTTTATGAGCATTTCTCCAAGTTTATTGCACGCTGCTGGGCTACTCAACAGTGGGTGTAGCAACAGGTGTTGGGTTTTGGAAGAGCTTATATGGGGCTTTAGTAAGTGTGTTGCTTCTTTATTGGTAAATACAGGTAGGGGGTTGTGAGATGAGTTGACATTTCAGTAGCTCATTGGTGCATTACATTTCTGGGACTTTCTGGTTTGGGGAAAAATCATGATATGGGAATTTCTGAGTTTTGGTTTTGGGAAAAGTCCTGATATAGAATTTTCTGAGTTCTGGTTCTGGGAAAAGTCCTGACATAGGAATTTCTGAGTTCTGGTTGGAGAAAAGTCTTGATATTTTTTTGAATTCCGGTTTTAGGGAAGGTCCTGACATGAGACTTTTTGGGTTTGGGAAAAATCCTGACATACGTTTTTCTGAGTTGAGCTTCAACCTCCATTTTTCTTTTTAGCCTAACATCCCCTCCTCTGTGGTGGTAGGGGGCAAGAGGTCCTCTAGCTGCTTCCTGCTGGACAGAGACATGGTGGGGTTTAGGGAAGGCAGGTGTTATGTTGTCTCATTTGGAGGGAGCAATGTGTACTTCATCATGCACAGTTCACTGATTATTTGGTTGGTAAATATGCAAAACTGCTTCTTAAATTGCTCTGGTGTTGTTCAGAAGTCCAGCAATGGCAAGAGGCAGAAAACCCCTGAGAAGGGGTCTCCTTGGCAGTTCTAAGAGGTGTGGTCAGGAGACAGATCAATACAGGTCATGCCATGTAAGATCAGAGGATTGGGTAAGATACTTAAACTCGTTGGTTTATGTGTCGGGGTCACTGTAGAAGGTGCCAAGGCACTTCTCTAACTGCCATAGATCAGTGAGAGAGAAGGGGATATGAACACTGTCTATACCCTTACTTACTGCCACATCATGGAGAGAGCAGAGGAGGGCTAGGGATCGGGTAGAAGAGTCTGGTGCAGAGTAGGTGAGTGGGGATCATCACGAGCACGTGGGCAGAGGGGACAGGAGGGGATTTTCCGGAGAATCAGTAGAACCAGAGTCTTGGTTTGAAGAGTCTGTAGAACTACAACCAGACACTTGGCTGAGGGCAGAGGTAGAAATATAAGGAGTGGTGAAAGTCATGATTATCAGGGGATAGAGGTCGTGGATTAGGAGGGTTTGTGGAGAAGACAGAGGAGGGAGAGTCCATTTATTGATTCTTTATGTCTCTTACTTGTTGAGGAATCATACTGAAGGTGCCTCTAGTGTCTTTGCTTTTCCTAGCAAAGAAGTTCCTTGAACTACAACTCAAGGTATATAATAATCGCCATAATCATAACTCATATGATAACACATGTTTAGTCTTTACTGAAATTCCCAGTGAGTTTCTTTTCTTTGATCCTCCCTTTGACACTGCAGGTAGAGCCTGGGCTGGCCTTACACAGTTTTATGGTTGAGGGAACTGAGGCTCAGGGCACTTAAATGTCTTGTCTACAACAATGCAGTATGTGGCTAGGCCAGGATTCAAACTCATGTGTGCCTGCCACCAAGCTTGGAGCCCTGCTCTCACATCAATACAGGAGCTTTCAGCAGCCTTGCAGGTAATATTCATCCTTATTTTCATTGTAATATTAGTAATAATAGCAATTACCAATTCTTCCTCAGGTATTCAGGCTTTTGAACATGACCTTATTGAATGCTCACAGCAGCCCCATTAGGATTTGGATACTTGATTTACAATGAGGTTTCCTAAGAAAAAAAGAGAACATGGTGCAGGGTAACCTGCAGTTCATACCCTGGACTGTCTGCTTCTGAAACCAGTGTTTGTTTTATGAAGACCTGTTTCCCGGCATCCATACTAGGCCAAAGAGGCTATAGGGGTCTTGAGGATTCAGCAGTTGGGGAGGTGAGGGTCAAGTATGAGCTGTCCTAAAGAAAGAGCTTTAAATATAAAACCTATGGGGCCAGACTTTGCAATTATGATGGGAAGATTTTTTAATGTGGAACCAGGAATGAGTAGTGACCCTGAAGATGCTCTTAAGATTCACATGAAAATTCTTTTTTAAAATTGTGATTTTAACAAAAGTTTACAGAAAAGTTGGATTTTCATTCATTCACTGTTGTACATTTTCCTCTCTCCCCTCCTCAGTTCACTTTTTAAAAAAACCAAACTATTCATTGTTGTATAATTTTCTCCCTACCCTTCCCCAACCAGCCCACTTTGCTATGCACCTCTTATTCTGGACTGTTGTCATATAAATAATACCTAATCATATTTTCTTTTTAAACAGTTCTTTCCCCTCTTAGTTTCCCCTCAACCCCTCTGTCAGTTCTATTTTATACCAGTGTCATTATTGTGACTGAAGTATTTCACTCAGCATAATGTCCTCCAGGGTCACCCATGTTGTGTAATATTGTATGAGTTCCTTGGTTTCTCAGTGTTGTGCAATATTCCATTGTGTGAATATACCATAGTTTTTCTATCCATTCATTTATTGATGGGAATTTGTATTGCTTCTGTCTCTTTGCTATTGTAAATAACACAGCAATAAACATGGGTGTGTATATATCTGTTTAGATATGTATAAAGGTGACCTGACCCCACAGAGTGTAGAAATTATCCAACTAATATCACACACTAGCAAAATCCTGCTGCTGATTATACAGAAATGACTGGAACAGTGCTTTTTGACAGAGAACTACCAGAAATATAAACTGGGTTTAGAAGAGGCCATGGCACTAGAGACATTATTGCCACTGTCAGATGTCCGATGCCACTGCCACTTGACAGAAAGCAAAGAGTACCAGAAGAATGTCTATCTGTGTTTTATTGACTATGCTAAAGCATTTGACTGGGTGGATTAAGACAAACTGTGGCTAACTTTGAGGAGAATGGGAATCCCAGAACACTTGATTGTGCTTTTGTGAAACCTACACTTCGACCAGGAAGCAGTCTTCAGAACAGAGCAGGGAAACACTGCATGGTTCAAAATCAGGAAAGAAATGCCTCAGGGATGCATCTTGTCTCCATACCTTTTCAATCTATCTGCAGAACAGATCACTTGCAGGAAGTAAGGCTTTATGAGGAGAAATGTGGCATCAAGATTGGAGGATGACTCATCAACAACCTTGCTTGCTGAAACTGAAGATCTGAAGTGCTTGCTGCAGAAGGTCAGGGACTATAATCTTCAATATGGAATTGGCAGCACCATGATAGATGAAGAAGAGATTGAGGTTATTAACAATTACAGCTTGTTCAGCTCCACAATCAACACTCTTAACACCAGCAATCAGGAAATAAAAAGATGAATTGTATTGGGAAAATCTGCTTTCAGGGACCTCTCTAGAGTGCTGAAAAGCAATGATGTCAGTTTAGAGACTAAGGTGCACCTAATCCAGGCCATGGTCTTCGCAGTTACTTGTTATGCCTTCGAGTTGTGATGCCGGGAGAAGAGTCTTGAACATACAATGGACTGCCAAGAAAACAAATAAGTCTGTCTTGGAGAGGGTGAAAAAATGTTTCTCCTTGGAGGCTAGGAGTTTGAAGCTCTGTCTCACATACTTTGGGCACGTGGCCAGGAGAGACCGGTCCTTGGAGAAGGATATTATGCTTGGCAAGGTGGAGGGACAGAACAGGAGAGGAAACACCTGGATGAGATGGACTGATACAGTAACTAGGGCAATGGAAGTTGTGTCGGAATTAGTGAGACTGACTCAGGACAGGGCAGGATTCAGAACAGCTATACATAGGGTTGCTATGGGTCACAGGCGACTCAATGGCACATAACAACAACAACGGCAACATGTGAGAGAGGTGTTAAGAAGACAAGAAAAAAACCCAACTCCACCACATAGAAGATTTAGGTCTTAGATGTTGTAGAAGCTGAACAGCAAGGAATAAACAAGGTAGGGAGATTGAAAATTACCCATGGCAAGGCCCAAGCTAAAGGATTTCTAAGTGTGTGATGCCAGAGGAAGTATGGATTCCAATTAGAGCCAAACAGCTGGTGTTATGAGAGGGCTGTGGGCAAAGGAAGGTACTTATATTTTCTGTAGATAGTGAGAGAATGTCAAACCTAAAGACACCTTAAACCAAACTTCAGAGAAGAACTCATCATGCTCAAGGCCCACTAGTAGTTATCGGCAAAGGCTTCCTGGTTATGTGATTTTTGCCAAGTCACTTAATTTCCCTGATCATTAATTTCCACAGTGATACAATAGGGACAATAATTCAGGCTTCTCTGGGTTATTAAGAGAATTTAAAATAAATTACGTCTTAGCATTAATTAATATTATTGTTGTCATATACTGTAGAGTTGGAACCAACCCATAGCTGACCTTGCAGCAGGTTTTCAGAGGCAGTTAATCACGAGAGGAGATTCTCCATTCTTCTCCTGTGGTGCAGCTGGTGGCCTCAAATTATGAGCATTTGGGATTGCATCTTTGCCACTCGACCACTTTTAGACTAGAGTAAAAAAAAATTATAGTGCCCTCCACCAAAGTGCAGCCAGAATACTCTTTAGAAGTGATGATGTTGAAAGTTCACCACACATACTTTTGGGCATATTATACAGGAGAAGTCAATACTTGGAAAAAGATGTTGTTTGTTGTTGTTATGTGCCGTATAGTCGCTTGCAACTCATAACTACCCTATGTACAACAGCCCTAAACTCTGCTCTGTCCTGCGCAAATCACACTGTCTCTGATACACCCATACCGATTGCCCCAGTCACTGAATCAATCCACCTCATAGAGGGCCTTCCTCTCCTGTGCTGTCCCTCCACCCTCCCAAGTATGATGTCCCTTTCCAAGGACTTCTCCCTCCTTACAACATGTCCAAAGTATGTCAGACAAAGCCTCAGAATCCTTGCCTCCAATGAGCTGCCCGATTTAACCCTCTCCAGGATGGACCTGTTTGTTTTCTTAGCAGTCCATGGTACATTCAATACTCTTCTCCAGAACCACAGCTCAAAGGCATCAATTCTTCTTCTATCCTTCCTAGTCATTGTCCAACTCTTTGATGCATAACAAGTGATTGCAGAGACCATGGCCTGTATCAGACACACCTTAGTCTCCAGAGAGACATCATTGCTCTTCAGTACTTTGGAGAGGTCCCTAACAGCAGACTTTCCCATGGCAATGCACCTTTTAATTTTTTGGCTGTGGAGCCAAGCAAACTAAAGCTGTGAACAATCTCAATCTCTTCACCATCCATCCTGATATTGCCAATTGGTCCAGTGGTGAGAATCTTTGTCTTCTTGACATTGAGCCTCAATCCATATTGAAGGCTGCAGTCCTTGACTTTCTGCAGCAAGCACTTCAGGTCCTTCTCAGTTTCAGGAAGCAGGGTTGTGTCATCTGCATAACGCAGATTGTTGATAGAGCTTCCACCAATCCTGACACCACATTTTTCCTCACAGAGCCCAGCCTCCTGGATAATCTGTTCTGCGTACCGATTGAAAAGGGATGGAGACAAGACACATCCCTGGCGTATGCCCTTTCCAATTTTGAACCATGCAGTGTTTCCTTGCTCTGTTCTAACGACTGCCTCTTGGTCCAAGTATAGGTTTCGCATTTGCATAGTCAAGTGTTCTGGGATTCCCATTCTTCTCGGAGTCAGCCACAGTTTGTTATGATCCACACAGGCAAATGCCTTTGCATAGTCAATGGAACACAGATAGGCATTCCTCTGGTATTCCCTGCTTTCAGCCAAGATCCCTCTAACGTTAACTACAATGTCACTAGTACCACAACCCCTTCTAAACCCAGCCTGGATTTCCGGCAATTCCTTTCGATTCAGTGACTCAGTATATTCTTTCCATCTTCTTTTAATACTTCCTGGATCATTTAGTATTCTGCCTAAAGCATCCTTGATTATAGCAACTCGAGGTTTGAATTTGTTCTTCAGTTCCTTGAGCTTAAGAAATGCTGAGCGATTAAGCCCTTTTGATTTTCTGACTCCAGCTCCTTGCATATTTCATTGTAATATTTTACTTTGTCATCTCTGCACTGCCTTTTGAAATCTTCTGTTCAGCTCTTTAGTGTCTTGAATTCTTCATTCTGCTTTGGCTTCTCTGTGCTCCAGTGCAATATTCAGAGTTTCTTCTGACATTCGTTTTGGTCTTTCCATCCAAAATGGGAAAAGATATGCTTGGAAAAGTGGAAGGTCAGTGAAGATGAGGAAGACACTCAATGATATCGATTGACGTAGTGACTGAAGCAATGGCCTTAAGTACAGCAGAGATTGTGAAGATGGTGCAGAATTAGGCAACATGTTGTTCTGTTGTACATAAGGTCATTATGAGTCAGAGTCAATTACAAAGCACCTAACAACAATTGTTTTTCTCTAATCCAAACCATTGTCATATATTGTATTGTCAAACTGGAAACAGAGAAGTACCAGTAAATAAGGAAACCTATGCCTAGAGAAACATGACCACAGTAAGGGTCAGGCTATACTTCAGGGCCCCTGAGAACCAGGCTGGGGTTGTTAGGCACACAAAGGTGAGAGCAGAAGGAGATGGCTTGTTGCTAGGGAAGGAAGGAAAATAGTGTGGGAACCTCTGAGCCAGGGATGTCCCTATGGCAACAGGATCCACTGCAGTAAGTGGCTCTATTCCAGGTGGAGTCCTCCCACTCTGAGCCTCAGTGCTCCCATCTGTCCAACAAGAGTTTTAATTAGACTGCCCCCAAAATTATTTCTTGTTTATACTTCCTGGAAATCTGGTATGACAGAGATCTCATAAACCTTCTGTGTCTCCCCCATATACATGTCCAGAACACTGGCAATCCCCAGTGCTGCCCTGGCTGCATCCCACTCTTCCCTCCCTTACTATCTCCTGTTTACTCAGCTTGGTTAACTATCTTGCCTAATATTCTGTTCCTATCATTTCCTTTGCCTGAAATTTTGTCACTGCTTACTGAATGCTGACTCTATGAGGACCATTTCCAGATCTGCTCATTCTATAAAGGCTTCCTTGATGCTGATTGCTTCCTCCTTCACAGAATCTTCTGGCCTCAACAATCACTGCTGAAACTGAGTCACTTTTTAGGAGTTGGGTTGCATATGGGACACTTTACAAATAGTAGTTTAAATCTTTGTAATAAATCTGTCATGTCATTTTGCGAGTCTCCGTTTTACATATGAGACATTCTTCTAAGATCGTATGTAACTTACCTGAAGTCCCCTAACTACTCTGTGGTAGAGCCAGGTTTGGAACTTGGCTCTATATTGCTCCCTCAGATCATCATTGTCATCTTTCTTGTCATTTTACTAATTTTTCAGCTCACCTTTTTGCTGTTAGGAAATTTGCTGTTACGAATTAGTAAAGACTAATTCATAGCTGACCTTCCAGTGGGTTTTCAGAGACTTTAAATCACATGGGAGGAGATTTTCCATCTTTTTTTCAAGAAGCCGCTTGTTAATTAGAACCAGCAGAGAAGTACAATATTTTATTAGAAAGCTAAGAATTATTTTCCCCTCAGTAGAATTATTATATTAATTCATACCATCAGATTGAAAATCACCATTTATACTTGGGTTAATCCAATTGCATTAGAGCATACAGAAAAGATTTGCTATACTCCAGGCTTGTACTGAGTGATACTGTGGGGCAGTGGAAGCACGTAAACAAGGACCTGTTCATGGGACATAGATTTGCTAACTCTGGCAAAATAAAATGGGAGTGTGATAATGAGGTAGAATATCAATGTAAGGAGAAGAGATGGATTCTGACAGTGGGGCGGAGGAAGACAGAGGTAGAGAAAGTTGGTGCAATTTTCCCAGAGGAGGTACCTTTCCAGGAATCTCAAAAAGAGTAAGAAGTTCCTCTTCTTTCCTTTCTCTTTATGTTCTCTTGCCTCTGCCTAGCATAGCTCCAGGAAGTGGGTGACCCCTAAGCTGGCTAAGTGACTAGTTGACACCAAAATAAACTTGCCTACTCTCTTCTCCTCCTCTTACCTCTGTCCCTTCTTTCCTGACTTTAATTAGAAGCCTTACGGATGAGTCACCTGGCAGCTGGGGAAAGAAGCTGCTCAGAGCCCAGGCAAGACTTAACTCCTGCCCTGAGGCTTACAGACAGTGCCCTTGTGTTCATAAGTGTGGGTGTGTATTACTGAATGTCATGGAGACTTCGTATCAGTGTGATGTGAAAGTGCAAGAGAAATGTTGCATGTTGGCATGTTCATCCATGCTGAGGAATCTGGATATATGTATTTGATTGTTGCTACATTTAATTCTGTGTGTCACTGAATGTCAATGCACATAGTGTGCATCTATAACATGTGTCTCTCTCTGGTAGTCAGCATATGAGGGAGCTTTGGGGTGAACAAACACAAATACTGTATAATTGCATTGCATTCACCTCATTCTATGTATGTGCTCTTTATGTGTTTTTACTTACGAAGCCAGGTACTTAATTAACATTCTCAATTTTCATTTGTATTAGTCTGGGTACATTTTGATGCAAGAACAGAAAGCCACCCAAATTGGGAATAAGGGAAAGGAGGGGGAGGTAGGAAACTATTGTGAGACTAAATCCCACAGAAAATTCCAATGACGTGGGATCAGGAAGTCAGGGAGCAGTCTCTTTCTCTCCTCCCTCTCCGTTCCCCACCTCTGCATTCCCTGAGTCCTTTTATCTCTTGTCATTCTTATAGATCAACTAATCTATTTAGAATCTATTTTCACCCTTTTCTCTTTCTGGGCTGTCTTTCTCTGCTTTCTCTGTCTTTCTCTGCTTACCCTACCATGACCACTAACCTTGAAATGCTGTGACCTTCCAGCTTCATGGTCTACCTCTACATGACTGTACTGCCTCTATCCCACCTATTCATAGGGCAGCAAGAAGTTGTAGGTGGGAGTAAATTCTCTTAGGAGAAGGCAAGGGAAGAGGTCAAATACTTCTCATTCCTTTGACAGTGAGCAAATTATTTTTGTGTGCACAAATGAAGTCAGAGCATGGGAAGTAGGCTCTGCAGAGATCGATGGCTATAAAGTTGACTGTTTATCAAGAATATTTTGTTGTTGCTGTTGTTCTTAGTCTATTGCAAGTAGATTTTTGCTTATTTTGTTCTTCAAGATCCGTGTTCTTACATCAAAACACATGGTTTTATCTAAAAATACACACAACTCCCTTATTTTATGTCACAATGCCTTTTAAATATAATGGTGCATATCACCAGAGCTACCAATTTGTGGTAATTTTCATAGCTCAGAAATACACAATCAGTGTTACATCTTCTACAAACTTTTTGGTTACTTTAGGATTTTTTCTATTTTGTTACTGTAGTGACTGAATTTGTCGTTTTCTTCAGCATATACATATAAGCATGCATTATCAATATTATCAGCTTGATATTTGGGCTTATTTTTCCATTAAGACAACCTTAAAAATTTTGTGTTAATTACAAAGGGAATTAATGACCCCTTAGACAAGTTTTCACCTATGAATGAAGAGTTTAGATTCAGTAGCACCTATAATGACTGTTCTCTAATGCAAGAACAATGCACACAGCTCTGACTTTAGCTCAGCCTTATACCCTCTGACTTAAACTAAAGTATCTCACTGCTTCCTCTGGTGTCTCTTGTTTCTGTCCTGGATCATAAGAAGTACTGTAGTTATTTTTAATAAAAATCATGTTTCCATTTTTATTAAAGTTATTGTCCATATAAATGGTAAAACTGAGCCTGGGATAAAGAGAGCTATTATCCCAGTTTCAGAACAGTCTTTTTTAATCTCTCTCTCCCTTGCATTTTTTTTTATTCTTCAAAATAGTAATAATTGTTTGTATTCAGAAAGTAGCTACTATGTGTTAGGTGTTGTCGTGGTCCACTGGGCACATGTTATCTTTAATTCTTATGGGTGTCCCGCCAAGCAGGAGTAATTGCATGGGTTTTTTGTTTGTTTTAATTGAGATTTTAATGAACTTGGGTTTCCAGTCTTTCATTGTTGCACATTTTCCTCCCTGTCTCCCCTCCCCCAGATGGCTTTTTTCTTTGGGGAAAAAGTTCTTTCATTGTTATATAGCCCCCCACCCCAGACCACTTTACTATGCAGCTCTTATTCTGGACTTCTTATCATGCCAATAATACCTAATCATATATTCCTTTTATACAGTTCTCTCCCTCATCTGTTTCAATGCCATGTAGATTCTTTATCCCTTTTTTCCCTTAGTTTCCCCCCAGCACCAATGTCAGACCTGTTTTATAACAGTGGCATTATTCTATATTTGTCTTTTTGTGACTGAGATATTTCACTCAGCATAATGTCCTCCAGGGGCACCCATTTTGTATAATAATTCATGAGTTCCTTGTTTTTCTATGCAGTATAGTATTCCATTGTTTGACTATGCCACAGCTTCTCTATCCATTCATTTGTTGATGGGCACTTGGGTTGTTTCCAACTCTTTGCTATTGTGAACAAAGCTGCAATAAACATGTTGTTTGTTGTTGTTAAGTGCCGTCGAGTCGCAGGCGACTCATAGCGACCCTATGAAGGAGAGTCCTTGACACTTGGGTGCCTTTCATCCTCTCTCCAAGTTCATAGAGTTTCCGGAGGCAAGCTATTATGGAAGTGGATGCCACTCCTCCTTCCACGCTTGTTTAATCGGGGAGCTCCACCCCACTCTCAGTCCGCATTGGGTAGCCAATCATTAACGCATTTGACACATCCGTGTCACAGGGTTCAGCCTCACAGCAACCACAAGCGACCGCAGGACGGCAACTTGTACACCAGGGCTATGCGACCTAGAGGAATGTCTGAACAAAAACAATGAAAGATTGTCCTGAGGGCCGCGAACTAAAAGTCACCCACCTTTGTCTTGGTCACATCGTTTTCTCTTCACTGGGCCAGCTGATCTGATCTCTCTCTCTCTCTCTCTCTCTCTCTCTCTCTCTCTCTCTCTCCCCCTGTTGATGTTATTGTTGTTAAGTGCCGTCGAGTCGCAGGCGACTCACAGCGACCCTATGAAGGAGAGTCCTTGACGCTTGGGTGCCTTTCATCCTCTCTCCAAGTTCATAGGGTTTCCGGACATGGGTGTGCATATATATACTTGGGTGGTGGTTACAGTTTCTTTAGTGTATATTCCCAACAGTGGAGTTGCTGGGTCAAATTATATTTCTATTTCCAACTATTTGAGAAAGCACCACACTGCCTTCTACAGTGGTTGCACCATTTTACACTCCCACCAACAGTGAATAAGGGTTCCAGTTTCTCCACAACCTCACCAGCATTTGTTGTTTGCTGTTATGTTAAATTTTGCTATCCTAGTCTTACTGGAGTGAGATGATATCTCATAATTGTTTTTATTTGCATCTCTCTAAGAGCTAGGGACTTTGAACTTTTCTTCATGTGTTTGTTCGCCATCTAAATGTCTTCTTTAATGAAGTGTCTGTTTATATCTTATGCCCAACTGGGTTGTTTATCTTGTTGTGGTGTTCAAGTATCCCATAAATTCTAGATATAAGTCCCTTATCTGACATGTCATTACCAAATATTTTTTTCCCTGTCTTTGGCTCCCTTTTCACCATGTTGGGAGAAGTTTCTGGGTGTGCATATTGATTTTATTCTTAGAAGCTTCCATTCATCTATTTTATCCTTTCCCGGTTGTAGGTTTTTCAGAATGCTTGAAAGACTGTTTATGTTGTGGATTAGGGCTTCTAGGGTTCTTCCAAGCTGTTCTCTAATGAAGTTTATAGTCCTTGAGTTTAGTCCTAGGTCCTTGATCCACTTTGAGTTGGTTTTTGTGTATGGAGTGAGGTGTGGATCTTGCTTGAGTATTCTGCAGATAGTGTTTCAATTTTGCCAACACCATTTGTTACAAAGGCTGTCATTTCCCTGCTTACCTGATTTCATCTCCTTGTCAAAAATCAGTTGACCATAGGTAGGCGGGCTGATTTCCGGGTCCTCAATTCTATTCCATTGATCTATGCGTCTGCCATTGTACCAGTACCATATTGTCTTGACCACCATGGCAGTATAGTAAGATTTGAAATCAGGGAGTGAGATGCCTTCTACTTTGTTTCTCTTTTTAAGGAGTGTTTTGCATATTCAGGGCCTCTTTCCATTCCAAATGAAATTGGAGATTGCCTTTTCCATCTCGTTGAAGAATGGAATTGTTATTTGTATTGGGATTGCAATGAACATGTAGATTGCTTTTGGTAGGATTGTCATTTTCACAATACTGAGTCTTCCTATGCATGAGCAAGGTATATTCTTCCATTTCTCCAGGTCTCTTTTTGTTTCTTGTAGTAATGTTTTGTAATTTTCTTTGAATAGATCCTTTGTGTTCTGGTTAGGTTTACTCCCAAGTATTTAATCTTGTGACTAGCTCTTGTGAAGGATATTGTTTTTTCTTCACTCCAGTTCTGTATTATCTTTGTCACTGTAGAGAAATCCAATTGATTTTTGTACAGGGGGGGGGAAATTAGACCTAGAGAGACCAATATCCATCCATCCCTTTCCATTTGTTCAAGGGCAATTTCTTGAGTACCCACAATGTATTGTGCAAGGTGCTCTTCTTTTCTTTTTATTTATTTTTTTGTATTGTGATTTTAATGATCATTTACAGCAAAGAGTTTTTGATACATGGTGGTAAGTACAGTGATGGACTTTACTCCAGCGGGTTCGTTTTATTATAAGGAAACAGACACAGAAACAGATCATTAAGACAATCACAGAGGAGCTATGGAAGTACCTTGGAAGTGTATCCAGCCTAGGCTTAATGTAAGCCTTTACAGACTGACATCTAAGGTGAGACTTGAGAGATAAGTAGAAGTCAATTAGGCAAGAGATGGGTTGGGATGAAGTAAAATGAAAAGTGTTACAGATGGAGGAAAAAACTATGACAGTTGTGGGAAGGAGTATGTGGTAGTGGCATTGGTTGTTGTTGTTAGGTGCCGTTGAGTCAAGTATGACTCATAGTGACCCAATGAACAACAGATATGAACCCTGTCCTATCCTGCGTCGTCCTCACTCTTCCTGACACTAAAGTCCACTAAGGCAGTCACCATGTTGAGCCACCTGGTTGAGGGTCTTCCTCTCCTTCACTGACCCTCCACCCTTCCCAGCATCATGTCCCTCTCCAGGGAATAGTCCCTCTTAGCAACATGCCTGGAGTATGTGAGGTGAAGCCTCATCATAATTGCCTCCAAAGAGCATTCTGACTGCACCCTCTCCAAGACATATTTATTTGTTCCTTTGGCAGTCTATGGGATATTCAGTGCTCTTCTCCAACAACACGGCAAAGGCATCAATTCTTATTCTGTCATCCTTATTCATTGTCTAGCTCTCAGATGCATACCCAGTGATCAGAAAGACCATGACCTGAATCAGACACACTTTAGTCCTCAAACTGACATTATTACTCTCAATAATTTGGAGAGGTCCCTAAGTGCAGACTTTCCTAGTGCAATATGTCTCCTTATTTCCTGACTACTGGTACCAAGGGTGTTAATTGTGGTTCCAAGTAAGATCAAGTTGTTGATAGTTTCAGTTCTCTTCTCTATCCATCACTATGTTACCTATCAGTCCAGTGGCAAGAATCTTTGTTTTCTTGAAATTGAGATGAAATCCGTATTGAAGGATTGAACTTCTGCAACAAGTGCTTCAAGTCTTCCTCACTTTCAGCAAGGTTGTGTCATTCGCATAACACAGATTATTAATGAGTCTCCCTCCAATTCTGATGCCACACCCCTCTTCATAGAGTCCAGCTTCTCTAATAATTTGCTCATTATACATATTGAATAGGTATGGAGAGATAATTTAATCTGTGTCTTCATTAAGACCTTCGTCATGAGAGATGACCTGGATAGGGGACAGAATGTAAACTGGGATACTCAATCCAGATCTCTGACCAGATTTTCTATGCTTCTTGGGTTTCTGGGAACATTTGTTTCCATTCCTGGCCACAAACCTATGTGAATTTGACAAAAGCCGATCCGCATCTGACCCAGAATCCAGGGGCCACAGTGCCCTCTGCTGTCCAACAGTTCATCATTACCTCAGTGTAGATTGTGTCCCATTTATGAACATGTGTGATTTGATGCTCTGTACTGGATGTTAGGGATATTGAGATGAATAAGACAAGGTCCCTATCTTCATAGTGCTCATGTCCAAGAAAAGCTTCACATATATAGTGGCTGGGAGCAGACATTCAGTGAATACCTATAATCAATTATTTACTTCAGACTACTATTTGGTGTGAAACATGCAAACCAATATAAAATAAAAATTTTATTTATTTATACTTTTATTTTATAAAAATAAAAAGGCTACTGTTCTCATTTTAAAAAAGCTTCACATACATAAATAGACGTTGTGAACAATTCTGGATGGGAGGAACACAGAGTGAGCAGGACATCAGGGAGATAGTCTAGCCAACCTAGACAGAGACAGAGAAGGTTACAAGATGTTACAACCCCTGAACAGATTTGGAGAATAAAGAGAAGCTAAAGATTGTACTTAACAACACCAACAAAGAATAACAGGAAACCAGGCAGGTGGGAAAGTGGGAGCAGGGTCTGTGGAAAGGGTCTCTCGAACAGAGGGACAGTACATGTAAAGATAAACTTAGAGGCTTTATCTCAATGTGTGGCTCTGAATTTCAAGTAATTCTGTCTGAGTGGAGCACAGATCCAATATGGGAAGAAGACTGAGATTAGGTGGATATAAGGGAAGGAGCTAGCTCATAGAAAAATTCTAGAATGCCTGCTACTAATGTATAGTGAATACTTAATGAGTAGAATCATAAAGAGCTTTCTTGCCCATTTGGGGTCACAGACCCATGAAGATTTGACAAAAACTAGAAAAGTTCTTGTTAGGAACATGCTCTTACTCATTAATATTTTTCATATTACTTCAGAGGGTTCAGAGAAACTTCTCATGTTTCTTCTAAAATGCCTTTAGAAATACTGAAATCTTGTGACCTCTAAGATTGTACACAATTGTGCCACCTTCTCCAGGCTCTCCTCTTCACTCTGTGCTTTGTCTACTAAGTCATATTGGCTTCTTTTCAGTTCCTAGAAATATTACCTCTCAGATCTTTTACCTGAACTGTGTTTTCTGCGTGGAATGCTCTCTTCCTGTTACCTACACCTTTGCTCAGTTTAATTCTATTATTTATTGAATATCTGTCTCTTCTCCATGACAGCAGAAAATTGTCTACTCTTAGTCACTGCTTTACTTATCACTGGCACAGTGCCTGGTGTACTGAATTTACTGAATAATTGGATTAAGGGCCAGGTTCCTCACCCTTACCACATCTACATATATAATGTACATAGAGCATGCATAGGAAAATAATGCTTGAGAGGACTGTGTAGTAGCAAAAAAATCCCCCACATATTTCATTGTTTGTGTAAAAATATGGTCGGGGTTTTTTTATTCCTTTTAGCCCACAGTAGGTTAGCGCTTTACTCTACCCCAAATGCTTAGATATACCTGAATTCCAAGAGAGGCCTCAGATTAAAGAATTATCCTAAAAGCCTTAATACAAACAAGCTACTCTACTTTCATAGGAAACATACTTTGTTTCAGCGAATCTTTATAAGAACCTGGGAAGTGGAAAACAGAAGCTTCTCTTTTAAAGATTAACAAACTGAACCTTGGTGTAGTAGAGAAATGTGTCTAGGGTTACCCAGCAATACCAAGCACTAAAGTTTAGGCTTTGGCCTCACAAAACCACAGACTTACAGCTAGAACAAGAATCACAATCTCTAGATTCCTACCAGTCCAAAAGGAAGTTCTGAGCCAGAGATATTGTTCATAGAGTACAAACTGCATGTGGCCACAAGGTGAAGCTTCTATAGGAGCTTGGAAGTTCTCAAAGATATTAGAAAGAGTAAACACAGGTCAGAGCCCTGAATATCACAGCTTTAGGGTGTGAGGAAGAAAAGTCCGCAAAGGGCCCACAGATGCCAATCTAGCCATGGTCTAAAGAATTGCATTTCTTCTTCTTCTTGTTAGGTGCTGTCAAGTTGAGTACGACTCATAGTAACTTCTAGTGTCAAGTTGAGTACAACTCATAGCAATCCTGTGAACAAAAGATCTGAATCCTGTTCTATGCTGCACCATCCTCACATGTCCTGTCCATTGCAGCAGTCACCGTGTCAGTCCACCTAGTTGAGGATCTTCCTTTCTTTCACCAACCCTCTCTACCCTCCCCAGCATCATGTCCTTCTCTAAATAGTAGCCTCTCCTAGCAACACGTCCAAAGCATGTGAGACAAAGTCTCATCATTCCTGCCTCCAAAGAACACTCTGGCTGCACCAGAAATATCCGTTCATTCTCTTGGCCATCCATACGATGTTCAGTGCTCTTCTCCAACACCACAGCTTAAAGGCCTCAATTCTTTTTCTGTCATCTTTATTCATTTCCAGCTCTCAGATGCATAGCAAGTAATTGGAAAGACCACGGCCTGAATCAGGTGCACTTTAGTCCTCACACGGACATCATTACTCCTCAATAATTTGAAGAGGTCCCTAACTGCAGATTTTCCCAGTGCAATGCATTTCCTGACTGTTGGTACAAAGGGTGTGAATTATGGATCCAAACAAGATGAAGCTGCTGATAATTTCAGTCCCCTCTTCATTCATCATAACGCTGCCAGTGGTCCAGTGGTAGAATCGTTTGTTCTTTTTTATATTGAGATGCAATCCATAGTGAAGGCTGCATTCCTTGATCTTCTACAACAAGTGCTCCAAGCTTCAAGTCCTCTTCACTTTCAGCAAGCAAGGTTGTGTCATCTGCATAATGCAGGTTATTGATTAGTCTCCCCCAATCCTGATGCCACACTGCTCTTCACAGAGTCCAGCTTCTCCAATAATTTGCTAAGCATACAGATTGAATAGGTATGGAGAGAGAATACAACCCTGATGCACTCCCTTCTCAATTTTAAACCATGCAGTGTTCCCTTGCTCTGTTTGCACTGGTCCAGGTATAGGTTCCACATCAGCACAATTAAGTGCTCTGTGATTCCCATTCTTAATGTCAGCCACAACTTGTTATAATCCGCACAGTCAAATGCCTTTGACTAATCAAGAAAGCATAAATACACATTCTTCTGGTATTCTTTACTTTTAGCCAGGATCCATCTGACATCAGCAATGACATCCCTGGTGCCATGGCCTCTTCTAAATCCCGCTTGAACTTCTGGCAGTTCCCTATCTGTGTTTTTTAATGATCTTAGCAGTGCTTTGCTTGCATGTAATATAGATGATATTGTTCAATAGTTTCACATTCAGTCGGGTCACCTTTCTTGGGAATGAGAAAAATCATGGACTTCTTCCAATCTTTTGGCCAGACAGATGTCCTCCAAATTTCCTTTCATAGACTTGGTGAGCTCATTCAAGGATGCATCTGTTAATTGAAATAAGTCAATTGGTATCCCATCAATTCCTAAGGCCTTATTATTTTTTTGCCAGTGTGTTTAATGCAGCTTCTGTTTTCTCCTTCATTACCATTGGCTTTTGTTCATAAGGTATTTCCTGAAATTTTTCAGTGTCAAGCATTTCTTTCTGGTACAGTGATTCTGTGTATTCCCTCCATCTTCTTTTGAAGCTTTCTGGGTCATTCAATAAATTAAATATTTTTCAATATTGCTACATGAGGCTTAAATTTGGTTTTCAGTTCTTTCAGTTTGAGAAATGCAGAGCGAGTTCTTCCCTTTTTATTTTCCAATTCCAGCTCTGTGCACATTCCATTATAATACTTTGCTTTATCCTCCTGAGCTGCTCTTTGAAATCTTCAGCTCAGTTCTTTCTCTTTAACATGTTTTCTTTTTGTGGCTTCTTGACACTCCAGTGCAATCTTTATTGTCTTTTCTGACATCCATTTCAGATTTTTCTTTATCCTCTGTGTTTGTAATGACCTTTTACTTTCTTCATGGATATAGAACTAGTCTAGTCATCTAGTCTTCGACCATTAGTGCCTTGCCTATTATTAAGATGATCATGAAAACTGTTTAAAAGGAATATATGATTTGGTATTTTTTTCATGACAGGAGTGAACTGGGGGAATTGTATAACAATGAAAGAATTTTTTTCTTTCAAAGAGAAAAGCTAACTGGGGGGGGAGGGATGAGCAGGGAAGAAAATATGCAACAATGTATGACTGGAAATCCAGTCTTTATAAACTCTCATTAAAATTTCAATTAAAAAAAAGAAAACAAAAGATGATCTTGGAATTCAGATGGAAAACAACTATGAAATATCATCTCACCCACCGCAGTCAGAATAGCAAAATTTGGCAGAACAGCAAGCAATAAATGCTGGCGAGGTTGTGGAGAAACTGGAACCCTTATTCACTGTTGATGGCAGTGTAAAATTGTGCAACCACTGTGGAAGGCGGTATGGTGCTTTCTCAAAAAGTTGCAAATAGAGATACCATTTGACCCAGCAATTCCACTACTGGGAATATACCCCGAAGAGACCATAACTGATATCCAACCAGATATATGCACATCCATGTTTAGTGCATGGATGCTTTGTTCACAATAGCAAAGAGTTGGAAACAACCTAAAAGTCCATCAACAAACGAATGGATAGAGAAGCAGCGGTATATTCACATAATGGAATACTATGCTGCATTGAAAAATAAGGAATTAATGCAATATTATTCAAAATGGGTGACCCTGGAGGACATTATGCTGAGTGAAATATCTCAGTCACAAAAGGACAAATACTGTATGGTGCTACTGTTGTGAAACAGGACTGACATAGGGGTTGGGGGGAGACTGAGAAAGATGGGTTCAATAATGTATACTGCATTGAAACAGATGAGGGAGAAAACTGTTTAAAAGGGATATGTGATTAGGTATTTTTGTCATGATGGGAGTCCAGAGCAAAGGCTGCATAGTGGAGTGGACCTGGGGGAGGGTTTTTAAAACAGTGAAAGAATTTTTCTTTTACTTTTCCAAGAGGGTAGTGTACTAGGGAGGAGGGTTGGGAGGGGGAAAAGTGCAACAATGAATGAATGGAAACCCAAAGTCTCTGTAAATTTTCATTGAAATTAAGAAATTCAGATGGAATTGATTCAAGATCATACTTTGGTTCCTGTGGACTTATTTTCATTTTCTTTGGCCTCAATTTGAACTTAAATATGAGTAACTGATGATCTGGACCACAGTCCACCCCCGGTCTAGTTTTGACTGTTGATATTGAGCTTCTCCAACGATTTCTTCCATCGATGTAGTTAAATTTGTCTTTCTTAGATGTTTGGTTTTCATGAGAGGAAACAGCTGTTCAGGTAAGGAGACAGAAAGTCTAACTTTTTGCCTGTCAGCTCCTATTTTTCCCAAATCTGTGGCCTTGAGGGTCCTCCCAGAGCTACCTTCTGCTTGGCATAGTCAGGGGCTATCGAAGGACAGGCACATTCTCTGAGCTGGACTTTCAAGAAGCTCATATTCTTAAAATCCTTAAAGTTCTCTTCTTTCTCTTGTCTTACTCATATGCTGGCCTAGTGGGTAGAGAGTTGCACTGCCAACTCAAAAGACAAGTAGTAGTAGATGGACAATCTCTTCTCATGTGATTTACAGCCTCAGAAAATCTACTGGAGGGCCAGTTCCAACTCCATGGTAGTGAACTTTGGTTTAAAGCCATATAAAGAAGAGGGAGACTATTGTGGTAGGTGGGTTCTAGTCTGAATTGTTGTGTGAAAAAAACTCAAGCCCTCAATTTCTTCATTTATAAAATCGAGCTGGGCAATTTTTTTTAATAATAGCCTTATAATTGTGAGTGGTATTTCTTCTGTTTTTGCGTTTTTCTCTTCAGCAAACATTCCATTACAGCATAGCCAGTCCAGGTAGCAATACAGGAAAAAAGTGAAAGCTTATCACAACAGTAAAGACTATTGACCAGGGTCTCATCTTGTTATATTAAAATGAGTGGTTTGAAAAGAAGCTCTGGTGGCCTAGTGGCAAGAAGCTGTGCTGCAATCCTGAAGGCATGTGGTTCAAATCCACCAGATGCTCTGCTGGAGAAGGAGGGACAATCTCCACCTGTGCCAGTCAGGTCTGATTTGATGGTACACAACAAGAAAGAGAAAAAAAAATAGAATGAATTATTTGAATTTTACTTTATATGGAGTTTTACCAGAAAAACTACCTAACTTAATCTTATTAACTATGTAAAAAAAATGAAAATGGAAAAGACTTCTATTAAAATATATTAATAAAACAGCAATATGTCAGATAGGACAGAGTCCAGATTTTTAAATAGTCAAAAAGGGCCTAATCTTGGTGTTCTGCTACTTACCAGCTGTGTTACATGTGCAAAATTGCTTCTCTCCATCTCATTTTTCTTTTTAAGAAAATAGAGTTAGCTATATTAGACAAAGTGGTTTGAAAGATTCCCGTGGAAGTACACATAGGGTCCCTGGCATGGAGTCTGGCCTGAAGGAATAATTACACACTCTTTCCTTTTACTGTGAGTTCCTACCCTTCCTGGTGGATCATAAGAAGGAGTAAAGTTTCTAGCCCATCAACAAACGAGTGGGTAGAGAAGCTGTGGTATGTTCGCACAATGGAATATTATGCTGCATTGAAAAACAAGGAACTCATGCAACATTACTAAAAATGGGTGACCCTGGAGGACATTATGATGAGTGAGGTATCTCAGTCACAGAGGGACAAATGCTATATGGTGCCACTGTTGTAGAATGAGGC
>NW_006399989.1:2159439-2175158 GCF_000299155.1 Elephantulus edwardii
AAATAAAAATTAAAAAAAAAAGAAGGAGTAAAGTTTCTAGCTGCAATTTGGCCTCCAACCCAGCTTGCCTGGCCACATCTCCTTGGTTTCTACTTCCAGGGAAGGGCTGGGGAGGAGGGAGTGGTTATACGGTGGAGGCACTGAGCAGATCAGGGTGCCTGCTCTAAGGACAAGTCTAGACTCATGAAGTCTCCTAGAAGGCGCAGCAGGTAAGAACCAGGGATCCAGAAACCTGATGCTTCCTTTCCTGCCCAAGCCTAGAACCACTTTCTGGGTTGCTGATTCAGGCTGCTGATTCTGGTTCCTGGCTCTCCTTTTTTGCTCTTACAAAATTTTGGTCTTGGAGAGGGAAGTCACATCAAGTGAGTTAGCTCATGGGCATCTAGGTGCCCACATCTGTAAAGATCCTGGAATTCTAAGAAGTTCTGTGGTCTGTAGGGTGTGTAATTGACAGATGTCCTGGTGTGCCAGCCTGGTCCAAGCACTGCAGAGCTTCTGGTCTGCTTACAGGTGCTGAGATTTCCTGATACAAATCTTCTAAAAGCCTACGAGAGGCCACACTACAATCTAAAAGGCATGTAGTTTGAATCTACAGCTGCTCTTTTAGAGAATGGACAATCTCCTGCTATGGTCCACACGCAACAACAACAAAGGGACTCTGAGTCTTACCTTACTGTCTAAGAGGCAGTAAAAGGACTTAGGCTGATGCCTTATACATAGATGGCATTAAAAAACATTCACCATGATGATGACGATGATTTTAGAGTCTCTAATGAGAAGAAGCTCAGATTCAGAGATTCTCTGGATGGATGTAGGATTTGGGCATATTGGGCATCTTCAAATATATAGTGAGATAGTGGTCAGCTGGCCTACAGCCATATCTCCTGACCTTTACTTGAGCTCTCGCATGGCCAGGCCCTGACTGATATCTGCCTTCAGGAGTGTGTAGTGTTTCTAGCCAGGCAAGTACTGGCTTCACTTCCAGCTTGTTTTGGCTCTAGATGGCTAATGTGACTTCAGCATCCAGCCTGTGCTGAGTAGGGTAAGATTCAGGTCCTTGGCCTCACTATTCCCTTCTTTTCCTTCTCCCTCCTGTTCCTTGAATTTCAATTGTGGGACATAGGAGGCATAAGAGACTTGGGACCAACCCTGCTCTGAGGTTGGGGGAAGAGCAATGGGGGTGGAGTGTGGGCTTTGCCTTGGGTTGAGGGTGCAGAACTGGCCTGTGAAGCAAAGACTGCTTCTGGAACCATCCCATTAGCTCTGCCAGGTGCCACCCACCCACTCAGTCATGAGTCCCATCCTGTGACCCAGACCACGGAGGCCTTGTCAGCTCTCCTCTACCATTCCCTTCCTCTTCCCTGGAACTCTGTCTCTCTGTTTTCTCTCTGTGTATATTGTCTTACCCTTTGTCTGTTTTCCTCTTTCTCTGTCTTTCTATCCTTTTCTTTTTCAACTTTTGTTTGTCTCTCTCGGTTTCTCTGCTTCTTCTCTGTTTGGTCCCAGAGCCTTTTCTTTCTCTGTTCCTCCTCCTTCTGTGGGTGATCCTCTCTAAAAAGGAGGCCTTTTCTCATTTATAACACACATTTCCCCCACCCCCCTTTTCTCTTTCGTCTTTCTTTTCCCTTCCTATATGGCATCTGGTGTGAGAAAGGCTCTTACTCTTTTCCTGCTGTGATATCCCAATGTCTCAGTGGCTAAGGTCCCCATGAAGTCACTTGGAACACAGGAGGCCCAGTCTAATTCTTTCATTTCTGCTGTCCCCTGTTGTCATTGTGGTCTATTTGTGGTTTGAGTGCTGTCATCTCTTTCTTGACTTTGTGGTGTGTTTTTCCCTCCCTTTTCCTTCCTCCCTCCCTCCCTCCCTCTCTCCCTCCCTCCCTTTCTTTCTTCTTTCCTCCCTCCCTTCCTTTCTTCTTTCCTCCCTCCCTTGTTTATTCTTTTCTTCTCTCTTTGCCTCTCTCCTTGCCTCTCATCCTTCTTCATCCTTTTCCTGTCCTCTACTGCCCTTTACTCTCAGTTCCCCCTTTTTGTCTCCCATATTTATTCTCACTTCCTTGCCCCTGTTCCTCACACTCTCTCCCCTCCCTACCTGTCTCTGTCTCTCTTGCTGTCTCTCAGGTCCACAGCGTGTCATACTCTACACCAGTATTGCTGCCCTACTCAGGTCCTTGACTCCATGAAGCTTACCCCCTCAGACAGGCTGGCAGAAAGCAGGTAAGAGCTAGACCTATCATTTCCCCCCCCCCCAATCCTTTACCCTCCCAGTCAAATATGCAGCCCTCCTCCTCCATCTCCCTATACTCCCTAGTAGGATTGTGGAATGGGTGTCTGAGTGTATGAGAATGACTAAGAAGACTCAAGAGGACATTTAAAATCTGCAGTTTGTCCTTTATTAAGAAGGCAGTAGTGGTTGGCAACTTGAGCCTCCCTCAGGAGAGAGGAATTATGATTAGGGTAGACTTTCTAGAATACATGACATTGGAGCTCTTTTGACTGATGAGTAGGAATTTGCCAGTTGGATAGATGAAGGAGAGTGCTTAGGCAGGTGGAACAATCTGCCTTTGAAGAACAATATAACTTGCAAATTAATTTAAAAACACATTTTACAATTTCTAATTGTAATACAATAAAATTAAATATTCACAAGTAAAACACAATGTCTAGTTCTATCCATCTCCAAATTTGGAAGATTTAAAATAATTGTGTTGAAGAAGAAATAAACATGTCATTTTTTGGCAAAGAAATGACAGTGAGAATAATATCAGATCCTACAGGATATGGCCATAGGGATTCCCTTTGGAAAATGTATCCTTTTAAATGCTTATCTTATAAAACAAGAAAATTTATATTAAATTAAGGAATTATTACACATGAGAAGCTATAAAAAGAACCACAAAAAAAAGTAGAATAAAGTAATTACTACATGATCTCTGGCGAGAAACCAGAGTATAAACAGTACAAATCTTTATGGAAGAGGCCACCAAACTCCCCTTCAAAATAATTACTGCCACATCAGCAGCAGCTGCTGTGTCATCAATGGGTGAAAGACAAACTTGAAGAATTACAGGACACTACAAGCAAAAAACAAGAGATAAAAAAACCAATCTAAAACAATGCAGATTAAGCAAACAAGGCATTAGAAGTTCTGGAAAACCAAGAAACGGCAATCCAAAATATGAGGTCCAATGTTTCAGATGATATCAACATGATGGAGGGACATATGAGGAGAGTTGAAGAGATGGAACACAGAATCAGCGAAATAGAAGATAGAATTGTCACAACTTATCTGCTAGAACAAAAAAACAGAATCAAAAAGGAAGGAAAAAGAAGAAAACCTAAGAATAATGTGGGACACTCTCAAGAGAAAGAACATATGCACAATCAGAATCCCAGAAGAGGAAGATGCAGGTAAAGGCACTGAAAAAGTTACCGAAAAATTACTAGAAGAAAACTTCCCAGGCATAATGAAGAATGAGAGAATATATACTAAAGAAGCTGAGCGAACATCATATAGAATAGACCCCAAGAAAAACACCAAGGCATAGCATAGTGAAATTTGCCAGAGCTAAAGATAAGGAGAAAATTCTGAAAGCAGGGAGGGAAAACAAATAGTAAACTTATAAGGGAGAGCAAATAAGATTAAGTGCCGATTTATCAGCAGAAATCATGTGAGCAAGAAGAAAGTGGACTGGCATACACCTAACACTCAAAGAACACAAATGTCAACTAAGAATATTGTACCCAGTAAAATTGTCCATCAAATATGAAGGAGAGATCAAGGCATTCCCAGAAAATCAGAACCTATGAGAGTTTGTAAAAACAACACCAACATTGCAGAAAACACTGAGAGATGCCTTTTTTGCAGAGGTGCCCACAGAAGGCAGGGTGGACAAAAGTAACCAGCAACAACACCAAAAAGAAATTAAAAAATGATAGCAATAAAACCTTGCCTCTCAATAATCACACTGAATGTGAATGGTTTAGATGCATCATTGAAGAGAAAAAGAGTAGCAGATTGGATAAAAAAAATAAAATCCATCAATATGCTGTCTATAAGAGACACACCTGAAAAATGAAGATTAAAACAGACTAAAAATGAAAGGGTGGGGAAAATATACCAAGCAAATGGCAACCAGAAAAATGCAAGAATAGTGAAATTAATTTCTGATAAAATAAATTTCAGTGCAAAAACCATCACAAAGGACAAGGAAGGTCACTAAAAAATGCTTAAAGGGTTAATAGAACAAGAAGACATAACAATAATAAATATCTGTGCACCAAATTACATATAAAACAATAACTAAACTGTAAAAGGAAATAGACAACACCACTATAGTAGTTGGAAACTTCAATAAACCACTGTCAAGAAAAGATAGAACTACCAAAAAGAAACTCAACAAACATGCTGAAGAATTAAACCACACAATAAACCAACTCAATATCATAGATATTTATAGACTAATGTACCCCAAAAAAGCACAGTATACCTTCTTATCCAAAAATGGATATTCTTGCATGGAATATTCTTGAGAATATTTTCAGTCACAAGGCAAGCATCAATAAATTAAAAAACATAGAAATAGTACAAATAATCTTCTCAGACCACAATGCTACAAAATTAAAAATTAATAACAAGAGGATAAAGGAGAAAAATCCAAACTTTTGGAAGCTGAACAACACCTTGTTTGAACAGGAGTGGGTACTACAAGAAGTAAAAAATGAAATGAAAAAGTTTCTTGAAATAAATGACACTGAAAACACAACTTACCAAAACCTCTGGGAAGCAATCAATGCAGAAATCAGAGGTCAATTTATAGCAATAAACAAAACACATGAAAAGACAGGAGAAAATGACCATTGACTCTCTAACCCAACATCTTCAACAGATTGAAAGAGAACAAGAAAACCTGACACCCTCTGAAAAGGCTGAAATTATAAAAATTAGGGCAGAAATAAATAAAATAGAAAACAGAAAAACAATTAAAACCATCAACAAAACAAGGAGTTGGTTCTTTGAAAAGGTCAATAAAATCGATAAACCACTAGCAAAACTAACAAAGGAAAAGAAGGAAATGACAAAAATAATTTGAATAGAAAATGAAACAGGCAACATCACAAAAGAACCAACTAAAATAAAAAAGCGAACGTCGGAATATTATGAAAGTCTATACTCACACAAATAAGAAAACCTAGACGAAATGGACAAATACTTAGAAATTCACAACCTACCTAAACTGACCCCTACTGAAATTGAACACCTGAACAGACCCATTACCAAAGAAGAAACTGAAAAGGTAATAAAACAACTTTCAGCAAAAAAAAAAAAAATTAAAAAAAAACAACAACCTGGACCAGATGGTTTTACAAGTGAATTTTATCAACATTCAGAGAAAAACTGTAACCAATTCTACATAACATATTTCAGAAAATAGAAAACGATAGAATTCTCCCAGACTAATTCTATGAAGCAAACATATCCTTGATACCAATGCCAGGTAAAGACAGCATCAAAATAGAAAACTATAGGCCAATATATTTCATGAACATAGATGCAAAAATCCTGAATAAAATACTTGCCAATAGAATCCAATGATACATAAAAAAAAGAAATCACCATGACCAATTGGGATTCCTAATAGGTATGCAATGATGATTCAACATAAGAAATACAATCAATGTAATTAATCACATTAACAAAGCAAAGAACAAGAACCACACGATCCTATTAATTGATGCAGAAATGGCCTTTGACAAAATCCAACACCCCTCAACAAAATAGGAATAGTAAAAACGTGTATACATAAACCCGAGAGCCAACATTATTCTCAATGGAGAGAGTTTAAAGGCATTCCCCTTGAGAACAGGAACTAGGCAAGGATGCCCACTATCACCTCTCCTATTCAATATTTATTGGAAGTCTTAGTGATAACAATAAGACAAGAGAAGAAAATAAGAGGTATCCAAATTGGCAAAGAGGAAGTAAAATTTTCACTATATGCAGATGATATGATAGTATACTTGGAAAACCCGAAAGACTCAGCCAGAAACCTACTGGACATAGTTGACCAATTCAGCAAAGTGGCAGAATACAAAATCAACATACAAAAATCAATTGGATTTCTCGACAGTGACAAAGAGAATACAGAACTGGAGCTAACAAAAAAACAATACCCATCACAATAACTAATCACAAGGTTAAATACTTGGGAGTAAATCTAACCAGTAACACAAAGGATCTAAAAGAAAACTACAAAAGATTACTACAAGAAACACAAAGAGACCTGAAGAAATGGAAGAATATACCTTGCTCGTGGATAGGAAGACTCAATATTGTGAAAATGATAGTCCTACCAAAGGCAATCTACACATACTATGCAATCCCAAAAAGATTGAAAAGGCAATCTCCAATTTCATTTGGAATGGAAAGAGATCCTGAATATGCAAAACACTCCTTAAAAAGAGAAACAAGGTAGCAGGCATCTCACTCCCTGATTTCAAATCCTACTACACTGCCGTGGTGGTAAAGACAGCATGTACAATGACAGACACATAGGTCAATGGAATAGAATTGAGAACCCAGAAATCAGTCCATCTACCTATGGTCAACTGATTTTTGAGAAGGAGATGAAATCAGTTAAGTGGGGAAACGACAGCCTTTTTAACAAATGGTGTTGGCAAAATTGGAAAACCATCTGCAAAAAACTCAAGAAAGACCCATACCTCACACCATAAACAAAAACCAACTGAAAGTGGATCATGGACCTAGGACTAAAACCAAGGACTATAAACTTCATTAGATAAAAGCTTGGAAGAAACCTAGAAGCACTAATCCACAACATGAACTGTCTTCCAAGCATCCTGAAAATCTACAATCAGGAGAGGATTAAATAGATGAATGGGACCTTCTATCAAATCTCTATGCACATCCAAAACCTTCTCCAACAGGATAAAAAGGAAAGCCACAGACTGAAAAAATATTTGATAATGACATGTCAGATAAGGGACTTATATCTAGAATTTATAGAATATATGAGCACCACAACAAGATAAATGTAAACAACCCAGTTGCTAAATGGGCACAGGATATGAACAGACATTTCACCAAAGAAGACATTCAGATGGCCAACAAACACATGAAGAAATGTTCAAAATCCCTAGCTCTAAGAGAAATGCAAATCAAAACAACTATGAGATATCATCTCACCCCAGTAACAACAGCAAAATCCAACAGAGCAGTAAAGATCAAATGCTGGCGAGATTGTGCAGAAACTAGAACCCATATTCACTGTTGGTGGGAGTGTAAAATGGTGCAACCACTATGGAAGGCAGTATGGCACTTTCTTAAAAAGTTGGAAATAGAAATACCATTTGACCCAGCAATTCCACTACTGGGAATATACCCTAAAGAAACCAGAACTGCCACTGAAGTAGATATATGCACACCTATGTTTATTGCTGCTTTGTTCACAATAGCAAAGAGTTGGAAATAACCCAAGTGCCCATCAACAAATGAATGGATAGAGAACCTGTGGTATAATCACACAATGGAATACTAGGCTCCACTGAAAAACAAGGAACTCATGAAGTATTATACAAAATGGGTGACCCTGGAGGACATAATGCTGAGTGAAATATCTCAGTCACAAAGGACGAATACTGAATAATGCATATAAGACAGGACTGACATCAAATTTTCAGAGAAACTAAGAGGGGATAAATAATGTACATTGCATTGAAACAGATGAGGAAAAGGACTGTTTAAAGGGGATATATGTTTAGGTATTATTTGCATGACAAGAGTCTAGAATAAGAACTGCATAGTAAAGTGGACTGTGTGGTGGGGGGATTGTATAACAATGAATTTTTTTTTTCCTCTTCAAAGATAAAAGCAAACTGGGGGAGTGGTTGGCAGGGAGGGAAATGTAAAACAATGAATGAATTGAAATCCAAGTTCTCTATAAACTTTCATCCAAATCTCAATTTAAAAAAATAATTACTATATAGATAAAACAAGAACTTGATTAAATAGAGAACAGAAACTTGATAAACTAAAAGATTTTTTATTAAAGACCAGTAAACTAAATGGAATGTCCTCTGGTAGATATCACTGAGAGAAAAATAAAGAAAGAAATACAAATAAGATCTGAAGAAGATAATTTATTGCTAGATACTGAAGAAATAAAAATGTAATAAGAAAATGTTTTTCATTCTCTTATACCATTGAAAATCTAGATGAAATGGGTAGTTTTCTGGGAAATATGATCAAAATTGACTTAAAGAGTGAGAGAAAAGATGAATGAGCCAATTAGCATAAAAAACAATGAGAAGATGCTTCAAGTTTTCTTTTTTTTAAATTTAGGTTGTTTATTTTTCATTTCAATGAACATCTACAGAGATTTTGGGAGATTTCTTTTAAGATATGATTCTCGAACCACTTGGTATTACGAATTTCTTGTCACATATTAATGCAATGACAAGTATGTTAAATGATTAGCAGACCAAATTCCCCATTATTATTAAAAGAATCATCATCAGAAAAAATAAGAGTATATCCTGAGACTATAAGGATTAACCAAGTAATAAATATGTTACTGTGTTGTATTAAGGGGGGGAATAATATAATCACCTTAGTTCTTGTTATTATAGAATGCTGTCAAATAAATTCTGACTTAAACCCGCGTTTCAGAGTAGATCTGCCTCAATTGTCACATCTTTCCTTTACAGAGCTTCTGAGTGGTTTAAAACTGCCAATTTTTCAGTTAGCTGCCAAGTGCTTAATGTTATGCCACTTGGGCTCTTTAGCCATCTCCATAGAAACTAAAAAGTCTTGATAAAAATCATACATTCCTTCTTGATCTTGGAATCCACTCAGTGTGTTAGTTATCTATTACTGCATTGGGATGCTTTGTTCTGCAGCAAAAAAGAATTAATAAATATAATAAATTAGGAGTCAACAAAATTTTCTAATTTGGTGGGAAAAAATCAGAATGAAAGACAATCATGAAGTGTAACAAAGGACCACTGAGTAAATTTCCCTTAGATTCAGGAACACAGCAGGTGGTATAACTGTTTGCTGAACATGAAGATTATTTGAAGTACATGAGGAAGGTAAAAGACTATAAAGTCTTCAGTATGGATTGTGTCTGACCATAAAGAAAATTTAAAAAAATCCTTACAGCGTGCGGGGAGAAGGGTGCAACAATGAATGAATGGAATTCCAAAATCTCTGTAGATGTTCATTGAAATGAAAAATAAACAAACTAAATTTAAAAAATTTAACCAAAAAAAGGAAGACAAAAATCCTTACAGCTAGATTAATAAACCACATCATGATAAACACCTAAGAAATTTAAGTAGACCAATTGAATTTCATTCCTGTTGGAAAATATCATATAACCATCTCAAAAGAAAAAAAAAGAAATATGCACCAAATCATTGTTTTTATTAAGTGCCAACAAGTTGAGTACAGCTCATAACAATCTTATGAACAACAGATCTGAACCCTTTTCTAATCTGTGCCATTGTCATAATTTCTAACATCCTTGAGCCCATTGAAGCAGTCATTGTATTCATCCATTTCACTGAAGGTCTTCTCTTTCCCCTACCATCCACTTTTCCAAGCATGATGTCCTTCTCCAAGGAACAATCTCTCCTAGCAAAATGCCCAAAGTATGTGAGATGAAACTTTGTCATCCTTTTCTCCAAGGAGCATTCTGGCTGCTCTTTCCCCAAGGCATACCTCTTTGTTCTTTTGGCAGTGCATAGGACATTCAGTACTCTTCTCCAACACCACAGCTCAAAGACATGAATTCTTCTGTCATCCTTATTCATTGGAGTGAATGGGAGTGGTTTATGCTGTCATGCTATTATTAGCTTTTATGAATACTAGAATAGTAGAAATTAGATAACATTCACAATAAAGAAATTTAAAGAGATGTTAAATACTTCTTTGTAGAAAACGATAAAATTTTACTGAAGTCTTGAATAAATCAAGATGACTTGAAAGTACTTGATGAAGGTAAAAGAAGTATGGATTCAGTACGGATTCAGTATGGATTGCATCTGGACATAAAGAAAATTTTAAAAAACCCTTATAGCTAGATCAGTAAACCAAATCATGATAAATACCTAAGAAATAGAAGTAGATCAATTGAATTTTATTCTTATTGGAAAACATCATATCTCAAAAGAAATATTCACCAAATTCCAACTTATTCCTGGGTGGGAATGCCTACTATGGTAAAAATTTCAGTTCTTCTTGAATTCATTCATGATTGGTAGATTTCTAAAGAAAATTTAAATGGTGTTTGCTTTGAAAATTGGGAAATTGAATTCTAAAGTTTATTTGTAAGAATAAGTACATGGAAATGAAACAACTACAACAGAAATAACAAAAATGTTGACATAATGTGAATAATGTAACCAATGTCATTATGGTTATAATGATTATAACTGATGTTATATGTCTAGAAATTGTGGTATGGGAGAGGGTTTTGCTGGGCATTTTTCTACCCAAAATAAAACAAACAACCTCAGAAGTCATAATATAAAGAAACAAATATTATGCATACCAATACCAAGAAAGAAGCTGTTGTACATGTAACAGAACAAGGAAAACACTACATGGTTGGAAATCAGGAAAAGTGTGCATCAAGGTTGTATCCTTTCTCCATTCCTATTCAATTTGTATGCTGAGCAAATAATTTGCGAAGTTGGACTATATGGAAAAGAAAGCAGCATCAGGATTGGAGGAAAATCATTCTCACTATTAAGGAGTATTCTGTACTTCCTCCAGGACAGATTTGTTTGTTCTTCTGGCAGTCCATAGTATATTCAATATTCTTTACCAACAACCTGCATTATGCCGATGACACAACCGAGCTTGCTCAAAGTGAGGAAGACTTGAAAAAAAAAAAAAAGAAATACTTGCTGTAGAAGATCAAAAGCTACAACTTTCAATAAGGATTACACCTCAACATCCAGAAAACAAAATCCTCACCACTAGGCCAATAGGCAACATTATGCTAAAAGAAGAAAAGACTGAAGATGTTAATTATTCCATCTTACTTGGATCTTCAATCAATCTCCATGATTGCTACAGTCAGGAAATCAAAAGACAAGTAGCATTGAAAAAACCGGCTGTCAAGGACATTTTCAAAGTGCTAAAGAGCAAAGACATCAGTTTTAAGGCTAAGGTGTTAAGGTGCACCTGATTAAAGCATGATATTTGCTATTCTTGTGTATGTAGCTTGTAGTTGATCTATAGATAGATAGATAGATAGATAGATAGATAGATAGATAGATAGATAGATAGATAGATATAGATGATAGATAGATGATAGATACAGATATATAGATGGATATAGATTTATACAGATGTTGTTGTTGTTGTTGTTGTTGTTGTTGTTGTTGTTGTTGTTATTATGTACCGTCGAGTCACCTGCGACTCATAGCGACCCTATGTACAACAGCCCTAAACTCTGCTCTGTCCTGTGCCGGTCTCACTGTCTCTGACACCCTCACCCCCATTTCGCCAGTCACTGAATCAATCCACCTCATAGAGGGTCTTCCTCTCTTGAGCTGTCCCTTCACCCTCCCACACTGATGTCTCTCTCCAAGGACTGGTCCCTCCTTGAAATATGTCCAAAGTATGTCAGACGAAGCTTCAGAATCCTTGTCTCCAAGGAGCAGCCTGGCTTCACCCTCTGCAGAATGAACTTGTTAATTTTATTACCAGTCCATGGTATATTCAATACTCTTCTCCAGCACCACAGCTCAAAGGCATCAATTTTCCTTCTACCCTCCCAAGTCATTGTCCAGCTCCCATGCATAGCAAGTTATTCAGGCATACCTTAGTATCTAGAGTAACACCATTGCTCTTCAGCACTCTGGAGGGGTCCCTAACAGGAGACGTTCCCATTGTGATACGTCTTTTAATTTTCTGGCTGCTGGTGCTAAAGCTGTTAACAATCTCAATCTCTTCACCATCCATCCTGATGCTACCAGTTGTTCCAGTGGTGAGAATCTTTGTCTTCTTGATATTGAGCCTCAATCCATATTGAAGGCTACAGTCCTTGACCTTCTGCAGCAAGCACTTCAGGTCCTCCTCAGTTTCAGCAAGCAGGGTTGTGTCACATGCATAACGAAGATTATTGATGAATCTTCCACCAATTCTGATGCCACATTTCTCCTCATTGAGCCCAGCCTCTAGCATAATCTGTTCTGCATATAGGTTGAAAAGGTATGGAGATGGGACACTTCCCTGGCATACACCCTTCCCAATTTTGAATGATACAGTGTTTCCTTGCTCTGTTCTAACAACTGCCTCTTGGTCCAAGTATAGGTTTTGCATCAGCACGATCAAGTGTTCTGGGATTCCCATTCTTCTCAGAGTCATCCACAGTTTGTTGTGATCCACACAGTCATGCGCCTTTGCATAATCAATGAAACACAGATAGACTTTCCTCTGCTTTCAGCCAAGATCCATCTAACATTAGCTACAATATCCCTAGTACCATGGCCCCTTCTAAACTCAGCCTGCACTTCTGGCAGTTCTCTGTTGATGTGCTGTTTCAGTCGTTTTTGGATAATCTTCAGCAGAATCTTGCTTGCATGTGGTATCAATGATATTGTTTGATAATTTCCACACTCTGTTGGATCACTTTTCTTTGGAATGGGAATAAATATAGATCTCTTCCAGTCAGTTGGCCAAGTGATTGTCCCCCAGATTTCTTGGCACAGCTTGGTGAGCACATCTAGAGCAGCATCTGTTAGTTTAAAAATGTCAATTGGTATACCATCTATTCCTGGGTGGGGCCTTATTTTTTGCCAATTCCTTCAAAGCAGCTTGAACTTCTTCCTTCATCACCATAAGCTTTTGCTCAAATGTTTCATGAAATTCTTCTCTGTCTGCCAATTCCTTTTGGTACAGTGACTCTGCATATTCTTTCCACCTTCTTTTAATACTTCCTGGATCATTTAATATTCTGCCCATAGCATCCTTAAGTATAGCAACTCGAGGTTTGAATTTGTTCTTCAATTCCTTGAGCTTAAGAAATGCTGAGCCCCATCAACAAATGAATGGATATAGAAGCTGTGGTATATTCACACAATGGAATACTACACTGCATTGAAAAATATGGAACTCATGTAATATTATTAAAAATGGGTGACCCTGGAGGACATTATTCTGAGTGAAGTATCTCTGTCACAAAAGGACAAATATGGCATGGTGCCACTCTTGTAAAACAGGACTGACATCGGGGTTGTGAGGAGACTGAAAAAGATGGGTTAAATAATGTATACTGCATTGAAACAGATGAGGGAGAAAACTGTTTAAAAGGGATATGTGATTAGGTATTTTTCTCATGACGGGAGTCCAGAGCGAAGGCTGCATAGTGGAGTGGACCTGGAGGAAGGATTTGTAAAACAACGATAGAATTTTTCTTTTTACTTTTCCAAGAGGGTAGTGTACTGTGGTGGGGAGGGTTGGGAGGGGGGGAAAGTGTAACAATGAATGAATGGAAATCCAAAGTCTCTGTAAATTTTCATTGAAATTAATAGTAATAATAATAAAGAAATGCTGAGCGAGTTTGGCACTTTCGATTTTCTGGCTCCAGCTCCTTGCACATTTCATTGTAATATTTTACTTTGTCTTCCCAAGCTGATCTTATACAGTATTTGTCTTTATGAGATTGAGTTAGTTCACTTAACCTAATGATCTCCCATGTTACACAGTAATTTACAAAATCATTGCTCCTACGTGCTGTATAGTAATTCATTATGTGACTGTACCATAATTTCTCAATCCATTCCATTGTGGTTGGGCATCCATTCCTTTGTGGTTGGTCATGTGGGCTGTTTCCATTTCTTGCTATGGTGAATAATGCTGCTTTGAGCATTGGTGTACAAGTCTCTGTTTGTGCCTCAGTTTTCATTTTCTCAGAATATATTCTTACAGTGGAATAGCTGGATCATATGAAATTTCTATGTTTAGCTTTCTGAGGAAACACCAAACTGCCTTCCAGAGTGGTTGTAACATTTTTAAATCCCACCAACAATGTATAAGAGTTCCTGTCTCGCCACATCTTCTCCAACATGTATTGCTTGCTGCCCTGCTAAACTTTGCCACTGCTACTGGGATAAGATGGTATCTCATTGTGGTTTTTACTTGCAACAATCTTATTGTCAGTGATTTTGAGCATTTCTTCTTATGTCTGTTGGCCATCTGAATATCTTCCTCTATGAAAAGTCTTTCCATGTCCTTTGACCATTTTGTAATTGGATTAACAGTCTTTTTCTTCTGGAGGCCCAAGTGTATTCTGTAAACTTTCATTATGAGACCCTTGTCTGAGATTGTATTGTCAAATGCTTGTTCCAAGTCAGTACTGTTTCTTTTCACCCTGTTGAAAAGTTTTTGATCAGCACAGAGATTTAATCTTTAGAACGTCCTATTCATCAATTTCATCCTCTTCAGATTGTATATTTTTGGCTGTATTTAGCAGTCTCTTTATACCATAGTCTAGGTCTTCTAAGCTTGATGTCAGTTTGTCTCTTATGAACTTTATGATTTGGGGCTTTATTACCAGGTCTCTGATCCAACTTGAGTTGATTTTTGTGTATGATGTGAGATGTGGATCCTGTTTCGGCTTTCTGCAGTTAGCAGTCCAGTTTTGCCAGCATCATTTGTTGAAGAGGTTGTCATTTCCACATTTGATAGTTGGGGTTTTTTTCCTTGTCAAATATCAGTTGACAGTAGATAGATGGGGGTCCATTTCTGGGTTCTCTATTCTGTTTCATTGATCCATGTGCCTGTCATTGAACAAGTACTATCCTGTTTTGATTACTATTGCTATGAAGTAGGTTTTGAGGTCAGGGAGTACTATACATCCCACTTCATTTTTGTTTTTCAGAAGTTATTTGCTTATTCAGGATCTCTTTTCTCTTCAAATAAACTTAACAATTTCCCTTTTGATCTCCTTGAAAAAGGAATTTGGTATCTGTATTGGGATTGCATTTGCTTTTAGTAGGATTGTCATTTTAACGATATTGAGTCTTCCTGTCCATGAACAGGGAACATTTTTCCATGTATTTAGGTCTTTCATTATGTCTTGCAAAAATATTATATTGTTTTCTTTGTATCTTTGTATTCTTTTTTAAAAATAATTTTAATGAACATTTACAGAGAATTTGGATTTCCATTCATTCATTGCTGCACTTCTCTACCCGCCCAGCACTCTCCCCCCGCCCCCCCCACCGCGTTCGCTCCTCTCTTTCAAAAGTAAAAGAAAGACTCCCTCCCTGGTACAAAATCCCCCCGCACCCCTACCACCGCCTCAAGTACATTCCACTATGCAACCTTAATTGTGGACTCTTGTGATAACCATACATCCCTACCATACATCCCTTTTTAATTATTCAGTCCCCCATCTGTTTCAGTGCAGTATACACAATTTATCCACTTTTTCTCAGTCTTAACCCACCCTGATATCAGTCCCATTTTACAGCAGTGGCACCATGCAATATTTGTCCTTTTGCGACTGAGATATTTCACTCAGCATAACGTCCTCCAGGCTCACCCATTTTGAATAATATTGAATGAGTTCCTTGGTTTTCAACGTAGCATAGTATTCCATTGTGTGAATATACCACAGCTTCTCTATCCATTCGTTTGTTGATGGGCACCTGGGTTGTTTCCAACTCCTTGCTATTGTGAA
>NW_006399989.1:2178093-2178703 GCF_000299155.1 Elephantulus edwardii
CTGTTAGTTTAGGTAGGTTGTGCATTTCTAGGTGTTTGTCCATTGCCTCTAGGTTTTCAAATTTGTTTGCATATAATTTTTCATAATACTCTAATGTTAGCTTTTTAATTTTCATTGGTTCTGTTGTGATATTGCCTGACTCATCTCTTATTTGCATTATTTGTGTTTTTTCTTTCTTTTCCTTTGTGAGTTTTGCTAATGGTTTGTAGATTTTATTGACCTTTTCAAAGAACTAACTCCTAGTTTTGTTGATAGTTTTGATTGTTTTTCGGTTTTCTATTTCATTTATTTCTACTCTAATTTTTATAATTTCAGGTTTTTTTAGAGGGTGTCGGGTTTTTTTGCTGCTCTTTTTCAATTTGCTGAAGATGTTGAGTTAGAGAATCAATGGTTAATTTTTATTGCCTTTTGATGTGTTTGGTTATTGCTATAAATTGACCTCTAATTACTGCTTTGGCCGTTTCCCAGAGGTCTTGGTAAGTGGTGTTTTCACTGTCATTTGTTTCAAGAAACATTTTAATTTCATTTTTTATTTCTTCTAGTACCCAGTTGTGTTCAAGCACGGAGTTGTTCAGCTTCCAAATGCATGGGGTTTTTTTTCTCCTTTATC
>NW_006399989.1:2180535-2182791 GCF_000299155.1 Elephantulus edwardii
CCAGATGTGTAGACACAGGTGTGGAGCCAAATAGGGAAGGGCATGCACGTGGTTGTGGCAATCACAAGGGCAGGTCAACCACTTGGGGGACCTCACTCAGGCCTCAGTTGTCTGGGTGTGCTTACCACTGGGGTCCCTATTCAAGTTCCAGCTGTCCTTCCCCCACCCAGTGGTTTTCATTCACTGGTCCCTGTCCAGTGATGCTCACGCTGTTGCCCTTGCACCATGGCCCCTGCCCACGAAGGCTCCTGGGTCAAGGGGACTCAACAAGACAAAGTCAAATTTCCACCAACCCACTCGCCTCTGGCTGGTCTGCAGTGTCCACAAAAGTTCCGCCAAATTATCACTGGCCTGCTCTTTCCTGGGTAGTTGGCGTGCCCTGAGAGAGCTCAGCTAAATTCCCACCAGTGGGCTCAACCTTGGGAACTCCCCAGACAATAGGTGTTGCCCAAGAAAACCCAATTAGGATCCTACTAGCCTTTCTCGTGGCAGATCAGTCCCACAGCAGCTTGATTGGTGTCTTCAGATGATGGCTGTCTCCATGGTGTGCCTTTGTGTGCTGACTCAGAATTTTATTGTCCACGGCTGTTGTTGTGTTGCCTGAAGGAGTCTCTAGTGACCATGGAGCATCGCCAGGGGGTGCAGGGTTGTGGTGAGGCCACCAGGGTGTGCCAAAAGTGTGGGGGCACGGGATGGTGGTGGGGTGGTGTCCCTGGACAAAGTGCTGTGGCAGGGATGGGGGGTGCAGGGTTTAGGCAGTGCTGGGAGTTAGGGGTTGCAGTCTGTTCCCAGATATTAAGCTGCCAAGTCACCAGTCCTCAGCAAATAAGACTTACTTTGTCGCGTTGCCCTGCTTGCGCACCGCGTCACCCTGCTTGTGTGCCGCCGTATCTTTGTATTGTTTTCTGTCTCTAGCTAGGTTCACTCCCAAGTATCTCAATTTGTGGTTGGCCATTGTAAATGGTATTGCTTTCTTTGTTTCCTTCTCAGAGTTCTCTTTCTTGCTGTAGAGGAATCCCACTGATTTTTGGATATTGATCTTGTATTCTCCCACTCTAATAAATTGGTCTACTAGCTCTAAGAGTCTTTTTGTTGAATCCTTGAGGTTTTCTGTGTAAACTATCATATCATCTGCATATAGCAACAGTTTAATCATCTCTTTACTGATTAGGATGCCTTTTATTTCCTTCTCTTGACATATTGCCCTAGCAAGTACATCCAATACAATATTGAATAGAAGTGGCGACCGACCTTGTCTGGTCCCAGTTTGCAAAGAAAATACTTTGTCTTTCTTCATTGAGAATGATATTGGCTCTTGGTTTTGCATATATACATTTCACTATGTTGAAGAAATTTCCTTTTATTCCAATTTTTCTGAGTATCTAAATCAGGAATGGGTGTTGGGTTTTGTCAAATGCCTTTTCTGTATCACTTACTAGGACCATATGGTTCTTGTTATTTGTTTTGTTAATGTGATGAATTATATTGATTGTTTTTATTATGTTGAACCATACTTGCATACCTCTTATGAATCCCACTTGATCATGATGTATTAATTTTTATGTACTTTAGGATTCTATTATTGGCTAGGATTTTGTTAAGGATTTTTGCATCTGTGTTCATGAGAGATATTGATCTGTAGTTTTCTTTTTTTGTAATATCTTTATCTGGTTTTGGTATTGGGGTTGGGTAACATCACAACAGAACCAGAGGAAATAAAATGTATAATATTGGAATATTATGAAAAGCTATACTCGGATAAATTTGAAAACTTAGAGAAAATGGACACATTCCTTGAAACTCATGTCCTACCCAGACTGACATGGTCAGATGTAGAACACTTGAACAGACCCATCACAAAAGAAGAAAGTGAGCAGGTCATAAAAAAACTCCCCCACAAAAAAAGTCCTGAACTAGATGGCTTCACAGCTGAATTCCACCAAACATTCAGAGAAGAATGATCATCAATTCTACTTATTTCAAAAAATTGAAAAAGAAGAAACACTCCCAGAGACATTCCAAGAAGCAAGTATATTTTCAATTGTTTCCAATGCATCTGAAAGTTGGACAATGAATAAAGATGGCAGAAGAAAAATCAATGCCTTTGAATTGTAATGTTGGAAAAGAGTATTATCTTTTTTTTTATTGGGGAAAAACATATTGGGGGTACAAGGAGGTGAGGGTTGGGGGCAGAAGGGTGAGGATGGGCAGGGATGCAATTGCAGAGCTGCAGAAATTGGTTGGTGGGGGGAGCAG
>NW_006399989.1:2183961-2204661 GCF_000299155.1 Elephantulus edwardii
CTGAGAATTGTGAACAGGCTCCCCCCAGGTCTAAACAGCTTTTGGCAGAAGCATTCAACAGATCAAAATATGTGGTGCATTTAGGATGTCGGTCCTCTTGGACATGCTGCCACTGTTAAGTGTCATCAAGTAGACAACTCACAGTGACTTTCAACAATCCATTGTATAGGTGATCATCTCTGGTTTTCCAAGGAAACCCAAACCTGCAGGTGGTGGGGCGCACGTTCCCCCCATCGGTGGTGGGGCGTACACCCTATCTTCTGTGCGGGCAGGTGGTGGGCACGCACCACCCCCCAGTACAGGCGGCTGGTGGGTGCCCGTCATCTTGCGTGTGGGCAACCAGTGGGGGTGGGTACGTGCCATCCCCCAGCGCGGGCGGAGGCGGGTGTGCGTCATCTCTCGGTGGGCATGCATCATCTCTCGGTGGGTGCGTGTCATCTCATGCACAGGCAGCCAGCAGTTGCGCACCATTCCCCAGCGTGGAAGGCCAGCAGGCACACACCATCTCCCACATGTGCGACTGGCGGGCATGCACCATCCTCCAGCGCAGACGGCTGCCAGGCGCGTGCCATCTTCTGCATGGGTGGCTGGCAGGCTTGAGCCATCTCCTGAGTGTCATCTCCCACAGGGTATTATCTTATGGACTATCAAAAGAATAGAAAAATCTGTCTTGGAGGAAGTGCAGCCAGGGTGCTCCTTAGAGGCAAGGTGGTGAAACTTGATATTAAATGTGCATATTCTGCCACTTCAGAACTATATCTTTGAGCTAGAGTCCTCTAAGTTTTTTCCACTGGAGACACTTTAAGTGGCTTTTTCTAAAACATCTATTTCCAAACTAAAAACCTAAACCATATGTTACATGCCCTTGTATGACATCATTCCCAATAAACTATTAATTTAAAAGTTGCTTTAAGTCTATGCTTTTTAAAAGTGTATGTAAAAGTAAAGAAAGGAGATTTTATAAGAAATATATGTCTCAATATGTTTAACCAATAATATGTTTTGCTGAGTTTTTGTGTTTTAGTACAAGCTGAAGCAGCTTAGTTACTACTCCCTGACTACATTCTATATCTGGCCTGGAGCCTGGACACCCATGAGAAGTCAAAAACAATAACTATTCCTGAATGTGAAGAAATCTCAACTGCCAACCACAATGAACTTTGTGTAACCCTCATGGCCCATCTTTGTAAGCACACCCAATCTTTTATTCCCCTCAGGGTCAGAATGGTTTGGGCAATAGCTGATGTTCTTTTTTTTTTTTTAATGGCAATACTACCAAAAGCAATTTACACATTTAATGCAATCCCAATACAACGAGATGGAAAAGGCAATCTCCAATAGCTGATGTTCTTGATCTATGTGTTTAATAAAGAAACTTTGTTAACACCTAAGGGAAAAAACCAAAGAAAAGAGATCAAACACTAATGCTAAATATTTAGCATTTTAATGTCTTTTAAGACTGTGCAAGTCTAAAAAAAAATGACTGTGCAAGTCTAGAGGTCCTTCAGGACTACCAAATTAAGATCATTATGGACAAATTTTGTGATTTTTGTTTTTCCCCTTTGTTTAAAATAGTCTTATGAAGGTCTTGATAAATTCACATATCAAACTTGCAAAAAAAAAAAAAAAAGACAGAGTTGTATGAGTAAGAATAAACTTAAATTTTAGCCATTCTATTCTTCTCAAGGTTAGCCACATATTTTTTTTTTATCCACACGGTCATATTCTTTTGCAAAGTCAGTAAAACACAGACATTCCTCTGGTACTCTCTGCTTTCAGCTAAGATCCATCTGACATTGGCTATGATGTCCCTAGTGTCACAGCCTCTTCTAAACCCTGCTTGCATATATGGCAGTTCCTTGTCAATGTACTGTTCCAATAATTTTTTTATAATCTTCAGTAGGATCTTGCTTGTTTGTGATATTAATGATATTGTTCAATAATTTCCACACTCTGTCAAATCACCTTTTTTTTGGAATGGGAATAAATATGGATCTCTTCCAGTCAGTTGGTTAAGTAGTTGTCCTCCAGATTTCTTGACACAACCTAATGAGTGTGTCCAGGGCAGCTGCATCTGTTTGTTAAAATATGTCAATTGGTATTCCATCAGTTCCTGAGGCCTTGTTTTTTGCCATGTCCTTCAGAGCAGCCTGAACTTCTTCCTTCATCACCATTGCCTCTTGATCATATGTTGTTTCTTGACATTTTTCTGTGTCAGCCAATCCTTCTTGGTATAGTGACTCTGTATACTCCTTCTATCTTCTTTTAATGCATCCTAGATCATTCAACATTCTGCCCATAGATAGCATGCTTAAGTATTACAACTTGAGGCTTGCTTTTGTTCTTCATTTCCTTCAGCTTAAGAAATGTGGAACAAGTTAGTCCCTTTTAATTTTCTGATTCCAATTTTTACACATTTCATTATAATACTTTGCTTTGTCTTTCTGCACTGCCCTTTGAAATCTTCTATTTAGCTCCTTAAGGTCTTTATTACTTCCCTCTGCTTGGCTTTGTGGAGCTTTAGTGCAATATTCAGATTCCCTTCTGACATCCATTTTGGTCTTTTCTTCCTCCTCTGTCTTTGTAATGACCTTTTGCATTCTTCATGGATGATATTCTTGATATCACAGTTCATCTGATTTTTGCTCATTAGTGTTCAAGGCCTCAAATCTGTTCCTGAGATGGTTTCAGGTGAGACAGACTCAAGGTCAAACTTTGGTTCTTGTGGTTTTTATTTCATATTCTTTAGCTTCAGTGTGAATTTGCATGAGTCTGTTCCACAATCAGCACCTGGCCTAGTTTTCACAGCTGATATTTAGCTTCTCCAATGATTTTACCCCCGCCCCCATAGATGTAATCAGTCAGATTCTTGCATAGATCATTAGATGAAGTCCTTATGTATAGTTGCCATTTGTGTTTCTTGTAAAAGATATTTGCAATAAATAATTGATTGCCAGCCTCATTTCTGTCACCAAGTCCACATTTTCTGACTACCAATCTTTCTTCCCTGTTCCTTAGGACACGTGCTAGAAGAGGCTATTCCATGGAAAGAGATATCATGCTTGGAAAGGTATAGGGTCAGTCAAAAAGAGGAAAACTCCTAACGAGATGGATTGACACAGTGATTGCAGCAATAGGCTCAAGTGTATCAGAAATGGTGAGAATGGCACAGGACAGGATAGGATTCGGGTCTTTTATTCATAGGGTCTCTGAGTCATACCTGATTTGATGGAAACAAACAATAACATATCCAATAAACACATGAAGAAATGGTCAGTATCATTAACTATTGTGTTAAGTTCCTTCAGGGTGACTAAAAATCATAGTGACCCTATGGTAAAGAAATCTGAACCTTGCCCTATCCTATACTATCCTCACCATCCCTGATATGCTTGAGCCCATTGCTAGTCATTGTGTTGATCCATCTTGTTGAGAGTCTTCCTCTCTTTAGCTCACCATGATGGTTTTTCTCCAAGAAATGTCCCATCTTAACAACATACCCAAAGCATGTGAGACAATCTTTCAACATCCTTGTCTCTAAAGAACACCTTTGTTGCAGTTTCTCCAAGTGGGATGTGTTTTTTTCTTTTGGAAATCTATGGGATATTCAGTACTCTTCTCCAATAGCACAGCGTAGAGGTATCAATTCTTCTGTTATCTTATTCAATATTGTTCAATTCCAGATGCATAGGAAGTAATTAAAAGACTGTGGCTTGAATTAGGTGTCCCTTAGTCTTTAAACTGGCATTTTTGCTCTTTGGCACATTGGAATGGTTCTTGACAACAGATTTTTCCAATGAAACATGCCTTTTTAAAAAAAAATGTTTTTATTGGTCTGTATATAATCATTCATATGTATCATGTTTTGTACATGTATTTAGTGTTTTATACATTCATATGTATTATATATCATTAATTTCCATTACTCTATGCTTACTATCATCCTGTCCTTTCCAACTCGCACTGAACCTTTCCCATTACTTCACACACCCCCACTAACCCCTGTTATTCCAGTGATTTTTCCCCCTTCCCCTTTCTCTGCAACCTTCTCGCTTTTCCCTTTTGAACATCTATACATATCTCAGATATCTTAGTATTTTCACAACAGTAGCGTTATGCAATATTTGTCCTTATGTGACTGAGATATTTCACTCTGAAAAATGCTCTGTAGCCTCTCCCAAGTTATATAGTACTTTAAAAAAATCATTGCTCTTAGTGCTGCATATTATTCCATTGTATGAATGAATCACAGTTCCTCAATCCATTCATTTGTTAATGGACATTTGGGCTGCTTTCATTTTCTTGCTATTGTGAATAGCAGTGCTACGAACATAGGTGTACAAATGTCCATTCATTTCTCCGTTTTTCTTTCCTTGGGATATATTCCAAGCAGTGGAATAGCTGGGTCACATGGAATTTCTATATTCAGCCTTTTGAGGAAACACCAAACTGCCTTCCATAGCGGTTGTACCATTTTATAATCCACTAGCAGTGCATAAAAGTTTCAGTTTCTCCACATTATCTCCAACATTAATTGTTTGCTGTTTTGTTGCTTTGCTACTGCTGCTAGAGTGAGGTGATATCTCATTGTTGTTTTGATTTGCATCTCTCTGATAGCTAGTGATTTTGAACCTTTTTTTCATGTGTTTCTTGGCCATCTGAATGTCCTCTGTTGTGAAGAGTCTTCATTTCTTTTGCCCATTTTGTGATGAGTTAGCAGTCTTTCTTGTGGAGGCCCTATGTTATTCTGTAAACTTTGGTTATGAGACCCTTCTGAAATGTCATTGCCAAATATTTATTCCAGATCTGTGAACTTTCGTTTTACTCTACTGTAGAAAGAATTTTTTTAAGCACACTTGAGATTGGATTCTAAGAATGTCCCATTCATCGAGCATATCTTCTCCCAGTTGTGTTTGCAAGCCTATTTATGCTGTAAGCCAGGGATCTAATTCTATTCCCATTTTGTCTCTTATGATCTTCGTGGTTTGGGGTTTGACTCAGTTTTTGTGTATGGTATGTGCTGTGGATCTTGATTCAGTTTTCTGCAGGTAGATGTCCAGTTTTGCCAGCACCATTTGTTAGAAGCTGTCATTTCTTCATTTAAAGGGTTTTATTTCCTTGTCAAATATCAGTTGACCTAGGTAGATGGGTTGATATCTGTATTCTTGATTCTACTCCATCAGTCTGTATGTCTTTCATTGTACCAATACTATGTTGTTTTATTGCTATGGCTGTGTAGTAAGCTTTAAGTGAGATGCCTCTAACATCATTTTTGGTTTTTAGAAAAGCTTTTCTTTTTCTGGGACTCTTTCCTTCTCAAACTAACCTGGAAATTGCAGATGGTACAACCTTGCTTGCTGAAAGTGAGGAGGACTTGAAACACTGTTGTAGAAGATCAGGGAATGAAGCCTTCAATACGGATATCATCTCAATGCCAAAAAAACAAAGATTCTTACCACTGAACTTATAAGCAACATCATGATGGGTGGAGAAAAGATTGAAACTGTCAACAACTTCATCTTATTTGGGTCCACAGTTAACACCCTTGGTACCAGCAGTCAGGAAATCAGGAGACGTATTTCACTGGGAAGTCTGCAGTTAGGGACCTCTCCAAGTTATTGATGAGCAATGATGTCAGTTTAAGGACTAAGGTGCATCTGATTTAATCCATGGTCTTTCTAATCACTTTCTATGCATCTGAGAGCTGGATAATGAATAAGGATGGCAGAGGAATTAATGCCTTTGAGCTGTGGTGTTAGAGAAGAACACTGAATATTTCATAGACTGCCAAAAGGACAAACAAATATGTCTTGGAGAGGGTGCAGTCAGAATGCTATTTGGATGAAAGGATGATGAGGCTTCGCCTCACATACTTCAGGCATGTTGCTAGGAGGGGCTGATCATTGGAGAGAGATATGATGTTTGGTCAGTAAAGGAGAGGAAGACCCTCGACCAGATGGATTTACATGATGACTCCCGCAATGGGCTTTTTAATGTGTCAGAAAGTGTGAGGATAGCACAAGATAGGGCAAGGTTGAGATTTGTTATTCACAGGGTCGCTAGGAGTTGTACTTGACTCAATGGCACTGAATAACAACAACACTGGAGTTACATTGATTGTTTTTGGTAAGATTGTCATTTTCACTGTGTTGAGTCTTCCTATCTATGAACAGGGAATATTTTTCCACTAGTAGTAGTGCTTTGTTGTTTTCCTTGTGAAGGTCTTTTGTGTCTCTAACTTTATTAGGTTAGGTTTATTGCCGATTGTAAAAGGTATTGCTTTCTCAGTTTCCTTTTTCATGTTTTCATTGTTGCAGTGGAGAAACCCCACCGACTTTTTTATATATTGATCTTCTATCCTACCACCGTACTATTAGGTGTCTTCAGAATTTTTACGTACACTTTCATGCCATCTGCAGATAGTAGCAATTTCACCACCTCTTTACCAATTTGTATGCTTCTTATTTCCTTCTCTTGCCTTATTGACCTGGCTAGAACTTCCAATACAATATTGAATAGGGAGTCTTTTCTGGTCCCTGATCTCAAGGGGAATGTTACTTTTCACTATTTGAAGAAATTCCCTTCTGTTCCTACTTTGTTACGTGTTTTAATCAGGAAGGGGTGTTGGATTATGTCAAAGGCTTTTTCTGCACCAATTGACAGGCTCATGAGGTCTTGTTCTTTGCTTTGTTAATGTGATGGAATGACATTAATTGTTTTTCTCATGTTGAACCATCCCTGCATACCTGTTATAAACCCCACTTGGTCATGAGAACTTTTTTTATACTGTTGGATTCTATTGGCCAGGATTTTGTTAAGGACTTTTGCATCTATATTCATGAGTGATATTGGTCTTTACTTTTCTTTTTTTGTTTTTGCCTGGTTTTGGTATAGGAGTTATGCTTACATCATAGACTGACTCTAGGGGTATTCCTTCCTTTCTATTTTGGGGAAAAAATAAATATCATTGGTGACAGTTCATCTCTGAATGTTTGGTAGAATTCACCTAGAAAGCCATCTGGGTAAGGACTTTTTTGTAATGTGAGGGAATCTTTTTATGACCTACTTGATTGCTTTTTTTGTGATAGGTCTTTTCAAGTGGTCTATTTCTGTCTGTGTCGATTTGGGCTGGTTTGTCAGTTTCTAGGACTTTATCCATTTCCACTAGGTCTTCAACTATATTGGAATATAGCAATTTTTAAAAGTTTTCATATTATATAAGTTAGCATACAAAATCTATATAAATTGTGTTTCACCCTTTCGAAACTTCATTCACATTGTGTTTCATACAATCGTTCCCATACATTGTATTTTATAAAATTAATCACCATTGACCTATGCCCATCATTACCCCATCTTTTCAGGTCTGTGCTGGATCTCTCCTATTTCCATTACCCATCAAATTGTGTGACCTGTTATTTCTCCCCTGCCCATCCTCATCTCTCTGCTTCCACTACTTCCCCCCCTTGAACTTCCATACATGTTTTACTAGTTATCCTTCTATTTTTACGATAATGGTCTTATGTAGTTCTTATAAGACTGAGTTAGTTCACTCAGCTTAATGCTCTCCAGTCTCTCTCAAATTATGTAGTATTTTTCAAAATTATTGCTCCTCAGTGCTGCATAGTATTCCATCCTGTGAATGTACAGCAATTTCTCAATTCGTTCTACTGTGACTGGACATTAGGGTTGTTTTCTTGTTCTTGTGATGGTGAATAACACTGCCATATACCTTGGTGTGCAAATTTCCTTTTGTATCTCAGTTTCTTTGAGGTATGTCCAGTTATTATTATTATTATTATTATTATTATTATTATTTCCCTCTATGAGGTGGATTTATTCAGTGATTGGGGTAATCAGGATGGGTGTATCAGAGACGGTGCGATTGGCACAGGACAGAGCAGAGTTTAGGGCTGTTGTACATAGGGTCGCTATGAGTCGCAAACGACTCAACGGCACATAACAACAACAAAGTTTGTATACATTGTGTTTCACACTATTCTTCATTCACATTATGGTTCACACAATCATTCCCATTTGTTACATTTTATAAAATTAATCACCATTGTACTATGCCTACCATTACCCAGTCATTCAGGTCCCTGCCAGATCTTTCCCATTTCCTTACCCCCTGCCCTCCACCCACCAAATTGTACAATCCTGTGTGTTCACCACTACACATCTTCACCCTTCTTCTCCCACCCCTCCCCACCTTGAATTCCCATACATATTTTGCTAGTTATAATTATATTTTTACAATAATGGTCTTATACAGTACTAGTCCTTATGAGACTTAATTCATTCACTCAACATCAGAGCAGCAAGCAATAAATGTTGGAGAGGATGTGGAGAGGTGGGAACTCTCATATACTGTTGGTGGGATTATAAAATGGTACAACTACTCGGAAGGCAGTTTGAATTTTCCTTAAAAAGCTGAACATAGAAACTCTGTATGACCCAGCAATTCCACTACTAATATTCCCAAGAAAATGAGGACTGAGACACAGATGGAGATTTGTACACCAATATTCATACCAACATATTCATCAATTCAAGAACAAGGAAACAGCCCAAATGTCCAACTACAACTGAATGGATTGAGATATTCACCCAATGGAATATTGCATAACTTGGGAGAGACTGGAGAGCATTATACTGAGCAAACTAACTCAGTCTCATAAGGACAAAAACTACATAAGACTATTATTATAAAAATAGATAACTAGTAAAACATGTATGACGATCCAAGGGGTGGAAGTGGAGGAGTTAAGATGGATAGTGGGGAAATTATAGGGTTGCAAAATAGTGTGGGTGGAGGAAGACGGTAAAGGAAATGGGAAAGATCTGGTGGGGACCTGAAAAGACTAGGTAATTGTGGGCATAGTCCAATAGTGATTGATTTTATAAAATACAATATATGGAAATGATTGTATGAAACATAATGCCAGTGAAGGAACATGTGGCAACGAAAAGTTGCAAAATAAAAAATGTGGATGATTGAATGAAGAACCAATATGATTTGTAAACATTCACTCAAATCACAATAAAAAAAGAAATAAAAACAGGCAATATACAAACAAACAAGGAAAAAATATTAGTGATTAGGGAGCTCTAGTGGTATAGTTCGTAGGGAGTTGTGCTGCTAAACCTCTTTGGCAGTTTGAACCCACCAGGAGCTACATGGTATAAAAATGAGTAATTTGTGTGATTTGCAGCCTTGGAAACCCAGTGAAAGTTCAGTTATGAATCAGTTCCAACTTGACAGCAATTAATTTGTGTTGAGTTTTTATTAATATTTACCCAGCATTCAAAATTCTTGGGTTAATTGCTAATTCCTAATTCTATCATCCTCTTTCTTTCTGGATTTTTTAGAATTAGTTTTGGTTTGTAACCTAGGTAAAGTGTCCTGAAGAAAGTAGTTATCCAAACATTTAAAATCCATAAAATTATTTACAGCTATAGACGGGGCAGTGGAATACTCTAAGAGAACAAGGAGTGTATACAGAGCTTGAGAGATAAGAAATAGTGAAACTAAACACTAGAGGATACAGAGGTTAGACACTCTTCAAATAGCTATTTGAGATGTTTAGAGCTCTTCTTTGTTTAAAAGTAACTGAACATGCCGTGAGCAGTTCTTGAGTAGGAAAAGTGGTATGATCAAATTAGAACTTTAAAACAAAGAAAGAGTAAGGAGGAAGCTGTTACAATAATCCATGAAAGTGATTTGCTAAGGCGGTGGCAGTGGGGATAGGGCAGAGGAGGTGATTGGGAGAAAGAGAAGACTGAAATCAGAGACTGAATACATAATAGAATGTGTGTGGTGGAGATAGCCTAAGGTTCACAGTAAGTTAGAGTGTTTGGGCCTGGCAATGGACTCTTTCATTCAACAAATATTAACTGACATTGTGTTAGGCACTAGGGATATGTTGTCGTTGATTGCCTTCGAGTCAAGTACAACTCATAGCAACACTATGAACAAAAGGCTTGAAGCGCCTCTACAACTATCAACATTTCTCAAAGTTCATATAGTTTCTGGAGGCATGTTAATTAGGAAGTGGATGCCACTCCTGCTTCCAAACTAGGGATATAGCACTCAATAAAATAAATTCTTGTCCTAATTGATCTTATATTCCAGTGGATAAGACAAGTAACAATTACTCAACAAAACTCATTGCCATCGAGTTGGAATCAATTCATTGTCAACCCTCTGTTGGGTTCCTGAGGCTATAAATTGCATGGTAAGAAATGTCCCATCTTTCCTGCTCAGAATTGTTGGTGAATATGCACCACCAGACAGTCTCAGCCTTTGAGTTGGCAGTGCAACTTCCTACAGATGACACCACTAGAGCTTCCTGATAATGTGTCTGGTGTGAATAAGTGTCATGAGGAAATATAAAGCTTGAGTAAGAGGATAGAGAAAATATTGGTGTGCTTCTTTAGAGGAAAGCCTTCTCTACAGAGATGGTATTTGATCAGAGGCCTAAAGGAGGTATGGGAGATAAGATACAACTCTCTTGGAGAGAGATGTTCCAGATGGAAAAGACATCAAGACAAAGGATCCTGAGGCAAGAACATACTTGGTGTGTTTACAGAACAACAGGAAAAAGTGTATGACTGGAGAATGTGAACAAAGGCAAAATTAATAAAAGATAAGATCAGAGAGGTAGATCAGAGTTTGGTGCCTGACTTGCAAAATGAGAAAGCAGAATATAGGATGACTCTCAAGTGTATTTTGGAATGGTCACTAGATGGCTTGTGGAACCTTTCACTAAGGTGGAGAGTACAGGAAGGTGAATTTGTATTGGGAAGATGTTGGCTTAGTAGTCAAAATGATCTGAAATCCATAAGGCCAATTTCAGTGAAGATGTCCAAAAAACATTAGGCTTGATGAGTCTGGCAATCAGGAAAGGCATCTGAGGTAGAGAGTGATATGGAGGCTTCCTCGCATATCCATAATTATGAAATGGGATGAGGTCACTGAGAGTGTGTAGAATGAAAGAGAATAGGACCATAGCAGAATCAGGGGAGGGTTAACAACATAGACAAAATGGGCAGGGGAAGATGAGATGGGGATCGAGGTCAGAGAAAGAGAAGGCAAACCAGTAGAAGGTGAGCTCATGAGGCAGAAGATCAGAGGAATGAAAAAGCTATGTGCAGGCAGAGATTGTAAAGAGTGGGAAATGTTATATTTTAGAGAAATTAGATGAAGATGGAACAGTCTTTTGCCTTAATTACTAGAAAATCCTAGACAACCTTAATAAAAATGGTTTCCCTGGAATAATGTGCATATGAGGCAGATTAGAGATGATTGAAAAGTTGTAGTGGGGACCAGAATGGAGATCACCAGTGTAGACAAATGTAGAATCCTAACTGAAAAGAGGAGAGACAGACAATGATTGCTAAACAGATATAGGGACAGGTAGGAGGTTTTTTCTGATTTCATTTCAGACTGCAAAATTTGGTAAAAATTCTCAATTTCTTCCTCTTTGGCACTAGATGTAGGAGCATATACTTGAATAATAGTCATGTTAATGGGTCTTCTCTGTATGTGTATGGATATTATCCTATCACTCACAACATTGTATTTCAGGATAGAACTTGAAATTGACTTTTTGACTACGAATGCAATAGTGTTTTTCTGTTTTTTATTCCTTGCATATCATATGATTATCTGATTCAAAGTGGCCATAGCTGGTCTATTGCATCTCACTAATGCCTAGTATGTTAATATTCATGTGTTCCATTTCATTTTTAACAATATCCAATTTTCTAACATTCAAGCTGCGAACATTACATATACCAGTTGTTAAATGATGTTTGTTATTGATTTTCCTCATTTCAACTAACTTCCAATCTGGGTTCCACCACTACACTACTATAATTATCCTCTTTCTTTATATTCATAAGTTTTCGAAAGCCTTTTATTTAGGGAGTAGATGGCCCATCCTGCTTCCTAGTCTGTCTTAATCAGGGAGTTCCACCAAAAGCTGTCCACAATGGGAAACCTTCTGGAATTTTACACACCAGTGGCAAAGATATCAGTATTACAGCAACCACAAGTAATGGCACTACAGCAAACTGACAGACAAGTGTTGCATCACCAAGGTTCAATAGCAGCTGAATTTGCCCACACAGAGAGAGGTTTCTCATCCAGCTGATTGAAAATGAGATCAGATACAGTTAATCAGCTTACACTTGATTGCTAACACAATTTAGAAATGTCCAAACAGTTTACCCCGGTTTTCGAGTAAATCACAAACACTCACCAGAATCCAATTTTGCCAAGCTAAAGGTTCATTAACAGGCAACATGCAATCAGGATGCATTAATGATAATTGGTGACTGGAATGCAAAAGTAGGAAGCAATGAAGAAGGAACAGTAGTTGGAAAATATGGGCTTGGTGATAGAAATGAGGCTGGAAATAGAATGATTGGATTTTGTATTTACAATAATTTATTCATTGCAAATACTTTTTCGAAAAGATGACTTTACATGTAAACTTCACCTTGTGGGCTGCATAGGAATCAGATTGACTACATTTGTGGAATAAATCACTGAAGAAGCTCAATATCAGCAGTCAAACTAGGCCAGGGGCAGAGTGGGGGTCAGATCATTAATTACTCATATGTAAGTTCAAATTGAGGCAGGAGAAAATGAAAATAAGTCCACAGGAACCAAGATAAGATCTTGAATCAATTCCATCAGAATTTCATGATCATCTTAAGAATAGGTTTGAGGCATTGGACACCAATGATAGAAGACCAGATGAGTTGTGGGATGATATAAAGGATATCATCCAATGATAACGAAAGATCAGCCAATGATAATGAAAGAGGAAGTGGAAGCTGCATTGAAGACATTGGAGGAAAAATAAGGCCCCAGGAATGGATGGGATACCAATTGACTTGTTTCAATTAACAGATGCAGCCTTGGATGCACTCACCCGTCTATGCCAGGAAATTTGGAGGACAGTTGTCTGGCCAACAGATTGGAAGTGGTTTGTATTTGTTCCTGTTCCCAAGAAGGATGATCCAACTGAATATGGAAATTATTGAACAATATAATTGATATTACATGCTTGCAAAATACTGCTGAAGATCATTCAAAAATGGCTAAAACAGTACATAAATAGGGAACTGCCAGAAGTTCAAGTGGTATTTAGAAGAGACCTTGGCACCAGGGATATCATTGCTGATGTCAGATGTATCATGGCTGAAAGTAAGGGATACCAGAAGAATGTCTATTTGTGCTTTATTGACTATGCAAAGGCATTTCACTGTGTGGATAATGACAAATTGTGGCTGATGTTGAGAAGAATGGGAGTCCCTGAGCACTTGATTGTGCTCATGAGAAACCTATATCTGGATCAGGAGGCCGTTGTGCAAACAGAGCAGGGGAGCACTACATGGTTTGGAATTGGGAAGGGAATGCATCTGGGATGTATTCTGTTTCCATCTGTTCAATCTGTATGCTCAGCATATTATCTATGAAGAGGAGTGTGACATCAGGATTAGAGGGAGACTCATCAATAACCTGCATTACACAGATGTCACAACCTAACTTGCTGAAAGTGAGAAGGATTTGAAGCACTTGTTGCAGAAGATCAAGGAATGTAGCCTTCAGTATGGATTGCATCTCAGTATCAAGAAAACGAAGATTCTTACTACTGGACCTATAGGAAGTGTCATGATGGATGGAGAGGAGATTGAAACTGTCAACAGTCATCTTACTTGGATCCACAATTAACACCATGGGTATGAGCAGTCAGGAAATAAGGAGATCCATTGCACTGGGGAAATCTGCAGTTAGGGACCTTTCCAAATTACTGAGGAGTAGTGATGTCAGTTTGAGGGCCTTGGTCTTTCCTATTACTAGCTATGCATCCAAGACCTGGACAATGAATAAGGATGACAAAAAAAGAATTGATGCCTTTGAACTGTGTTGTTGGAGAAGAGCACTGAACATTCCATGGACTGCCAAGAAAAAGAATAGATATGTCTTGGAGAGGGTGCAGCCAGAGTTCTCATTGGAGGTAAGAATGATGAGGCTTCGCTTAACATACTTTGGACATATTGCTAAGAAGTGCTATTCCTTGGAGAGGGACATGATGTTGAGAAGGGTGGAAGAGTCAGCGAAGGAGAGGTAGACCCTCAACCAGGTGGACTGACAAGATAACTGCTGAATGGGCTCTTGTGTCAGCAAGATCTTTTGTTAATAGGGTTGCTATGAGATGTACTCAGCTTGATGGCACTTAACAACAACAAGAAGAAGGTTTTTAATTCTCAGATGAGAGAGACTTTAGCTTCTACAAATGTTTCTAGTAAGAAGGAAACAGAGAAGGAGAGGTTGAAAACAGGAGGGAAAAAAAATAATTGCTATGGAGGAGGTAGAAGGGGTGGGATCCAGAGCCCAGGTGGAGAGACTGGCCTAGAGTAAAATAGGGGCCTTCTTTTTCTGACAGAGAAGGAAAGTGCACACTCTCACTCTCTTATATCCTTGCTCTCTCACCGGGGGGTGGGGGAGGGAAGGTGGGGCCAAGGAGTGTACAAGGGCGTTGAGTAGATTGGTGAAATAAACGCTTCGGTTTAAGGCCACAAACAGAGAACCCTGGCCAAGAGCATGAGGGTTGAGGCTAGGAAGCAGCAAAGCATCTTTGGTTAGGCAGTAGGAAGCACTTCTTAAGGGAAACAACATTTGAGCCCATGAAGTTCAGACAGGATTTCACTAGACCTGTGCAGAAGGGAGAACATTTTAAGTGGGGGGAAAACAACATCAGTGAAAGGATAGAGGTATGAAAAGGCTGTGTGTGTTGATGGACTAATGAATGGGCTAGTTTGATGAAGTCCAGGCATGAACAAGTAGGATAATGTTGATGCCACTGATTGTGACAGTTACTATGGGCCTGGTGAGAAACTTCCAATAAACTCAGCCTTTGACACCCATGAAATTCAACTCTATTGTGACACACATGGGGCCACCATGAGTTGGAATCAACCTTATGGAAACTTGTTATTTTGTTTTATTTTACTATATATTAAAACATCAAACCTATCCTCAGACAGGTACTTTATATACTTGAATCCATTTGATTTCACTATAATCTGTGCAATAGGTATTTCCTCATATTATAGAGACAAACAAATGAGTATCAGAAATACAAAGAAATGGACTGAAAGTTATGCAGCTAATATGTGTAGGAGCTGATAATAAAATCCAAATCTGTCTGGCTCTAAAGCCCATGCTTTCCCCACCTCACAGGAAAGGCCAGGTGAGGCCATATGGTGGGAGAATCTTGAATGCCCAATTAAGGAGTTTAAACTTTAACCAGGAAGCAATGGGGATCCAAGATGAGTGTCTGAGCAAAATAGACATGCTTGAAGCTAAGTTTTAGGAGGGCTTACTCTTGGAAAGTTGGAGGTTCAGTGAAAGAGAGGAAGACCTTCAACTAGATGAATTGACCCAGTGGCTGCAGCAATGAGATCAAGTATATCAGATATGATAAGGGTGGCACAGGATAAGACATGGTTCAGATTTGTTTTTCATAGGGTCACTGTAAGTTGTATTTGACTTGATAGCACTTATCAACAAAAAATAATATGGTCCAAGAGGGCAAGGAGAAGAAATTAGGAGATGATTTCCATATCAAGGTAGGGTGATGAAGATGAAGATAAAAAGAGAATGAGCTGTGGGACTGAAATATCATTTGTTTCTTATAAATGCCTTCTTATAAAAGGGTTGCCTTTTCCTTCTCATTTAATAGATGAAGGACTCAGAAAGGGGAAGCTACTTGCCCCGGACTTGAGCACTGATTTGGATGATTCTGCTGGGTCATTGAGCCCATAGAACAATATTTAAAAGGAACTCAGTGTAAGAAGGGTGTGCGTGTGTGTGAGCGCGAGCACATGTATGTGTACTTGTCTGTCACCAGTACATTCCATTGCTTTCTCATTTCTTTCTAATCTTTCTGTTTTCTGGATATCACACTTACTGCTTCTCCTTACACTAGCCAGGCCAAGGAATCTGGGAATGTGGTGGTATTGTTTCATTGGCTGTCCCTAGAAGATTAGTCTTTTTACTGCCAAGAACCTGATGCTCTCCTAGCCCTGTTGTCTGTCCACTTACCTCATGAAACGGTAGTGCAGCTCCTATGATTACAGTTCCCTGTACACTGGCCCTGTTCCTGCTCAACAGTATCCTAGAAGCAAACACTTGTTTCTGCAGTGATTCTATCTTCCCTCACTGATGTGACTGCTTCAGTGTGTGTGCCAGGGAGAGATTTCCCAATAAGCAAAGTAAACACGGGCTTACTTACTTATATGTAACGAATAATTGTAACTTTTTTTCCCACCACATCAAAGATTCTACTTGTGGGTATGATAGGCATCGATCTTTCTTCCAACCCCTCTGGACCTTCCTAGAGAATCAGAATCTTTCCAAAATTTATTATCCTTGACAAGGATGGATCCACAGTAAGCAAAGTTAAGCACGAGCTTACTTGTTCTTACCTACTCACCTATTTTACATGGGTTTTGCCACCTATTAGGTAATCTGCCACTACTGTGTGCCAATGGCTGCCTTAAGAAATTAGGTTCATCTCATAAGCAGTTAATAATAATCACTTACAGATTCCCATTGCTATTCCAAGTACTTGATGCATGTTCAAGTTCTTGCAACAATCCTATGGGGTTGGCATCATGAGCCTTATGTTTTACAGTTGAAGAAACTAAGGCTTAGAGAGGGAATATAACAAGCTTAGGATAAGGAGCTGTGCTGCCACCCTAAAGGCAGGTGGTTCAAATCTACAAGCTCTTCAGGAGAAAGTTAAGTAATCTCCTCCTGTGAAACTTGTAGCTTTTGAAAATCTACTGGAAGGTCAGCTATGAGTAGGTTCCAACTCAATGGCAATGAATTTGAGGCATTCTAGTGTCAAAGAACCTGAAAGCACTTACAGAAGTGGGATTTGAGCCAATATCTGTTTGCTTCCCAAAGCCTGTTGGCTTTCCACACTTTATTTTCTAGCATCTCCTCTCCCAACCTTTTCTCAACCTTCAGGAAACGTAAATGTTTGTCCAGGATTGGCCTTTAGAGATAGTGTCAAGTATCTTTAAAGGACCTGGTGGGATGAGCTTGATATTTGAAACTCCAAAAACTCTAGATTCAAGTCTTCACTCTATAAACTATGTGACCTAGGGAAGGTTATCCAACCTCTCAAAGCTTCAAGTTCCTCATCTCTAAAATGTTATTTTGCAGGTTTGTGAGAGATTTAAATGAGATAATGTATGCATTATGTCAGCATAAAGCAGATTGTTATTATTTTATTAATGTTATTTATTTATAAAGAAGGAGGACTGGCATCCACTTCCTAAACAACATGCCTCTGGAAATTCTATGAACTTTAAGAAATGATGGTAGTTATAAAAGGTTTCAGGTCTTTTGTTCATAGGGTCGCTACGAGTTGTGCTCGACTCAACGGCAATCAACACCAACACACAACATAAAGATTGCAACTTTTCTAGAGTAGTGCAGAATAGCCCAGAGTATGAGAAAGGTGTGTGTGTGTGTGTGTGTGTGTGTGTGTGTGAGAGAGAGAGAGAGAGAGAGAGAGAGATAAGAGAGAGAGAGAGAGAGAGAGATAAGAGATATGTGCACACATGGGCACCCAAGCATGAAAGCACATGAATGAATTTTGCCAGATGGACAGCATGCCTTCCCTTACCTGTCCTTTCCTTCCTGTCTCTTTCTAGTCTTCCTGTTTCCTGGATTCCATCCTTATAGCCTCCCACAGGCCAAAAGGTCTTGGAATGTAGTGACACTGTTCATTGTCTGTTCCCAGAAGATTAATTTACCAGGTCCTGACTCTTATAAATGAAAGTTAGGCACCTGTCAGAGTTAAAAAAAAAAGTCTATATTAAATATAACTTGTAATTCAGGAGTTCTTTAAAGCTGAGGTTTAGTCTAACCTGGGGATATGGGAGGGATGCTATTTGAGGAGGAAAACAGCAACAAGTTCTTCAGAGACTTGAGCTGTGAGTCACCTTGAGAATCCATTATACTAGCCCTCCATTTTGACTCCTCAACCCATTCCCATCTCCTTGGTCTCAGTCCTTCATGTATCTCCCCTGCTCTACCAACTAATGCCTCTGCCTCTCTCTGTTACCCACTGCTTGTGGCCTCTACCCTGACCTTCCTGGCCCCAGGAAAGAGAAGGAGGAGGAGGAGACTGAGGAAGAGGAAGAGGAAGCCGCTCATCAGTTCTGCTGCCCTGCATCCCCAAGCAACAGTCCCTCCTCTTGGTAACTGAGAGAACAAGGGCCCTTTTCTATGCAGAAGCAAAAGCCTTAAGCAGCCCCTCCCCCGGCCCCTGTGGATCCCCCACAGTACTCTGTGCCTTGCTTCAGGAACCAGATGAACAAGTATTGTGCCCACCTCTCCTCTACCTTGTTCTTGTGATTCTCATCCCTACTACTGTCTCTGCTGGACTCCAGCCCCTGAATGACAAAGAGTTGGAGACCTAGGTCTGGCTGAAATGTGAGAGAATCAGAGCTTGGAGCCTGCACACATGCATTCCCATTCCCCAACCACTCTGGAGTCTGCCACTTCTGGAGAGGTCTCCAAATGATGTCCCAGGACCTACCTCTGTCCTCTGTGAGCACAGAGATGCAGGGCATCTAGGGCTAAAAGACCAGATGGGAGCACCCAACTTGCCTAGTCCACATTATTCCCTTGCTGTGGCTATTGCTGACACTATTTCTTCCACTGCTTGAAGGCCTTGACTCTTATCCGGCCACTCCCATAGCCTTCTGTAAATATGATTAGGAGAATAAGGTCTTTCAGAGTGTGTGTTACTGTGTATAAATAAATTTCTGTCAATAAAAGTTGATCTATCTCTCTGTCTGATGTATATTCCATCTCACTTTGTCTTACCTTTCTTAATTTCCCCCTGGGCTCTGCCTCCTTTCCTACTCAGGCCTGGGAGGGGGGTCTTCATGAGAGTAAGGGACTGCATTTGATTAATGGTATTGTCAACACCTGAAAGGCACTTAATAGAGTGGTAATAGTGCTGCCTTCACTTTATATCCTGAGGCAGCATGAGCTGGCTAACCCAGGATATATTATCTGACTTTTCTTTTACGTAGTTTCCCTATCTGTAAAATGAGGAGAGAAGTTGGTCCAATGAATCTCCAAAGGCTTTTCCAGCTCTGACATTCTGTTAATCTGAAAAGCTAAAATTTTCAGTAACTATGATTTATAAATTTGAGGTAAAATAATTCCATGATTTATTATCCCCCACCATGGCTCATGATTTTAACATCTCATGATTTTACTTAAAAAAATTCTGATAGTGTGATTTCAATATTTTGTGATATTAAGGTTCTGTACTTTTCTTATTCTCTACTTTTAAGATTATTTTGATTCTAGAACTTAAGGACTATCTAAAATATGAAGTGAAGTCATTTCCCCCAGGTACAACGACCCTAAATATTTCTTACATCTGGCCAGAAGCTCCAGAAACTAATTCTAAGAATTCTTTTAGGCTGTTGGCAGGAGAGTAGAAGGTATCCTTTGGATCCTGTGGATATAGTCTATGTCTATGTAAGGGACAAAACTAAGAAACCTTAAAGCTGATCTCCTTGAACTTGTCTCTTTATGAAACTTGATAGTAGACAAATCTGAATTTTGCCAAAAGTTGAATATGCTATTCAGTATAACCCTAGACAAGTATTTCCATCTTTTCAAGCTTCATTCTCCTCTTGGGTACAGCAAGAATATATCTACTAATGCGTAGGTAGTTGCTCTGCTAACCCAAAGGCCACACCCCTCTGGTGATTCAAATCCACCAGCAGCTTCACAGAAGAAATACAGGCAATCTCTTCCTGTGTGATTTATAGCCTCTGAAAACATGCTGCACGGTCAGCTACGAGAAGCCAACAATGAGTATACTGGATCAGCTGACTCAACAACAATGAGTTTTGAGTTTTTAATTTATATAAAAAAATTGTATTATATCTATTATGCTTCAGAGCGAATCTCCATCGAGTTTTCAAGGTTGTAAATCTTAATTGGAGGAGACCGTCCATCTTTCTCCTGTGGAGCTGTTGGTGAATTCGAGCCACTAAGATGTGCAGTTAGCTGCACAACACACTGTGGACTACACGAGTTACCTCTCTGTTGTTGTTGTTGTTGTGGTTGTGGTTGTGGTTGTTACGTGCCGTCAAGTCGCTTGCGACTCATAGCGACCCTATGTACAACAGCCCTAAACTCTGCTCTGTCCTGTGCCAATCGCACTGTTTCTGACACTTCCATCCCGATTATCGCAGTCACTGAATCAATCCACCTCATAGTGGGCCTTCCCCTCCTGCGCTGTCCCTCCACCCTCCCAAGCATGATGTCTCTCTCCAAGGACCAGTCTCTCCTCACAACAAGTCCAAAGTATGTTAGACGGAACCTCAGAATCCTTGCCTCCAAGGAGCCACCCGGTTTAACCCTTTCCAGAAAAAATCTGTTTGTTTTCCTAGCAGTCCATGGTACTCTCAATACTCTTCTCCAGCACCACAGCTCAAAGGCATCAATTCTCCTTTTATCCTCCTTGGTCTTGTCCAACTCTCTGATGTATAACAAGTGATTGCAAAGACCATGGCCTGTATTAGACACACCTTAGTCTCCAGAGAGACACCATTGCTCTTCAGTACTTTGGAGAG
>NW_006399989.1:2206158-2211426 GCF_000299155.1 Elephantulus edwardii
TTGCATATGAGTAGTTGGTGGTCTGTTCCACAATCAGCTCCTGGCCTAGTTTTCACAGCTGATATTGAGCTTCTCCAGCGGTTCTTTCCACAGATGTAATCGATCTGATTCCTATGCTTACCATCAGGTGAAATCCAAGTATATAACCTGTGTCTATGCCTCTTAAAAATGTGTTTGCTATGAACATGTTACCTCTCTAGATTATCATAATGATTAGCAAGAAAGAAAACAAAAATCCTAACATAAGATCTAATGCATAGTTGGAAAAGGGTGCAGTGATTGGTAACTCTTGTTTTGATTAAGGTCCAAGTGAAAATGTCATTCTCCTTTCTTTACTCCCTTCAATGTCCTCATCATATTGATCCTGTAGTTTTCCCAGAGCCTCACCTCATTCTTTCATTCATTGCTTAACTCAGCCATTTAATTTATCTGTTCATTCTCTTCCCTTATTAACTCTTCCAACAGGCATTGCAAAGGCTCAAGCTATATTCTATTAGAGATCAAAAGTAAGACAGAACTCCATGAGTTCTCCCAGAGGAGATGAGAAATCCTATGGGGGAAAATAGATAAGGTGTGGATGGGAAAATGACTGAGTATAAATAGTTTTAGTCATGAACAAAGTATGTTCCTGACCCAAAGAGGAAGGAGATGTCAAGGTGGGCTAGTGAAATCCAAGAGAACTTTCTGAATAAAGAGAGGCAAGATTTGAGCCTGAATTCAAGCTGAAGAGAGTTTGAATAGGTGGTAAGGATTTAAAACTCATTTAGAAGGCCAGGACAACATAAAGAAAAGTCTAGCGGAGAGCTCCAGGGTTATGTTGGACTCTGGTAAGCTCAGCTGACTCTCCAGGGTGTTTGAATCCAAGTGACCTGTATCTAGGTAGAAGGAAACCATTTTACCCTTAATTTGATTGGAGATGTAAGGAAGTATGTTTTGAGCAGAGGTTAGACTAAATGAAAGGCGAAGTCATGTCAAGATCAGATGTAGTTGTCCTCGGAGCTGTCACAATGTAGACTCTTGTGCGGGGAACTAGATTCACTGGATAGGGCAGAGGGCTTATGCTATGAGAAGGAGGAAAGTTTATACAAGCTGTGAGGAAAATATGTGTCTATGTATGGTCTCTGTGTGTCTGTGCATACAAATGTATGTCTTTTTGTGGCACTGTGCAGGTCTAACAGTAGTGAAAGACTGTACACTCTATCTGTAAGGGAGTGAGCTTCAGTGTGTAGAATTATGAATGTGTGAGGTCACTTATGTGACATTGTGACTTTACGTGCTTAAAAGGCTCTTTAGGTATTTCTAATGGATAGAATTCACTAGAATTATGGTGATGAAGGCAGAAGTTCAAGCTGCTTTGAAGGAAATAGCAAAAAATAAGGCCCCAGGGATAGATGGTATACCACTTGACATATTTCAGCTAACAGATGCTGCCGTGGATGCGCTCACCAAGTTGTGCCGAGAAATCTGGAGAACAACCACTTGGCCAACTGACTGGAAGAGATCTATATTTGTTCCCATCCCAAAGAAGGATGACCCAACTGAGTGTGGAAACTACAGAACAATATCACTGATTTCACATGCAAGCAAGATTCTACTGAAGATTATCCAAAAACGACTGGAACAGCACATCAGCAGAGAACTGCCAGAAGTCCAGGCTGGGTTTAGAAGGGGTCGTGGTACTAGAGATATTGTAGCTGATGTTAGATGGATCTTAGCTGAAAGCAGAGAATACCAGAGGAATGTCTATCTGTGTTTCATTGATTATGCAAAGGCATTTGACTGCGTGGATCATAACAAACTGTGGCTGACTCTGAGAAGAATGGGAATCCCAGAACATTTAATCGTGCTAATGCGAAACCTATACTTGGACCTTGGCAGTCGTCAGAACAGAGCAGGGCAACACTGCATGGTTCAAAATTGGGAAGGGTGTACGCCAGGGACGTGTCCTATCTCCATACCTTTTCAACCTGTATGCAGAGCAAATTATCCGAGAGGCTGGGCTCTATGAGGAGAAGCGTGGCGTTAGGATTGGTGGACGATCTATCAACAATCTGCGTTATGCAGATGACACAACCCTGCTCGCTGAAACTGAGGAGGACCTCATGCACTTACTGCAGAGGGTCAAAGACTGCAGCCTTCAATATGGTCTGAGGCTCAATGTCAAGAAGACAAAAATTCTCACCACTAGACCAATCAGTAGCATCAGGATGGATGGCAAAGAGATTGAGATTGTTCACAGCTTCAGTTTGCTCGGCTCCACGGTCAACACTCTTGGCACCAGTAGCCAGAAAATAAAAAAACCGTATTGCCATGGGAAAGTCTGCTGTTAGGGACCTCTCTAAAGTATCCAAGAGCAACGGTGTCTCTCTGGAGACTAAGGTGTGCCTGATACAGGCCATGGTTTTTGCAATCACTTGTTATGCATCAGAGAGCTGGACAATGACTAGGGAGGACAGAAGGAGAATTGACGCCTTTGAGCTGTGATGCTGGAGAAGAGTATTGAATGTCCCATGGACTGCCAAGAAAACAGATTCATCCTAGGGAGGGTTAAACCAGGCTGCTCCTTGGAGGCAAGGATTCTGGGGCTTCGTCTGACATACTTTGGACATGTTGTAAGAAGAGACAGGTTTTTAGAGAGGGACATCATGCTGGGTAGAGTAGAGGAACAGCGCAGGAGGGGAAGCCCCTCTATGAGGTGGATTGATTCAGTGACTGGGGTAATCGGGATGGGTGTGTCAGAGGCAATGAGATTGGCACAGGATAGAGCACGTTTTGGGGCTGTTGTACATAGGGTCGCTATGAGTCGCAAACGACTCGATGGCACATAACAACAACAACAACAACAACAATGGATATAATCACAAGGCTGGTTGTGGTTGACTTTTGAGCATGTGAAGCTATGGCTTTTAACATGACAGTTGTCAGACAGAATAGTCATACATGGACATGATTGCCCTGTTGTCTGAAGGCACCACGGTGGCTACTGAATACCTATTATTTTCTGGTCCCTGACATGGATATGGTGGATCCACAAAGATAAATCATACCAGGCCTCTGCCTTTTGGAAACTGTGATCAAAGGAAAAGGAGCAGAGACAATACACAGACACTTCAAAAGAAAAATCACAAATTAGCCAATGATAAAGACCCACCATGACATGGGTGTACACAAGATACAAAGAAGAGAGACCTGAACTGACTTTTCAGGAAGACTTGCCTCTTCACAGTACTGTAATGGGAAGATGAGTTCAGTCAGACTTATAAAGGTTAGGGAGAAAGAAGAAAGGGAGGGCATTTGGGGCAGAAGGAACAAAGGAAGAATAATGGGCAAAGACATAGGGATGTGGATCAGCTCACCCTCATTCTAGCAATTACAAGTGGTTTGCTGTTTCTAATGTTTCTCTGGGTGAGAAATTCAGAGAAACTTTTTAATTAAAAAATGGGACACTGATCTAGAAGGTAAGTGGATTTGGGTTTTGGTCTTGTGTAACCCTGGGCAAGTTATTTTGCCTCTTTAGGACTTAATTTTGGTTTTGTGAGATTTCATAGTTCATAATGTGTGATCCATAAAGTCCATTCCAGCTCTGTGTAGCTTCTACCCTTGGTCAGCCAAAGCCATGCACAATTGTTCCTGAAGTCAGAGACTTCTTCCAACTTCAGTCTTTTCTACTTCCTCCTGGATTACTCATTCTCACACTCCACAACTATTTACCCAGCATCTATCTGGCCCTATGGATGGCACTGTGAGAAGGCCTGGAGAGATGGAGAATGCAAAGGATCTACCTTTGAGGGGCTACTTGGTACAGAGTAAGTTTTGTGTCCAGAGATACTTTTGCCTCCACCTTTGTGAAGTTATTTCATCTCTCTATACTGTAGTTTCCTCTTATTTCTTATCTTCTTAGAAAAACCTAGGTTCTGTGGAGTGGCTGTGCTTAGTAAAAAGTAGATATTCAATAAATGACAAGTAGTATTTTTAATACTGAAAAGAGTCAAAATTGAGATTCAAATCCAAGTCCGTAAGCTACTTAAGTTTATATTTTTCCATTGTATCACTTAGCATCTAAGGAGGCCTCATTCTTCCCTACCAGCTCTCATGCCAAGCCAGGCTGTGTTTAGGTTTCCAATTGCTGAGGCACTGGAATTGGACAGGTGAAACAGTTTGCAGATGAACTATCAGAGGAAACTGAAATGACTGGTGGCACCTTCTGCTGGGCTTAGTCTTCTCCGTGTCCAGTCTTTTTCACCAGAACCCAAAGCCCTTTATCTAGAGGTACTGACTTCATCTTGTTCTCTTATCTTTCACACCCTGTCCCTCTGTTCCAGCTTAAGTTGTCATGGGGATCGCCCTCAGTACTTCCAGCTTCCTCAGGCCCTCATCTTATGTTTCCATGGTAATTACCCCATTCATTTCCATGGCAACTGCATCCTGAGTCCTATTCCCTCCTAGCTTCTGGCTCCAAGTAGTGCCAATAAAGAGAAGGAGAAAGACAATACATTCCAGCACGAGCAACATTTGAGGAGGGTTAGTGTCCCACCATGCATAGGTAGATCAGTCCCAATTAACTGTGGAACTTTCTTCACTTTTCTCTATCTTAGTGCCTTGGCCCATATGGTTTATTTTACTCTTCATCATTACCATCTCCTTCCAGGCAAGGTCTAGTTCAAAAGCATCCTAACTCAGGAAGCTTTCAAGGCAGTAGGGGAACTAAAAAAAGTCTTTTCTCCCACTTACTGATTCTGAGACTGTTGGCAGTCCTTCTTTCCCAAGCCTCTACTGTTGTTATATGCTGCCAAGTCAGAACCAACCCATAGCTGACCCTCCAGCGGGTTTCCAAAGGCTGTAAATTACGTAGGAGGAGATGGCTCACCTTTCTCCTGTGGCGCAGCTGATAGATTTGAACTGCCTGCCGTTGGGTTTGTAGTGCACCTCCTTCCCACTAATTTATCAGATTAATTAACATATGAAAATATTTGCCAGATAACTGGTGTACAATATGTGTGGTGGTGGTGGTGGTGTTGTTATGTGCTGTCGAGTTGCTTACGACTCATAGGGACCCTATGTACAACAGCCCTAAACCCTGCTCTATCCTGTGCCAATCTCAGGGCCTCTGACACACCCACCCCGATTACCCCAGTCACTGAATCAATCCACCTCATAGAGGGTCTTCCCCTTCTGCGCTGTCCCTCCACCCTCTCCAGGGACCTCTCCCTCGTTACAACATGTCCAAAGTATATCAGATGAAGCCTCAGAATCCTTGCCTCCAAGGAG
>NW_006399989.1:2212539-2233607 GCF_000299155.1 Elephantulus edwardii
GAGCACATCCAGGGCAGCATCTGTTAACTGAAATATGTCAATTGGTATACCATCTATTCCGAGGGCCTTATTTTTTGCTATTTCCTTCAAAGCAGCTTAAACTTCTTCCTTCACCACCATAGGCTCTTGCTCATATGGTGTTTCATGAAATTCTTCTGTGTCTGCCAGTTCCTTTTGATACAGTAACTCAGTATATTCTTTCCATCTTCTTTTAATACTTCCTGGATCATTTAATATTCTGCCTAAAGCATCCTTGATATTTTATTCTATTCAGCTACACATCCTCCTCCCAAACAGATGGACTCTTTCTCTTAAGAACCCCCAAATTTCCTGTTCCTTGGTTCTGATAACTATTTGCTTTGTTATTGTTGTGTAAATTGTCTTATTCTCTCTCTGCAAAGGATACTTTCAAATTTCCCAAATAGAATATCCTAGCAGATACGTGCATGGCGGTGCGGGGGACTGTGGATGAGTTTGCAAGTAATCTATTGTGTGTGGTTGTGTCTGTATATGTACATGTCTCCATGGATTTTTATCTGTTTTCACGTATTTGCAGGTATGTGTTTGCTTCTAGGATTATTGTCCTTTGTGTATGTCTCTGTATTTGTACATTGTGTGTATATGTGAGCACACTTTACCCCTGGTTTGGAGGAGCCTACAGAAAGGGAGGTCTCCCATGCCTTTTCTGAAACACAAGAATCCAAAAGGGAGGATTGAATTCGCTCAAGCCATGCACAAATGCCACACAAGTGGTAAATGGAAGTTAGAACCTACCTAGCCCTGCCCAGCTTTTTATTCTACTATATAGTCAAGTTGTGTATATGTGTATGTGAGAGAGAGACAGAGAAAGAAAGAAATTTTCCATGTGGTTGACATGGCCTCAAGTGTCATTGAAGCTCTGATGTAGTTAACTCTACATCCTAGGTCCTGTTTCTTCAACAATATATGTATTGCCAGGAACAATCCCTTCAAACACTCTCTTTTGTGCCAAGCCTCCTCTTAGGAAGCTTTGTTTACAAACTGAACTCCCTATCACTATTACCTTGGAAACAAAAAGGAAGTGAGCTCTTAGTGGAGAGTAAGAGTATTATAAAATAGTGGAGACCCAGGACAATGTGGAGCCAGGATGCAGAGACAAGATGTTTGTATTCTTCTTTTCTCACGTAATAGCTGTGTAACTTTGAGCAAATTTACATCACTTCTCTGAGCCTCAGTGTCCTCATATGTAAAATAAGGCTAATGGTGCTTGCCTCAGTACATTATGCAGATTCAATAAGCTAATTAATAACCCTGTCTTAGGAATGGAGGTGAACCTCTAAGGCAGCTTGTGGAAAGGGCAGGCAAGTATTAAAGAACACACTTGAGCTAAATGAGTGAGCTAGAGTTAGCCAGATTGGGGTAATATTGTGTTCTTGTGTGCTGTCGTGTCTGAACCAACTAATAGTTGACCCTCTAGTGGATTTTCAGGGGCTGTAAATCATGCGGGAAAATATTGCCCATCATTCTCTTACAGAAAAACTGGTGGATCTAAACCACATAACTTCAGATTACATTGCAATTCCTTAGCACTAAGCTACCAGTGCTTTCCAGAGATAATAAAGCAGAGGAGCTATAAAGCTAAGGAGAGGTCAAAAGAGTCATCTATGGCTATGGTGAGGAAGTTAGAAGTTATTCTATGTATGATGATATCTGTGAAATCTAAATTAGGTAGTGTCCTTCCCTGCTCATCTTAATCAGAACACATGTATCACACTTTGACCCTCATTATCTTGCCCATTCTACTCTAGCTACACTGGCCTCCTCATTGTTCCTCAAACATGTTATTTACAATCTCAACCTCTGTCTGGACTGCTCTTGCTTCAGCCCCACAACTTAATTTCTCACTTCCATCGAGGCTCTGCTTCTATGCCATTTCTTCAGAAAGACCTTCCCTGACCACCACATTTTCTATCACTCTGCTTTATTTTTCTTCCTAGCACCCATCTTTTGGAAACTCTAGTGACCAAGTGGATAAGGAGTTGTGCTACCAAAGGCAGGTGGTACACAGGAAAAAACATGACCAGTCTTTTTCTGTGTCATTTACAGCTTCTGAAAACCCACTAGAGGGTTAGATATGAGTCAGGTCTGACTTAACTTCACTGGGCATCTGTTATTGTTATTGTTGTTATGTGCCATTGAGTCAATTGCAACTCACAGCAACCCTATGCACAATAGCTCTGAATCCTGCCCAATACTGAGCCATTTCACTGACTACAACACACCTACCTCCATTACCCCAGTACTGTGTCAATCCATCTCATCCAGGGTCTTCTTCTCCTGCACTGTCCCTCCACAATTCCAAGCCTAAATTATGTTGTTATTGTTGTTGTTGTTGTGTGTAGGTGCCACTGAGTCAACTACAACTCATAGCAAAAGATCAAATCCTTACCCTATCGCGCACCATCCTCACAAATCTCTGCCATTCTCGAGTCCATTGTTACAGTCACTGTGTGAGTCCATCTTGCTAAGGTTCTTCCTCTCTTTTACTGACTCTCTTCATTTCCCAGCGTGTTTTTGCCTAAGAACTGGTTCCTCCTGAAGGCATGCTCAAAGTATGTGAGACAAAGTTTCACCATCTTTAGTTCTACATGAATCCTGATAACACTTCCTCCAAGACAGAATTGTTTATTTTTTTGGTAGACCATGGTCTATTCAATACTTTTCACCAACATCACAACTCAAAGGTTTTAGTTTTTCTTTGGTTTTCCATATTCATTGTCCAATTTCTGCATGTCTAGGAAGCCATTGGAAATACCATGGCTTAGATAAAAATCAACTTAATCTTTAAACTGACATCCTTTCTCTGAAACACTTTACTAATCAACAACCTGTATTATGCTGATGACACAGTTTTGCTTGCTTAGTGAGGAGGATATAAACGTCTGCTGCAGAAGATGTAAGACTGTGGTATGGATTACATCTCAATATCAAGAAGACAAATATCCTCAACACAGGATCAACAGTCAACATTATGATAGATGGAGAAAAGACTGAAGCTGTTACTTATTTCATCTTACTTGGATCAACAATCAACACCTATGGTACCAGCAGTTAGGAAGTCAGGAGACATACTGCTTTGGGCTAGTCTGCTGTCAGGGACCTCTCCAAAATACTGAGAAGCAATGATGTCAATTTGAGAACTAAGGTGTTTTTAATTCAAGCCATGATTTTCTCAGTCACCTGCTATGCGTCAGAGAAGTGGACAATGAACAAAGATGATAGAAAAATTGATGCCTTTGAGTTGGGGTGCTCGAGAAGAATACTAAATATCCCATGGATTGCCAAAAGAACAAGCACTGGGGAGCTCTGGTGGCCTAGTGGCAAGAAGCTACACTGCAATCCCAGAGGCGCATGGTTTGAATCCGCCAGATGCTCTGCCAGGAAAGGAGGAACAATCTCCTCCTGTACCAGTCATATCTGATCTGATGGTACACAGACACACACACACAAAATAATAATAAAAAGGGGGGGGGAAATTTTTAAAAAAAGAACAAACATATGTCCTGGAAAAGGTGAAACCACAGTGCTCCTTGGAGGCAAGGATGATGAAGTTTCATCTTTCATAATTTTGACATGTAGCTGGGCAAGGCTATTCCTTAGAAAGGGACATCATGCTTGGAAAGATAGATGGTCAATGAAGGAGAGGAAGACCTCCAACAAAATGGATTGACCCCATGACTTCAGCAATGGGTCTCAGAGTCTCAGAGAAGAAGAAATGGCACAGAATAGTCAAGTTTAAGTTTGGCTGTTCATTGGGTTGCTATGAATAATACTCGACTCAACAGCACCTAACAACATTAATTCATTTATTGCCTGTTTCCCCCATTAGAATGTCACCTCCATAAGAAAACAAATTTGTGCATCTTGCTTACTGTTTTATTTCCAGCACTCAACACTATGCCATAGAACAGTGATAGTTCTACTTTCATTTCGTTCTTACTTTCCTTGCAGGATACCTGTGTTCAATTCCCAGCCAATGTACCTCAAGTTTAGGCACCGTCTATTTGTCAGTAAAAGTGTGTATGTTGCTATGATGCCAAATAAGTTTTAGTGGAGTTTTCAGAAGATGAAGATAGATGAGGAAAAAAGACCTGGCTATCTACTTCCAAAAATCAGTCAATGGGAGCGCTGGTGGCCTAGTGGCAGGAAGCTGTGCTGCAATGCCGAAGGCACATGGTTAGAATCCACCAGATGCTCCGCTGGAGAAGGAGGAGCTATCGCCTCCTGTACCAGTTGGAGCCAATTCAATGTTACACAACAAGGAAAAAAAAAAATAAAAAAAAACCAGTGAAAACTCTAAGGATCACAGTTGTGATCTTGTGTATGGGGACTCCGCAAATCAAGAGAAACTCAATAGCAAGCAACTAATAATAGTCCTGTGCCTGCCATGTAGGAAGTACTCAATATTTTTTCAAATGATTGATGGGAACCTATGAAAAGTTGTAAGTGGGAGAGTGAAATGAACAGATTTGCACTTTGTAGAAGTTATCTCTGACTACAGCATGGAACAGAAAGGGGAAATTGGAATTTGTGGTAAATAAAAGTTCAGGTGAGAGTATTAGAGCATCTGCCAGAGCTCATTTACTCCAGAAACTTTTATTGACACCTATTCTGTGCCAAACTCTGTGCTATCTAGGAGATTACCATTATTCTCTTCCTGTCCTGGGAATCATGAACACAAATAACTGCCACAATTTGCTAAAGCTAACTATCAAAATAAGGAGTGACATAATGCTATATGTGAGAGCAATAGTTTCTGGTTAAAGATGGAATTTAGGAGGGCTACTTAATGGTAGCATATGAACTGAACCTGAATGAGGACATAGAGGAGTTTCTCAGATAGCAGGTGTCAGAAAAGGTGGACATTTCATGGGGAAATGAATAAAGTTTTAGAGGCAAGTAGAAGACAGAGTTTTTGAAAGAAACAAAAGCTGAGATGGCATCCCACCCTGTAGTAGTTTAGTGTTTAAGATTGTTGGCTCTGAACTCAGACAACCTGGATTTGAATCTTGGCTCTATTATTAATAGCTGGGTGACCATAGATGTGTTCCTTAACCTCTCTGAGCCACAGTTTCCTTAGTGTAAAATGAAGATAACTAATAATACTTATCCCATAAAACCTAGAGGTCTAGTGGTCTAGTGGGTAAGGAGTTGTGATGTCCACACAATGGCAGCTGGTTCAAATCCACAAGTTTCTCAGAGGGAGAAAGACGGGCAATCTCCTCCCATGTAATCTACAGCCTCTTTAAAACTAGCTGGCAGGGTCAGCAATGAGTTCAGACTCAATGGAAGTGAGTTGAGATGAATTACCTTAGAGAGCTGGTTGAGAAGTAAACTAGTTCTTGAATATGAAATGATAAAATGGTACATGAATGTAACAAATGCACTACAAGCATTCAACTCAATTTAACTCATTGCCATCAAGTCATAACCATAGCTGACCCTCCAGTGGGTTTTCAGAGGAGATCTAGATAGATAGATAGATAGATAGATAGATAGATAGATAGATAGATAGATAGATAGTATTCATCCTGGAAAGGGTTAAACGTTAAACCTGGCGGCTCCTTGGAGGCAAGGATTCTGAGGCTCCGTCTAACATACTTTGGACATGTTGTAAGGAGGGACCTGTCCTTGGAGAGGGATATCATGCTTGGTACGGTGGAGGGACAGCTCAGGAGGGGAAGGCCCTCTATGAGGTGGATTGATTCAGTGACTGGGGTAATCGGGATGGGTGTATCAGAGATGGTGCGATTGGCACAGGACAGAGCAGAGTTTAGGGCTGTTGTACATAGGGTCGCTATGAGTCGCAAGTGACTCGGCGACACATAACAACAACAACATATATAGTACAGAAAGAGATTGCCCATCTTTCGCCTTTGGAATAGCTGGACGATTCAAACCACTTGCCTATGTTTTGACAGTGAAACTCCTTACCCACTAGACCATTAGAGCTCCCTATTATGTTTCATAGATGCTTCATTCGCCAGAATATGGAACTTAGACAATCTCTATGAGCAGTGTCAGCTATGAGTATTTAATGAATGGAATATATGGAATACATATATATAGTGGCCTGATAGTGTGTTAGCTGTGCCGCCAACTCAAAGGCAAGTGGTTCAAATCCACCAGTAGCTCCATGGGAGAACGACGAACAATCTCCTCCATGTGGTTTACAGCCTGCTGGAGGGACAGCTATACATCGATTTCAATTCAATGGTACATAAGAACAACAACATATATGGCTTGGGATGTGTGCTGGGAGGGGAAAGGTTTTAGAGACTTGTGAGTGGGCTTCTGCAGTACTAAGGGGAAGAAGAGGAGTATCTTAGATTCTTGGGATAGGCTAGGCGGGGTCTATCCCGAGGAGGGTGACGTCCTTGAAGTCCAAGAGGAGAAAGCATTTGAGGCAGAAGTCAGTGCCCCAATCTGTTTCTGCCTTGCCCCTGATAGTGCTACGGATTATTAACAGTTGGAAGGGGGGTGGACGATAAGCAGTGAGTAGGAGCTGCCACCAGAGTAGAGTCAAGCAGCCTTGTGAGTGCAGCCTCCACACTCCTCCAGATCACCTACCTCATAGCCATTATGTGATGCCTGTCGTGCTCTTCTGCAAGACTGGCAGCCTGCTACAGTTCAAGTTCCTGAGCGGGTAGTGATCCTCCCCATACCCATCCCAGTTTGCCCCTACTCTGCACTTCAGACTCAGTAGGGCTGGAGTGGCTCATTAACATTCTCACAGGCTAAGAGCTCCTGCAATTTTATGCCTCCCAAACCACACTATGTATGGTTTATCTGAGGCCTCGGTATTACCTATCACTCAGCTCAGCCATATCCTTTTCTCCCACAGACCCTTCCATGCCTGTTTGTTTCTCTTCTCCTGAAGGTTGGGGTGGCCCCATTTTCTCTGCCTCTTTTGCTCCTTACCATGTCTGGCTTAGCTCAAGGCACTTGGGCCCTGTTGCCACCTGGGTTCCTTGGCAGCCTTGTTGCCATGACACCATGGGAGCAGGTTCCAGTACAACAACAGCTCTGGGTTGGTGGGAAAGATGTGGTACCCAGTTCCTGCTGCTCTCGGGCAATGAGACCCTTGCCCTTCTTCTTCAACTGAACATAGGAGGTCATGAGGAGGAAAAGGAAACTGCCCCGCAGGGCAGCTCTTTATCTGTGAGATTGCTGCATGGGAGGCACCTTTTTCTGTCACTGAGCCAGTAGCCCCACAGCCAGGGAATCCTGGAAACTGGCCAGGCCAGGAATCCAGGCAGCTGAGGACAGAAGAGGAGATGCAGAGGAGGGTGGGCAGGGGAGGATTGGAGAGTCTGGATGGGTGGGATGCCAGGATGGGCTTCGGGGACAGGATTGGGGTGGTGGGGAATGCTTTAGGAGGGACACCACAGCAAAACCTCTTCCAGAACCCTGAAGGGATGGAACTGGGATGAAAGGGGTTCTGGGGATGAGGTTATAAGGGAACTAGTCTTCCAAGGAAAAGAAGGTTTGAGGATAGATCCTTTAAAAGACAATTACTGGGGCGCGGGGGGGGGGGTGATAAAGAGGTCTAGAGATTGGAAGGAAACTGGCCTGGGGATAACACTGTGAGGGCTGATCAGGACTGGGGAAAAGACTGTGAAAAGACAGAAACTTGAGAGAAAAGTCTGAAAGGATGTAGCTGTTAGGGGGAAAGGAAAGTTTGTGAGGTGGGGACAAGGGGTCTGAAAATGGACCTGTAAGGATAAGGACTGAAAGAGAATGAGAATTGGGCCATGAAGGCAAGGGGAAGTGAAAGGAAGGAATTGAGAGAGTATTAAGGAGACAATTTGAGGGGCTAGGCTCTTCTCTAGGGAGCTCTGATGACTTAGTGGTAAGAAGTTGCACTATAAACCCAAAGGTAAACATTTTAAATTGACCAGCTGCTCCACAAGAGAAAGATGGGCAATCTTTTGTCTTGTGATTTATTACCTATGAAAACCCGCTGGAGGGTTAGCTATGAGTCCATGACACATAACAACAATAGGCTCTTCTCTGGCTTTTAAGTATGGAGATCCCCATATCTGTTAGGAAGTTGGGGTGGATGAAGCTGAGGTGAAGGATATTGCCCACTCACTCTTAGCCTAGCCTAGCAGGCCCCTCTGCTGTTCCTATTATATCCTAGCTCATCTTATCTCATCTCCACAGTGTGGAGGGTGACGCCCCAGGCAGCGACCTGAGCACAGCTGTTGATAGTCCTGGGAGTCAACCCTCCTACCGACTGAGCCAGCTGCCTTCCACCAGCAGCCACATGGGTGGTACCCCTGTTGGGGTGGGCCTTCCCTGGGCTCAGCGGGCACGCCTCCAGCCAGCCAGTGTTGCACTGAGAAAGCAAGAGGAGGAGGAGATAAAGCGCTCCAAGGCACTATCGGACAACTATGAACTCTCTACAGACCTGCAGGACAAGAAGGTGCTGAAGAGATGGCTCTCTGGCTGGGATTGTGGTAGGGATGCAACAGAGAGCCAAGGGAGGGATTGGGAAGTGGCATTTGAGGCTGTTATCCAGGGAGGGTTAGTGAGAATGGAATTGGGAAAGACTGACTCCAGAATCCCTTCATCCTATTGAGAACTTACTACTTGAACCACACATCCACTGAATTTCATATTCACTCAATGAACATTTATTGCCAACACTAGAGATAAAAAGATGATACTTATGCTCTGTGGTTAAAAAAAAAAAGTACAGTCTAGTAGGGAGGAAACACACGCAAAAACTAACAATTTCATAACAATGGGGTATTTGGTTGTTTATTGTGTTTTTTTAAAAGAAGTAACAAAAGGATCACATAATAGGAAAAACAAAACAAGGATATGTAACAAAATACTATTTGTGGCGCTCTCTCGCTGCTTCTGCTTCTTCTTCTTCTTCTTCTTCTTCTTCTTCTTCTTCTTCTTCTTCTTCTTCTTCCCTTGCTTCTGTCTTTCTTCCCCCTCTCTATTTCTTCCTTTTACTCCAAATTTCCCCCCTTTCTTTTTAATTTCTTTTTTAATAATGTGAGCTCTGGTGGCCTAGTGACTAGAAGCTGCGCTGCAATCCCAAATACACATGGTTCGAGGCCACCAGCTGCTCCGCGGGAGAAGGATGGGCAATCTCCTCCCGAGCTATTGACTGCCTCTGAAAACCCACTGGAGGGTCAGCTATGGGTTGGTTCCAACTCTACGGTACACAGCAACAACATTCATCTTATAAAGTTTTTTTTAAAAAAAGGAAAACATTATCCCATATCATGTGACAAGTGCTGATTAAAGTAGAATATTGCACTATGAGAGCAGATCAATTAAGGCAACTGTTAGAGGTTAGCAGGAGGTGTGCTTGAGGATTCAAGGAAATGAAGCTATAGTGCATTTCTGACCTTATTTCCCTTGATCCTCCCCCCACAGGTGGAAATGCTGGAAAGGAAGTATGGAGGCTCCTTCTTGAGCCGCAGGGCTGCCAGGACCATCCAAACAGCCTTTCGCCAGTACCGCATGAACAAGAATTTTGAGCGATTACGCAGCTCAGCTTCTGAGAGCCGCATGTCTCGCCGCATCATCCTTTCTAACATGCGAATGCAGTTCTCCTTTGAAGAGTATGAGAAGGCTCAGAACCCCGCATATTTCGAGGGCAAGCCTGCCTCGCTGGACGAGGGTGCCATGGCTGGTGCCCGCAGCCACCGGCTTGAACGTGGTCTCTCATATGGAGGCTCCTGCGGTGGGGGCATTGATGGTGGTGCAAGCTCTGTCACCACATCTGGAGAGTTTTCTAATGATATCACAGAGCTAGAGGACTCCTTCTCCAAACAGGTCAGAATCCAGGAAATGAGCCTTTCTTCCCTATACCCTTACTTACACTCCAAATTGACAAAAGTTGTGTGATAAGCAATTAACAAAAGACAAATAGTTACAATTTGAATGGAGACTGTGAAAATTAGAAAAAATGATAAGATAATATTGTAGCTAAAACTATCATATAAAGGCATACAGAAAAAATAATAAAAGTTCTCACCATTTGGAACTTGATCCACTATCAAATTAATGGTTAACTAACAGGTAGTGAGGGAGCTCTGCTAGTGTAATATGTAGGAGACCTGTTCTGCTAATCCAGAGGCCTCATCTCTCTGTCAGTTTGAATCCACAAGAGGTGTGGGAGATAGGTAATTCTCCCCTCTTGTTATTTACAAATTCAGAAACTCACTGGAGGATCAGCTGTCAATCAGATTAAACTCTGTAGCAATGACTGAATAGGTTCATAGTTCCTAGGACGTGCCAGGTGCTTTGCATGCCCTATAACAGACCTAACCTATAAGACAGGAATTGTTATCCCTGTTTTATAGAGGAGGAGACCAAAGCTCTGAAAAGTCAAGTAAGTTTTCCATACTGGATTAGAACCCAACTCTGCCTGATTCCATTACAACCTGTGCTCTTTTTATTACACCATAATACCATGTACCAGGCTCTGTGGTGGACACTGTGAGGTGAACAGATGAGCTAGCTCCATTCCCAAGAATTTCTCAGTCTAGTAAGAAATGGCAAACATGTACACATTACTATCTCCTGAAGTAGAACATGTTGTTGCGTACCAGAGAGTCTAACCCATAGCTGACCCTCTAGTGGGTTTTCAGAAGCAGTTAATCACTAAGCAGAAGACTTCCCATCTTTCTGTGGAGCAGCTGGTGGGCTCAAACCTTCAGGATTGCAGCACAGTTTCTTGCCACTAGGCCACTTCCTCTGATAGTTACATTTCCTGATAGAAGTACATTGTCATCTCCCGAGGTAGCCCTGAGAGAAGATCACGTGTAATACTGTGGGAACTCAGAAAAGGGAGGTGAAATTTTATGCTGGGAGAACCCAAGAAGATTTCTTTGGGAAAACAGCATTGGAGCTGGGTCTTATTAGATAAGATTTACCAAGTTAATGATAACTGACAGAGTATTGCTCACATAGGCACTGCATCAGCAAAAGCAAAGAAACATGAGAATGTAACAAACAGTGCTGGTAGTGGAGGTCATTGTAGAATTGAGGTTTCAGGCATATCTGTCCAGATTTGAATCCAAGTTCTACTATTTTTCAGTTTTATAAACTTAAGCAAACTGTTCTACCACACTGAAACCGTCAGTAAAATGGAAAGAAACCTTCTATTTAGAAGGGTCTTGAATATTTAGTGCCAATCTGGAGGACAACTGCCTGGCCAACTGACTGGAAGAGATCCGTACCTGTTCTAATCCCAAAGAAAGATGACCCAACAGAGTGCGGAAATTAGCAAACAATATTTTTTTTCAAACAATATTATTAATACCACATATAAGGAAGATTCTGCTGAAAATTATCCAAAACAGCTGAAACAACACATCAACAGATAACTACCAGATGTGCAGGCTGGGTTTAGAAGAGATTGTGACACTAAAGATATTATAGCTAATATTAGATGGATCTTGGCTGAAAGTAGAGAGTATTGGAGGAATGTCTATCTTTGTTTCATTGACTATGCAAAGACAATTGACTGGATCACAACAAACTGTGGCTAACTCTGAGAAGAATGGGAATCACAAAACATTTGATTGTGCTTATGCAAAACCTATACTTGGACCAGGAGGCAGTCGTCAAAACGGAGCAAGGAAACATTGCATGGTTTAAAATCGGGAAGGGTGTACACCAGGAATGTGTCCTATCTCCATAATTTTCAATCTATATGCAGAACAGATCATCTGGGAGGCTGATCTCTATGAGGGGGAAGGTATTGAGGCATCAGGATTGGAGGAAGCCTCACCAACAACCTGTATTATGCAGATGATACAACCCTACTTGCTGAAACTGAGGAGGACCCGAAGCACTTGCTGCAGAAAGTCAAGAACTGTAGCCTTCAATATGGATTGAAGCTCAACATCAGTAAAACAATGATTCTCACCACTGGGCCGATTAACAGCATCATGATAGATGGTGAAGATAATGAGATTGTTAAGAGCTTTAGTTTCCTGGCTCCACAACCAACACTTTTGGTACCAGCAGCCAAGAAATCAAAAGATGAATTGCATTGGGAAAGTCTGCTGTCAGGGACCTCTCCAGAGTACTGAAGAGCAATGATGTCAGTCTGGAGACTAAGGTGAGCCTGATCTAGGTCATGGTCTTCCCACTTATGTGCTATACATCAGAAATCTGGACAAGGACTAGGGATGACAGAAGAATTGATGCCTTTGAGTTATGGTGCTGGAGAAGAGTTTTGAATATGCCATGGACTGCTAAGAGAACAAACAGGCTGGAGAGAGTGAAACGAGGCTGCTCCTTGGAGGCAAGGATTCTGAAGCTCCATCTGACCTACTTTGGGCATGTTGCAAGGAGGGTCCAGTCTTTGGAGAGGGACATTATGCTTGGGAGGGGAGGGACATTCAGTGACTGGGGTAATGGAGGGAGGTGTGTCAAAGACAGTAAGGTTAGCTCAGGATAGAGCAGGGCTCAGAGCTGTTGTACATAGAGCCGCTATGAGTTGCAGGTGACTTGATGACACATAAAAACAAATATATATATATTTTAGCACATAGTAGCTTCTAAATATATTGTCATACCCTTCCTAAACCAAGGAGGTACAAAATAGAAATTGTTAAATTAATGATGCTTTATAAGAGGATCAAATATTGTACTCTTAACTTTTTATCTGGCCCAGCCTCCAATCAGGGCATACTTCACTGAAACACACATTGATAGGAAAATCATTCATCCGTTAATTCATATAATAATCATTTAATTGAGCATCTGTTCTGTGCCCGGTAATGTGTTTAGTTAAGCTAAAAGAGAGAAATCCAATACTTTAAGAAGGGAAATAGGGGGATAGAGCAACAAATCTGTTTCCAAGTCTAAGTGCTATCCAAGTCTGATGGTGGTTGCTATTGTTATGTGCCATCAAGTCACCTGCGACTCATTGGGAACCTATGTACATTAGCTCTGAAACCTGCCCTATCCTGAGCCAATCTCATCATCTCCAACAGACCTAGTGTCATTTCTCCAGTCACTGAGTCAATCCATCTCATTTTGGGTCTTCCTCTCCTGCACTGTCCCTCCACCCTTCCAAGCATGATGTCCCTCTCCAAAGACTGGTACCTCCTGGCCACGTGCCCAAGTATGTGAGACATAGCCTCAAAATCCTTTCCTCCAGCGAGCAGCCTGGTTTTCAGGGCAAGGCTCTTTGTTTTCCTGGCAATCCACAGTATGTTCACCAACACAATGGCATTGATTCTTCTTCTATCATCCTTAGTTATTGTCCAGCTCTAGGATGCATAGCAAGTAACTGAAAAGACCATGGCTGATCCACAGGCTCATCTTAGTCTCCAGACTAACATCATTGATCTTCAGGACTCTAGAGAGGTCCCTGACAGAAGACTTTCACAATAAAGTCCATCTTTTTATTTCCTGACTGTTGGTTCCAAGAGTGTTGATTGTGGAACCAAGCAAGCTGAAGTTATCAACAATCTCAATCTCTTCTCTGTCCATCATGATGCTGACAATTGGCCAAATGGTGAGAATCTTTGTTTTCCTGATGTTGAACTTCAATCCATACTTAAGAGTATAGTCCTTGACCTTCTGCAGCAAGCCCCTCAGGTCCTCCTCAATTTCAGCAAGCAAGGTTGTGCCATCTGCATAACACAAGTTGTTGATAAATTTTCCTCCAATCCTGATGCCACATTCCTCCCCATAAAGTCCAGCCTCCCAGAGGATCTGTTCTTCATAGAGAATGAAAAGGTATGGAGATAGGATACATCCCTGACACACAACGTGCAGTGTTTCCCTGCTCTGTTTGGACTATTGCTTCCTGTTCCAAATATAGGTTTTGCATGAGCACAAGTAAGTGTTCAGGGATCCTCATCACAATTTGCTAAGAAATTATTTAAAAATTTAACAGTTTGAAATGGAACTTAAATCACAAAAATTTATTTTTCATATAGTTTCCAAGGACCAGGAACCTAGAAGTGACTTGGCTAGTAGTTCTGGCATAGGGTGTCTCATGAGATTACAATCAAGTTGTAGGCTGGGACTGTAATCTCTGAGGACTTGACTGTGTCCCTTGGTCTGCTTCCAAGCTCACTCATGTGGCTATTGGCAAGAAGCAACAGTTTCTCACCGCATAGCCTTCTCCCATCTTTTGTGAACATGTGGTCTGAGAGAGAGCATAAGCAAGTGATAGCACTCAAGACAAAATCTGCTGTCTTTTATAACCTAATCACAGAAGTGATACATATCTATTCTGCTATAGGGTGTAGACAACACAGATCATGTGGTAAAATGTAGCACACAAGGAAGTGAAAATCAGGAGGTAGGGCCCATTAATAGCCATCTTAGAGACTAGATATCACACAGAGATGCAGAGTTATTAGATATAATCCATATTCTCAAGGATAAGTAGTATAGATTTCCCAAAAATGAACCAGAGAGCTTGAAATTTTGGTTTACCATTAGGGATGACAGATGCTGAGAGAGCAGGTAGCATTTGACTTGAGTCCACATGGACATGGACCTGAAGATTTTATCTGAGAAGGGAATTTGTGAACATTAGTCCTAGCTCCTGTGAGCTCACAATGGCTCCCTAGGAGTTATGTTATAATTATTAGGGAACCTGTAAGAGTAGAGAAGGGAATCCTTGGCTAATTTTCCATGAAAATCTCTCCTCCTTTCTCCTCTCCTTCTTTCATTCACACCTTTCCATCATACTTCCTTTCATTTTTTCTTTCTCTCTCTGTTCTCTCCCATAGGTAAAGTCTCTGGCTGAATCTATTGATGAAGCGCTGAACTGCCACACTGAGGAGCCTGGGTCAACTCAATTAGAGAAGCGGGAATCAAAGGAACAGCAAGACAGCTCTGCCACGTCCTTCAGTGACCTTCCTCTCTACCTGGATGACCCAGTACCCCCACCATCCCCTGAACGATTGCCCAGCACAGAACCCCCAACCCAGAGTCGGCCTGAGTTCTGGGCACCAACCCCTCTCCCACCAGTTCCTCCACCAGTTCCACCAGGAACCCGGGAAGATGGTAGTCGTGAGGAAGGCACTCGCAGGGGTCCTGGGTGCTTAGAATGCCGAGACTTCCGACTGCGGGCTGCCCATCTTCCTCTGCTCACCATTGAGCCTCCTAGTGACAGTTCTGTGGACCTGAGTGACCGCTCAGATCGTGGCTCTGTCCATCGTCAGCTAGTGTATGAGGCTGATGGCTGCAGCCCCCATGGGACCCTGAAGCACAAAGGGCCACCAGGCAGGGCCTCAATCCCACACCGACACTATCCAGCTCCTGAAGTCCAAACCCCAGCCCCTCCAGGGTCCCTGCCACCAGCCCCTAACAGTGGTACTGGACCCAGTGGTGTACCTGGGGGTAGGAGGTTGGGGAAATGTGAGGCTGCAGGTGAGAACTCTGATGGTGGAGATAATGAGAGCCTTGAAAGCTCCAGCAATTCCAATGAAACCATCAACTGTAGCTCTGGCTCCTCTTCTCGAGACAGCCTACGGGAGCCTCCAGCCACTGGCCTCTGCAAGCAGACTTACCAGCGGGAGACAAGGCACAGTTGGGACTCACCAGCCTTCAACAATGATGTAGTACAGAGGCGGCACTACAGAATTGGCCTCAATCTCTTCAATAAGTATGTGATCTCCATTCTAGCCTCCTCACTATTTCCTACCCTGCCACAGACACTTTGACTCCTTGAACTCTAAACAATGATCCTTGCTCTGTCATTCTTTCGATTTGTGGAATGGTGTTTCTCTCTAACTGTTCAAAGGAGGGGTGGGGAAAAAATGTTGCAGAGTAGAAATATCCCCAGAACACCTGGGTTCTATCCTAATATTGCCACTGACTGGCGGGGTGACCTTTGGCAAGATATTTCCATTGTCTTAGTTACACCCAGTTCACACTTTTTAAAATGGTTTTCAAATTTTGCCTGGCATCCTTTTATTAATGAAGAAACACTATAGGTAGAAAAAGTCAAAGTCTGGGAACAGAAAACGTGAATCTCTTGCTTTAATTTGTCCAGAATAACTGTATAACCATGAGATGTGTTGCTCCTCTAGGCTTCATTTAAAAAATAAATAAATATAAAATTGGAAATAGCTAGATATACATATTTGAAGTTTTAGGAGGTGAGTGGAGTGATAGACTAGGCAATGACTATGACTAAAGTCAAGGGAGTGCTGGTGGTCTAGTGGTAAGAAGCTGTGCTGCAATCCAAAGGCATACAGTTTGAATCTAAGAGCTGCTCTGTGAGAGAAGGATGGGCCGTCTCCTCCTGTGTGAATAACTATCTCTAAAAACCCACTGGAGGGTCAACTATGAGTCGGTTCTGACTCAATGGCACACAACAACAATAAGGTCTTTCTAAGAGCCTGATTTTATGTCAGGAGTGTAGAAATCTGGTGCAAGAATGGCATTTAATTGGAAAATAAATAGAATACAAATCTTACATTTTAATAGCCTATCAAGTATTATCACACATATTTAATTCTTATAATAACTTGGCAAGGTGAGTTGTAATTGTCCTATTTTGTAGATAAGAAAAATGAGGCTTGGGGAAGTAAAAGGGATTGCCCAGGATTATGCAACTGTTAAATGATGGATCTTAGACTCTTTTTTGGGGAAATCTGAGACTCCTTTTTTTTAAAATTTTATTTTAATAATTTTCATGAACATTTACAGAGATTTTTGATTGAATCTGAGACTCTTACAGTACCAAAGTGTCTAACATTGTAGAGTTTTGAGGTTATGGATTTTTTTTAAAAAAAAAAAGGAGCTCTGATGGCCTAGTGAGTAGGAAGTTGTGTTGCCAACTCAAGGGCAAGCGGTTCAAATCAATTAATCAGCTACTCTAAGGGAAAAAGATAGACAATCTCCTCCCACACTATTTATAATCTCCTAAAACCTCCTGGAGGGTCAGCTATGAGTCGGTTTAGATTTGAGGGTAATGAGTTGCTTGTGGTTGAACACCTGATAGACCCAGATTTCTGAAAAGCAAGGAACACCTTGTCTATGCAAACATTGGGTAACATAGAACATCACTCAAAATAATCACTTCGTTTATTCCCTAAACTGAGATTCAGTGACTTGAAGAGAAGAGCTTACTTTGGAATTCAGGCATTTTCTCAGGCCTGCTGTGAATATCAAAGCTCTTGACATAGAGTTGGCTTTCACAAAATATTACTTTTTCTTTTAGTTGTGGTATGACTTCAGTGAAGGAAGAAGTTAAGTTGAATATACTTTGGCATTTTGAAGCTCTGTGAAATGAGCGATTGGCCTCCTCTTTTTTGGCCTTAGTTTTTCTTTCTGTACTATGAAGGAATCAGAGAAAATTGTATTCCCATGATTAGGCCCAAAAGTAGTTCAAGAAATGGGACAGAAGATGCAGCTCCAGGAGAACAGTTATCTCATCTAACTCTCTCCTCTTTCCTTCCGCAGGAAGCCAGAGAAGGGTATCCAGTATCTCATTGAACGAGGCTTCCTGTCAGACACACCAGTGGGTGTGGCTCACTTCATCTTGGAGCGGAAAGGCCTGAGTCGGCAGATGATAGGAGAATTTCTAGGGAACCGGCAGAAGCAGTTCAACAGAGACGTATTGGAGTGAGGACTTTAGGATGGGTAGACCAGGCCAGGGATTCAAGGAAAAGGAGGGAGGAAGGGGCAGCTTGTCCCTTTTGCTCAGATAGACTTTTAAAACATGATGAAGAGTCCTTTCTGCTCCTGAAGGAATAGATCTAATGTCTTTTGCCCCTATAAACTCTTCAGTGTGGCATTGTACAAGACACCTGTGTCCTGAGATCTGCTTAGGGCCTTATTTTTCCCATCTGCCATGAGTGTGTTTATGAGAAGGACCTTTTCCAACAATGTGTCCTTTCTGGATATTCTGGGATAGTTTGCATTTCAAAGATTCTTTTCCCTACTGTGAAGGTGATTAAGCATTTAGCTGCTAACCAAAAGGTCTACAGTTTGAACCCACCAGTCTCTTCTTCACAGGAGGAAGTTGAAGCAATCTGCTCCCATTAATATTTACAGCGTTGAAAATCCTATGGGCGGTTATACTCTGTTCTATAGGTTTTCAATGAGTGAGAATCAACATGATGGCAGTGGTTTGGGGTTGGTTTGTCCTCAGGTCAGGGTGGGCTAGAGTTTTCTGCAGAGGAATTGAAAGTGTTACGTTGACTTCTTTACTCCTCAGTTGCGTAGTAGACGAGATGGACTTCTCCTCCATGGATTTGGATGATGCTCTCCGGAAGTTCCAATCTCATATTCGAGTTCAGGGTGAGGCCCAGAAAGTGGAGCGTCTCATTGAAGCTTTCAGGTGTGCCTGCTTTCCACTCCTAAAGCTGCCCCTCTCTACTTTATGGGGTTAGTGTAGATGTGTTCACAAATTACTTCAAAGTTTTCTTGTCATAGAACAGAAATTACAAATCTTATAAGGATTTACATTTGTGCTACTCAGAGATAATGCATATACAGTATCTAGTTTAGCATCTGGAACATAAGCATAATAACAGCAATAGCAGCTAACATTCATTGAGTACTTTCTGTGTATCAGGTGCTGAGGTAGGCATTTTACATGATTATTTCCCAGAATACTCATAACCCTATTTGATAAGTGCTTCTATTATTATTCTCATTTTGCAGATAAAGGATCTGAAGTTTAGACAGATTCACTAACTTGCCCAGAGTTGTAGAGTGTGTAAGTGGTAGAATTGGGATTTGAACTCTGAATCTGTCCAACTTCATGCATAACTTAAGCATTATACTTTATCATGAATGCGTATAAATTCTGGCCTCCACCACTTGATAATGTATTTAGAGAAGAAACTGAAAATTTAATGAGGTTTTTCCCCAGCAATCAGAGAAGGATTTGCTTTGCAGTCAAGATCTGTGTTTTTATCCTGGCTTCACCATTTACCAGCTTTATTAGCTTGGGCAAGTTACTTCAGCAGTTTGAGCCTCAGTTACTTCATCTGTAAAATGGAGCTATTAATAACTATCTTGCAGAATTCTGCCTAGTTCCTAGGAGGTTGTGCTCCTAACCCAAAGGCTGTATGTCTCTGACAGTTTGAATACACCAGCAGCTACTAGGAATAAAAATCACACTCCTTCTGTGTAATTTTCAGCCTTGGAAACTTAATGGAGGGTCAATTATGAGTCAGTTCTCACTTGACTTAAAGGTTATTTGAGAGAGAGTTGAGTACACAGAGCCCTTGGCAAAGTTTTGTAAAATACAGTGAATGTGATAATTTTTTTAATGTGTTAATCTTTGGGAAAACTCTGAAAATAGACTCAAAGGACTAGTAGTATTTCTTGAAGAGAAGGGCTAGTAGTACCATAATGGGAGGATGATACATAGGTGAAGATTGCTGGTCCCTGAGCTTTGTCTTGGACCCTCTGCCCTACAGCCAGCGGTACTGTGTGTGTAACCCAGCCCTGGTGCGCCAGTTCCGGAACCCAGACACCATCTTCATCCTTGCTTTCGCCATCATTCTCCTCAATACTGACATGTACAGTCCTAGCGTCAAGGCTGAACGCAAGATGAAACTGGATGACTTCATCAAGAACCTTAGAGGTGACCAGACCTCCTTATCTGTTTTTCCAAATCTCCTCTTGGGAAGGAAAAATGGCCTGGGGTAGAGATGGGGGACAAGGATAAAAGAGATCACTTTGTCTCCTATGATGCTTCACTTTCTGCCAAGAATGTGTATTCTCCAGGCATTTATTTTTATTTATTCAAATATTTCTTTGCTCATTTACTCATTCATGCACTGAATCAGCCTCTACTGTATATCAGGCTCTATTCTAGGTCCTAGAGTTAGAGCAGTGAACCTAATAGATTACAGAGCTCACACTGATTCACTTGTATGATTATTCGTTAATCTTCTCTTTCCTTCTATTCTTTACCTATGCCCATACTCATTTAATTATTTTGGGTTCCCTTTTCTTCAATCATGCATACAACTAACTAGCCATTCAACACTAAGTGTCTAGTACGAAGTAGGCTCAATAACAAAAGAGTGCCAGAAACAATAGAGAAGAGTCTGCCATAGTCATTGCCCTGAGAGACCTTATCATTTGTGAGAGAGACTGACATATGCCCAGATAACTAACACGACAGAAAGTGCACAGTAATTTCAGAGGGGCCAAAAGTTCAGTTAGAACTGAAAGAAGGGAACGTCCTGGAAGAAGTGGTATTTGAGGCATTGTCCAAAGAGAGTTGTGTTGCTAACCCAAAGGCTAACCCTCTCTGGCAGTTTGAATTTGCAGCCGTTTTGAAGGAGAGAGATAAACAATCTCTTCCCATGGATTTTACAGTCTCAGAAACCTCAAAATGGAGGATTAGCTATGAGTTGGTTCTGATTCTATGGCAATAAATTTGAGTTCTTAAATGCAGGCAGAATGTGGCAAAATGGAGACAACAGAATAAGCAGTAAGAATAACAAAGACACAAAAGTAGAGAATGTGACGTTCTTCAGGGAATAATTTCGGTGAAGTGGGTGAACCAGTTGAGAAAGTTAGTTGGAACTAGTATATGAGGGCCTTGAATATCAGGTAAAAGAGCAGCCTATTAGAAATGGCAGATGCTAAGATTATTTAAACAGAAATGAAAGACAGAATAGAACTGAGAAGGGAAAAACTAAACCAAAACAAAACAGGATGAATTTAATCACCACTGGAGGTTTTCGCAATTGATAGAGTTAATGCTTTCTGGCAGCTGAAATTGAAAAAGACAGTGAAATAAAGAATATACCTTTAGCACTTGTCCAAGGAGTTGTGACATTTCCAAAAGAAAAAATGTTTACTCTAGCAGAAAGTTTAGAGAGGAGAGTAAATGGATTTTATTTAGCACTTGATCAGAAGTGGAGAAGGATGATAGACTTGGGAAGGGGGAAGTTAGACAGGCTAGAGACTATCTGGAGTTGTCTACTAGAATCACTAATTCATATTCTCTCTCTCGCTTTCTCTATATTCTATAAATATATATTATTCCCCTTAAGCATAAATAAATAATCAAGTAAACAAAAGTAATACATGCTAATTTCAGA
>NW_006399989.1:2235616-2252122 GCF_000299155.1 Elephantulus edwardii
ATATAAGTCCCTTATCTGATATGTTATTACCGAATACTTTTTCCCAGTCAGTGGCTTCCCTTTTTACCCTACTGGAGAAGTTTTTGGATGTGCAACATTTCTTTTAATCACGTAAAACGGATTAATATTGATAGATATTTTTAGTCTTTTTTTACCCCTCATGCTGTACATGTAGATGCTGCTCTTTTCACTTGCCACAAGAATGTTTTCGTGTCACTGACATTTTTATAAACATTAAGTTTTTAATGACTGTGTATTATTTTATTAAATGGATATATTATAGTTTACTTAACTGTACTTCTATTGTTAGAATGTAGGCTATTTCAAATATTTCTCTATCAAAAAATGATACTTCATGAACATACCTATATGTAAATCCTTGTGCATATTTATGATTAATTCCTCAGGATAGATTTCTAGAAGAGGAACCATTGAGTAACAACATTTAGACTTCTTCCAAATTACCTTTCAAAATAGTTATGCTAATACACGTGCCTACTTCCTTTCACTCACACTAACATTGAGTATTATTATTTAAAATGATTTTTGCTAATTGTTGTTTTCATTGTTATGTGCTGTCAAGTAGCCTGAGACTCATAGTGACCCTATGTACAATAGCTCTGAAGCCAGCCCTGTTCTGAGCCAATCTCAATGACTCTGATACACCTACCTTCATTACTGTATCAATCCACATCATGCGGGGTCTTCCTCTCCTGTGCTGTCCCTCTATCCTTCCGAGCATGATGTCCTTCTCCAAGGGTCAGTCCCTTCTGGCGACATGCCCACAGTATGTGAGATGGAACTTCAAAATTTGCTAATTAGAGATATAAAAAAATTTAATTGTTTTAGTCAGTGTGTTTTGAGTTGTTTAGACAAAATCCCAACCTCAAGAAAGAAAGCAATTGGCTATTTTGCTGAAGGGTATCTTATTGGGCCCTGATCCTGACTGAAAGATATAAGGGGTCCATTCCTTTCAATAGGGAGTTCTGTGGCATAGTCTGTAGTAGGTTGTGCTGCTAATCCAAAAGTGATGACAGTTCGAATCCACCAGCTGCTGCAGGAGAAAGATAGGCAGTTTCTTCCAGTGTAATTTACAACCACCAAAACCCAGCTGGAGGCAATGGGTTTTTTCCATTTACTCCCACCAGTATTGACCATTATCATAGCCCATGACTGCATGTGTTTGATCCTCCCTTGCCCTGATCCTTTACAGTGTTCATTGTCTGTACATTTTATTTCTGCTCTTCCCATCCCCACCGTACTCCTCAGTTACTCTCCTATTTTCACAGTAGAAATCTTATGCAGTATTTGTCATTTTATGACTGAGTTATTTCACTTGATGTAATACACCCTAGATTCTCCCATGCTGAGTAGCATTTACATATGATTTTAAGTGTCAATGTTCTTTAGTGCTGTTTACTATTGTATGAATGTACTACAGTTTCTGTATTCTGTATTCATTTGTTTGTTGGGAGACTACAGACATTCTTCTTACAAAAAGGGACCAGTCTAGTGGTAAGAAGATGTGCTGCAATCCCAAAGGTGTGCAGTTCAAATCCACCAGCTGTTCCAAAGGAGAAGGATGGACAATTTCCTCCCATGTTATTTACTGCCTATGGAAACCCACTGAAGGGTCACCTATGGGTTTGTTCTAACTCAAAGCACACAAAACCCAACATGACTGTGTGCGGCTATTACCACTAGATGTGATAAATCCCTGTGTTGTCCCCAAACCTAGGAGTTGACAATGGTGAAGATATTCCTCGAGATCTCCTGGTTGGTATCTACCAACGTATCCAGGGTCGTGAACTGAGGACCAATGATGACCATGTGTCCCAGGTGCAGGCTGTGGAGCGCATGATTGTGGGCAAGAAACCAGTAAGTGCCTTCAGAACTTAACCAAAGAAACAGGATTCTAATCTGCCTCTGCCACTGTTTGGAAAGTCTTTGCACTTTTCTGGGTTCCCTTCACTTGTCAAATGGAGTGTATGATAATGCAAGGTTGTGGTGTCTATTAAGCGAGGTGCACTTAAGCATTTAGCACATTATGTTGCAAAGCGCATAGTTAGTGCAGTATAAATATCAGCATCCTCCCACGTCAGCTTTTGCTTGACCATCTCTAGTGAGGAGCCAAACTATAAAAAAAGCAAGAACACATGATAGTCATCCAGTGAGCAAAAATTTACAGATGCCTTTCTACTGAACTTGACATTTCACTACATACCAGACAGAAATGTGAATCTGGCATGGTGCCTGTCTTTAATAGTGCTTATAAACCAGTAGGGGTGTCAGACAAAATACATATAATAGCTCTGCCTTATATTTTAGTTAAAGAGAGCACAAAAGAGGGGTCATTTCTAGCATGAGGTAATCAGGAAACACTTACTGGAAAAGATAGTATTAGAACTGGACATTGAAGGGAAGGTGCAATGTGGCTACATAGAGATGGCCAAGAAAGGTATTCCAAACAAAGAGGACTACACTGGGACAAAGACAAGGCAGCAGAAACACAGACCTCAATATTTTATATTCTTATATCTAAGAGACAATAATATATATCAGAGATAAACTTCATTTTGCTGTTGAATGTCAAGATGGGCTAGCCTGCTAACATCTATTTCTTCATGCCTATATAGGTCCTGTCTCTCCCTCACCGACGACTGGTTTGCTGCTGCCAGCTCTATGAGGTGCCAGATCCAAACCGCCCCCAGAGGCTAGGTTTGCATCAGCGAGAGGTCTTCCTCTTCAATGATCTCCTCGTGGTAGGAGCACTGTGAGGGAGGAGAAGAAAAGGAGATGATAAGTTTGGACTCTGGGTCTAGTGTGAATCATGTTAACATTGGTGGGAGGAGGGATAGTGCATGAGGTTCTCTACATGTGATCTATGTGATCTTGGGCAAGACACAGACCTTCTCTACCCCTCCTCTTCCTCAAATATCCATTTGGAGGTAATGACAGCCACCCAGGGGAAAAAAATGTGAGAAGCAGGGACATTACATATTTACAATCTCAGAAGTGGTAGGAAATGTCCCTGTCCACATCAACAGGCCAAAGGGTTGGGTAGAAGGAGGTAAATATATGTGACCCATGTTTGTCTGAAACTTTTGAGCCATTAAGAAGCTTGAATGAGTCTTTAAAAAGCTCATCATCAGATGCCCCTCTCCAAGGGATAGGATATTTAGGAATCTGTAGGCTGGAAGGGAATATCTGGGTTGCCTGTTTAACTTCCTTTCCAGAGCAAGAATGAGCATCTTAGATAGTCTCTTGCTTATATGACTATGCAGATAGAAAGCTCCCTGTTTCCAAGGCAGCATGTTTCCTTATCATACATACATGCTAAAATTTGTCTCAGTGAGTTTAGAGAGAAAGTGCCTTGTCTCTACTCTAAAATGACTCTTCAGGATCTGAGGAGTAGCAATTCTGCCCCTTCTTGGTTTTCTCTCCTTTAGAGCAAGATTTCTCAATCTTGGCACTATTGATGCTGGGGACAACTGTTCTTGGGACCTGTGCATTGTAGGAGATTTATCAGCACCCTGTGTTTATCTATTAGATGCCATTTGCTGTTGTTATATACCCCTAAGTTGAAACCTATCTATAACTGACTCTCCTTCAGGTTTTCAGAGGCAGTAACTTGCACAGGAAGAGAATGCCCAATATTCTCCTGTGGAGTAGCTTGTGGGTTTGAACCTCAAACCTTTTCTTTGGCAGCACAATTCTTTACTAAGCCAGCAGAGTTTCCTTAGCTGCCAGTCGCACTCCAAAAGTCTCCAGGCATTGTTGAATGTTCCCTAAGAGGCAAAATCATGTCCTATTGAGAATCACCACTTTAGATAAGCACCTGTAAAACTCTCTCTGGGCCTCAATTTCCTCCTCTGTGAAACAGGACTAATTCCTACCTTATAAGGTTGTCATGAGGATTAAGTAAATGAGAAGTACCTGACTTACATAAATTCCTATTATTTGTTTAAACATCTACTGCATACTGACAGCTTTGTGCACTAGTGCTAGGTACTGAGTACACACAAATGAATCAGACACAGATTCTGTTTTCAAGGAGCTAACAGTCCAAAGGATCTAAAAAAATGTCCTGTATACTGTAACCATCCTGAATTAAAATATCTTTGCTTTTAAGAACTACTTGCAAACTATTTGCAATCTATGTTAGTTGATTCCAGGGTTCTGAAGTATTTGATGACGACCTTAGGTTTTTGAGAATAAGATTAGCTGTTCAGCAGAGACTTACCTTTATGTGCTAGATCCACTAAGGGTAGGTGAAGGACATTAAAACTAGATCCCTGTCTTTACACTCTCATTGCAGCAGGAGGCAATCATATCTCAAAGTGCTACCATATATCTGCTCTGGAAACTCAAACAAAAAGAAAAAAAATGAATAAAACAAAACACCATCAGTGTGAGGTGTTAGTGCAGGCTTCCTAGAAAGAGCAGTGTTCAGTTAATTCTTGTAAAAATCTTAAATACCTGTTGTGCATCATTCTTACATCAAACTTAAATTTTTCTCCTATCTTCCCCAGCCTGCTCCATAAGCTTCAGTTCTGCCCAACTTGTGAATATGTGTGTTCATGTGTCCATTAATGGGGGTGAGAGAGGAGGGAGGATATTGAAATTAGTTAACATGTAAGAATTTCCCACCCCAAACCCTTGTCTTTTCCCTATCCCTCCCAAAGGTCACCAAAATTTTCCAGAAGAAGAAGATCTTGGTGACATACAGCTTTCGTCAGTCCTTTCCCCTCGTGGAAATGCACATGCAGCTCTTCCAGAATTCATGTGAGTCCCTTCTTGAATCCTTGCCACCCTAAAGTTTATGTAATGGCCCCCATGCTCATCCTTTATCCATATCAGCCTCCCATGGCTGCTCCTTTTATCCATTCCAGCCTCTAGCTTTTAGAGTCTTTTACAACCGGGATAGGGAGTCCCTGGGTGGCACAAATTGTTAAGTGCTGGGCTACTAACCCATCCAGAGGTACCTAGGAAGAAAGTCCTAGTAATCTTCTTCTGAAAAGTCATAACCTTGAAAGCCCTCTGAAATAGTTCTGCTCTGCACACATGAGGTCACCTTAGTCAGTTCACCTTAGTCACTGAATCAACTTAGTCAGAACTAGTAGTGGTACTAGTAAGGTTTCCAAAGCACTTCCTTTGTCCTAGGATGAAGGGCAGGCCAGAGCAGAGAATTGCTTGGGTCTAACCTCTGAGTCTTGTGGAGAACCCGAGTGCATGTGTTCTCTAGAGGGTGGAGAAACTAAAGATATCACGCTATGACTTGGAGAACTGAGCCAGGAAAAGCTTTTTTGGAGGAGGGGGTGACATTTTGGGCAGCAAACACAATATCAGCATAGGCAGAGATGTAAGGGTCAGGGTTTCTAGCAAACAGCATAGAATTCAGTTAGGCTTTACAACATAGAGTAGGGACAAAGAGGAATCATTGAAATTTCTTGAGCAGAAAAGATACATGATCAGTATTGGACATCAGAGAAATAGTGGGTTACCTAATAAGTCACTCAGTATTCACTTATGAGTTGCTTCAATCCTGACAGAGGTTTCCAACCTATCCTGCTACTTCCTTTCTCCACAGATTATCAGTTTGGGATCAAGTTACTGTCTGCAGTACCTGGTGGGGAGCGAAAGGTTCTCATCATCTTCAATGCTCCTAGCCTGCAGGACCGGCTGCGTTTCACATCTGACCTACGAGAGTCCATTGCTGAGGTGCAGGAGATGGAGAAGTATCGTGTAGAGTGTGAGTAGCCCAGCCACACCTCCTTTCCCCTTTCTTAATAATATTGCTCCACAGAAACCAAGAAGCCTGCCTTTGAGGATCTCAGAGTTGAAAGTTAGCTTGTACAACCTTCTTACATTCGTTCTAGCTGCTACTTGAATACTTTTAATAACAAAGGATTTATTATTTCTCAACCTCAGTTTATTATTTCATGCCCTAATTATGAGCCAGTTCTTTCATTGAAAGATAGCAGGGAGAAGAATCAGAGTATTGGAGATTGAACTCTATTTTCAGATCCCAGATACACTATCTGAGTAAACTCAGAGAAGCTACTTAACTCTCTGAGCCCCGGTTACTTCATATATAAAACAGGAATTGTAAAATCTTTTTCTCAAAAAAAGTACTCTTTTAAAAAATATTTTATTGATTTTCATATAATAATACCTTTATTGTATGTTTCATCCATATTAATTGTGTTTTATACAATCTTTCATTTACATTTTGTTTCATACAATCATTCCTATACATTCTATTTTACATTCTTTTTTATACTAGTTTATTTACAAAATTCAAATACATAGTTTTTCATACCAATTCCTTCCCATTTCCCTCACTCCCAAACCCATCAAATTGTGCAACCTCATGATTGATCCTCCCCACCTGCACATTCTCACCCCTCTGCTTCCACTCTCCACCCCCTTGGATCCACATACTCATTCTACAATAATGGTTTTATACAGTATTTGTTTTTATGGGACTGAGTTAGTTCACTCTGCATAATGTTCTCCAGTCCCTCCCAAGTTAGGTAGTAATTTACAAAATCATTGCACCTGCATGCTGCATAGTAGTCCATTGTGTGAATTTACCATAATTTCTACAACCACTGTGGAAGGCAGTTTGGTGCTTCCTCAGAAAGCTGAACATAGAAATTCCATATGACCCAGATATTCCAGTGCTTGGAATACACCCCAAGAAAATGAGAACTGAGGCACAAATAGAGACTTGTATACCAGTGTTCATAATAGACTTATTCATCCTCACAAGAATAAGGAAACAATCCAGATGTCCAACCCAAAAGTACTCTTGACCTCTTTAGAGAGATGGGATTATAAAGCCAGAGAGTACAAACTCCAGAGTCAGACAAACCTGTTTCCAGAATGTCAACTCCACCTTGTTCAGCTGTATGACACTAAGCAAGCTCTATTTCTCTGATTCTGTTTCTTCCTTTGAAAAATGATAATGGTTGCCTCAAAACTATTGTGAGACTTGAGAGAGATGAAGTATGTATATAGCACCCAGCTTACTGCCAACACACAATAGAGAATTCAATCCCTACCAATTTCCTGCTCCTTTTCTTCCAGGAGTCTCGCTGCTCTAGAGCAAGGTATTGGAAAACTGAGTGTGCTCTAGAAAGACTGCTTTTTTGCCATAGGCCACAGGGGCCTCTCTGCCCCTCCAGTGAACCATCTTCTGGGAAGCTCTTTGTTAAAAGATAAGGGCGTTGCAACAATGAATGACTGGAAACCCTTAGTCTCTGTAAACTTTCATTAAAATTAATTTTAAAAAGAAAACAAAGGGAAGTGTTAATAGCTAACAGCACTAATACCATGTTATCTCTCTTGTAGCTGTATTTTCTTTCCAGTAATTAAACCTGTTTTAATGATTTTTTTAAAAAAGAATACAAATAAAATGAACTTGTTGACAGTTTTTTAAAAAAGACAAGGACGTTTGGGGAAATGAGGCTGAGAAAGGGCAAAGGAGGGCAGAAATGAGGATGAAAGGAAAGGTGAAGAAGCAGGAAGAATATGAATAGAAGGGGTAAAAGGAAGATTGAATAAGAGGATATGGTGTGAGAGCCTCAGAGGCTTGTGGAAAAACATTTGTTGCATTTCAGAAGGCCTAGGAAACAGAGGGAATGAAGAGTAAGGTCTCTGGAGTGCTAGGGTCAGGTGAAGTCTCATTCCTGTTTCTGACCTTTGCTCTCTGTCTTCCTCACTGCCACCCAGCGGAGCTAGAGAAGCAGAAAGGTATGATGAGGCCTAATGCTTCACAGCCTGGAGGGGCTAAAGACTCAATGAATGGGACACTGGTTCGCAGTAGCCTGGAGGACACTTATGGGGCAGGCGATGGGCTCAAACGGGGTGCCCTCAGCAGTTCTCTGCGAGATCTCTCTGAGGCAGGTAAGTTTTCTAGACCCCTGACCAAGATGGGAAGATGTGGGACTGGGCATCCTCTTGCCTCCTATCATTGACCACCAGCCTTCCCTCAACCTGGTAGGCATAGATACCCTGCCTTCATCCAGAATCCTGGGTACTGTGCCACAGGGGCCTGGTAGCCAGGTCAGAACAGGTGGAGCCCAGGGTTTGGGTCAAAGATTGTGAAGTGGGGCCACAGTCTTAGCCCCTCTCTCTTGCTGCTCCTCCTCTTTTACCTCTTCTCTCTCTCCTGTACCACCTCTTCTCCATCTTTTCCTCCTTTCTCCTTCTTCTCCCCATCTCCCCCTCTTCAATGGGGGAAAGGGATAATGGGGTATCTATCCCTGGGAGGGACCCAGGCCTGGTGCCAGCTCTGGAGCCCAGCAGGGCAGGAAGGGAGGGTTGCTGCTCTGACGCTGGGCTCCTTGCTTGTGGGTGCAGGGAAGCGGGGGCGGCGTAACAGCGTGGGATCGCTGGACAGCACCATCGAAGTAAGTGCCAGCTCTTGCCCTACTCGTCCTCTGCATGAGCCCTGCCCCAGCTGTGGATCCCTAGAGGAAGAGGGGACCTGTTGCTTCCTTCCCCCTTCCATGCTGGGAACTGTGTGGCTGCCTCTCCCAGCCAACCATTCTTTCCATCTGTCCTCAACTCTGTCCTTACTCTGCCTGTCTCTTGGTCTGTCTTCCACTCTCCCATGCCCCCTCTTACCCAAGAAAAGACTCTGAGTAGTGATGCTCTTGGAGTTGGGCCATAAAAAGTTCTTACCTTCTAATATTGCTCTTTGACCCTGAGCAAGCCATTCTGCCTCTCTGGGCCTAACATTTTCCCTGCCTGCATTATGAGGGTAATAAGGAGGTAATAATACTAATTCTTCCTCTCCCGGATGAGGCTCAGATAGGATAGTGAATGTGACAGTAGAGCTTTGCAAGGTGGGAAGCCCCATATACAAGTATAGAACTTATTATGATTAAAAAGTTCTGTCTCCCTAGCTCCAACCCTCAGGGATGGGGTGGAGTTTAGGGTTGGGGGTTTAGGACATCTAGGCTGGACTGACTTCTACCCCTCCCCCCTTCCAGGGGTCTGTTATTAGCAGTCCACGCCCTCACCAGAGGATGCCACCTCCACCCCCACCCCCGCCGCCAGAGGAGTACAAGAGCCAGAGGCCCGTCTCCAACTCCTCATCCTTCCTGGGCTCCCTATTTGGAAGCAAGCGGGGCAAGGGGCCCTTCCAGATGCCACCACCGCCAACAGGCCAGCCCTCTGCCTCCTCTTCATCTGCTTCTTCCACCCACCACCACCACCACCACCATCACCATGGTCATAGCCATGGTGGCCTGGGGGTGCTTCCTGATGGGCAGTCCAAGCTCCAGGCCCTGCATGCCCAATATTGCCAAGGACCAGGCCCTGCCCCACCCCCTTACCTCCCACCCCAGCAGCCCCCTCTACCCCCACCTCCTCAGCAACCTCCACCCCTACCCCAGTTGAGCTCCATTCCACCACCTCCTGCTTCAGCCCCACCTGTGGGGCCACATCGCCACTTCCATGCACATGGTCCAGTCCCAGGCCCCCAGCACTACACCTTGGGCCGGCCAGGCAGGGCTCCCAGACGAGGGACTGGAGGACACCCTCAGTTTGTTCCACATGGCCGCCACCCTCTACACCAGCCCACATCCCCATTGCCCCTGTACAGTCCTGCCCCTCAGCACCCTCCAGCCCACAAACAGGGCCCCAAGCACTTCATCTTCACTCACCACCCACAGATGATGCCAACAGCTGGGGCAGCTGGAGGACCTGGATCTCGTCCACCAGGAGGCTCTTACTCTCACCCTCATCACCCCCAGTCACCGTTGTCTCCACACTCACCCATCCCACCCCACCCCTCTTACCCACCTCTGCCCCCACCCTCACCCCACACCCCACACTCACCCTTGCCACCCACCTCCCCCCATGGACCACTGCACGCCTCTGGGCCCCCTGGTACAGCCAACCCACCCACTGCGAACCCCAAGGCCAAACCAAGTCGGATCAGCACAGTGGTCTAATGAATAGATAGAGAGAGCTGGGACCCAGGAGGGCCTGGGGAAAAACCATAGAGGAGGGTTCTTATCTTGTTTCCTCAGTTTTCCCAAAATATACATACACATATAGAATTGTCTTCCTTTCCTTTTCCTCCCTGTCTCGGAACACTCTTCCTTTCATCCCCACAGTATAGTCATCATGGAGTTTCTTCCAGATTTGAGGACCCACTGCTACTTAAAACCTGGACCCAGGGCCAACTAGTTCTGGGGAGTAGTGAGGATCTTCCAGAGATCTTCTCTCTCCTTTTCTTCTCTTCCCCTTTTCTCTAGAGGTTTGACTGGGAGATCTCACACATCCAGGGCCAATACAAATTCCCTTTCAGCTCTGGCTGACATGTGAGGCTAGGAGAGAGCTCTGTACAGCTGTGGACTTGGTCCTCTCTCTGACCTCAGTGCCTGGCCACACATTTTCATGTGTCTTTTTGCCTGTTGGAGGACATACACTGCCAATGCACTGATAAGTGGAACTCTGCTTATGCTGGCCCTCAGATGGGGCAATGCCTTCTCACTGGTAGGCCCTAGCCCCATCCTCTTCAGCTTCAGAATCTTGCCTCTCCCCATAATGTTTTTATCCTGATCTACATCCAGACAGGTTGGGGGGGCAGGTGAGAAGGGCACTGCCTTCCCTCACCCATACTGCATGCCCCTCATCCCTTACATCTACCCTGCCTACAACTGAAGACAATGCACTTTATAAATACTGCCCACATACACCTCGCTGGGGCAGGATACCCAGCATCAGCCCTGGGGAGAGAGGCTCCTAGAGGGTCATTATGAACTCAAGATGTCCTTCCTGAGGCAGAGATTGAAGCCATCAGAGCTGAGGCTGAGAGCCAAGATGTCAGAATCTTTCTGTTCATCAAAATCTCTGCTGCCTCTCCAGCCCTGTTTATTTATTATAAATATATTTTTACAAGTCCAAGCTGCTCTTCTTACCCTGCATATTCAGCCCCTTCTCAGCTCCTGCTTACTTCTGCCCTCTCTAACATGAGCTGCAGTACATACATACAGGCAGACATGACTATATGAAGGGCCAGCAACTCCAGGGCCTGGGAGCAAGGGAGGGTGGCAGTGGGAGGGACTATATGGAGAGGAGCTGGGTTTCAGACATTGTCTTTTTTTCCTCTTTGTATATAAGAATGTATATTTGATGCCTCATAAAAGACCTTGTGCCCACCTCCCGCCTCTGCCTCCTACTTGTGTCCCCTTCCCCCACTGTAGAGTCCTAGGAAAAAGAAGTCTTAACTCAAGAAAGTGTTGTGCTAATGGTAGAAGTTCAGGTAACTGAGTAAGACAAAAGTATTTTGGTTGAGTTGAAAGTGGAGGTGAGGGATTTTTTCACTATTTCACTTCATAAAGAGTTTGCATGACAGTGACAAAGTATGGACTTTGGAGTTGATCCAATTAAAATCCTGGGTTTTCCACTCTCTAGGGTGATTTTAATCTGTGGCCCTCAGGCCTGGTTTTAATTGTTTTTGGTCAAACTTTCTTCTAAGTGGTATAGCACTGGTCTGTCCATTTGCTGTACAGAGGTAACTCATGGTTGCTGTGATGCTAAACACTGTGACACTGATGTGTGATAATGGTTACCCATGGTGAACAGTGTTTTGTGGAGCTCCCCAAATAAAACAAGCTTGGAAGCAGGAGTGGCATCCACTTCAGAAAAGGATTGCCTCATGAAATTCTGTGAACTTGGAGAAACAATGAAAGTTATACAAGTGTTCAGGTCTTTTGTTCATAGAGTCGTCTATGACTCAACAGCACTTAACAACAACAACAACAGGAATATTAATTGAGTCACAGTTTCCTCAATTTAAAACTGAAGATGATAATCCTCTGCCACATGGTACCATGTAGCTCCATGGAGTAATGAAAGTGAGTCAGCCTACTGAGTAGGTGCTCAACAAGTTAGTTCCTTTATCTTCCTATGATAAGTTCAGTGCTTTATTCTACTCTATCCTCACCCTTCATGTTTCTGGCCTTGCTTTTCCCTCCACAATTTTGGAATTGAGGGAGCAAGGATGGCTTGATTCAGGAAGGCACAGGTCTAGAAATAATATAAGGCTCTACAAATATACAATATGATATATATATCTCAACTTCTTTTTGTTTACAGAAGATGAGAAAAGGCCAGAGAAGATAAAGGCCTTTTCCTAAAGCCACAAAGCAAGTCAGCAGGAATAGGATTTGTTGACCTCTAGCCCATGATTCTTTTCAACTTCAACCTCCCCTAAATTGCCTCCCTGTGAAATGTACATATTTCTAGCACCATTGTTGTCATTACTGACAGCCATTGCTGTCAGTATAGCACAGGAGAGCAAAGCAATATCTCTAGGTTAAGGTCATCAGGGTTCTCAGAAACAGCACTCAGCAAATATTTTTACTGCCTTCCTAGAATCTGGAGTGATCTTGAAGACACAATCATTTTAACGGCCCTATGCTTTAGCAACTCTGACGAATGTGCTTTCTTACTCATGTGCACATTAAAACACAATCCCAGAATGGTAGCTAGCAAAAATAGCAGCTGGGACCATCAAAGTATTTAGTGCCTCCTCAAAAGCCAGAACTTAGGCACAAAGAACCTGGAATCAATCCTGACTAGTGTATCTGTCTTCCTTGATAGTAACCTGATAGTAACTCTCTCTTTTAACCTCATTTTGACACTGGATTTATCTTCTCAAAGCTCAGTTTTCAGCAGTCAAATCCTAAACCAGTGACTTGACTTTGACACCTAGCCCTTCAGAGCCTGGCCTGTGTAAAAACAGTATAATATCTGGTAGCGCAGTTTTAACAAATGCTTGTGAAGTGTTTACCCCTGTCAGACACACAGTAAGCTATTATTGGCAACATACAGAAACGTAAACTCTTTGTTGGGACTTTGAAGGCGCCCCATCTATGTCCCAAGCCTTTCTCTGTAGTCCTCTGGTTCTTTGCCTATACTTTGCCAATACTTTCCCTAAAGATGCCTTATTTTCCAAACTGATTATTATTACCTGCATTTTTCTCCCTGCCATACTTCTTCCAATATCTTTGATAAATAGTTTCCATTCTTGCAAGATGAATTAAAAGACTTGTTCTTTACCCTGTTCTATTCATCAATCAATTCTTGAAAATCCTTCATTGCATTGCTTATCATCCTTACCAGGCCACAAATGCCTTGAGAGTGACATGGTCTGAACAGTGCAGGAGAGGAAGACCCCAGATAACATAGATTGACACAGTAACTTGGGTAATGGGGGAAGGTATGTCACAGTCAGTGAGACTGGCTCAAGATTGGGCAGGGTTCAGAGCTATGTGTCATAGATGACTCAATGGCACATAACAACAATTCAGTACTGTCTAGGGAGCTCTGGTGGCATAGTCCCTAGGGAGTTGCTCTACTAATCCAGAAGTGGTGTCTCTGTTCCAGTTCAAATCCACCAGTGGCTCCACAAGAGAAAGATGGGAAATCCTCTCCAAAGCAATTTACAGCCTCCAAAAACCCACTGGAGGGTCAGCTATGTGTCAGTTGTGACTCATTGTGCTCATACAATGCCTAGTGCAGCACAGATGCCACTAAGATTTTGTTGGCTGAATAACTGAATCATTCCTTCTAAGCTAATCTTAAAGTAAGGTATCTTTGTGTTGGTTGATGCTGTATACCAGCTTTAGGGCCCCTCTGGAACCTCTTATGCTTAGACTGTTAAAAGAAAAAACAAATATGTCTTGGAGAGTGTGGCCAGGGTGTTCTTTGGAAGCAAAGATAGTGAAACTCCATCTATCATATTTTGGGCAACTTGTTAGGAGGAGCTGTCATTGGAGAGGGACATTATGCTTGGAAAGGTGGAGGATCAGCACAAGAGAGGAAGAACCTCAACAAGGTGGACTGACATGATGACTGTACAATGGGATCAAGAATATCAGAGATGATTAGGATGGCACAAGATAGGGAAAGTTTTGGATCTGTTGTTCGTAGTATGACGATGAGCACAGTCAACTTCATGGCACATAACATTTTTTCTCTTGAATATATTCCCAGTTCTAGGTTGTCCCTACCCTGTTATCACTGTTTCTTTGAGGGCTCATCATCCATATTGTGCAGGGTTAGTTAAATTCATCACCTTTTCATGTCTTTAAAAACCTGAGGACAAGCCCATTTGCTATCCTCATATCAAAGATTCTACTGTTAATGTGTCTGAGACAAAGACCATAGAATCTCATAGTTCTTGTCCTTGTCCTAGATTGGTGGTGTTTAATAGATCTTCCTTGAAATGTAAATGTTCCAATAAAATAGAGGAAGCTCTTATGGCCTAGTGTCAAGAAGCTGTGCTGCAATCCTGAAGGCATGCAGTGTGAGCCACCAGCCACTCTGCTTGGGGGAAGGATGGGCAGTCACCTCCTATGCAATTAACTGCCTCTGAACACATTCCAGAGGGTCAGCTATGGGTCAGTTCCGATTCTCTGGTACACAATAACAGCAACCATATATAGCTCTGGTGGTGTAGTCCATAGAGATTTGTCATGCTAATCCAAAGATGGAAACTTTCTAGCCATACATATCCATCAGTAGCTCCATGGGAGAAAGATAGACAGTCTTCTTTTGCACAATTTATAGGCTCCAAAAACCCACTGGAGTTGCAGTTATGAGTTAGTTCTTCTGACTTGATGATAATGAGATGAGAGTCACCCACATGTGGCTACTGAAAATTTGACATATGGCTAGTATGACTGATTTTTTATTTAAAAACCCCTTTTATTTAAATTAAAATAGAAACACATGGGTGTTCACTGATGTAATATGCCAGAGCGTCAACTACACCTTATAGTGACCTTATGAACTACAGATCTGAACACTACCCTATCCTATGCCATCCTCAAAATCTTTGATATACTTGAGCTATCATAATGGATAGTGCATAATAAGACCTTCAGGAGTGTACAACTGGTGAGAATAATGTCAGTACAATAAGTACAGGCCCACAAGGAAGTGGAACACAAAGAAATGGAAAATCTCAACTTGAGGTGGGGTCTTTCTAAAGTGTGAGAGCTTTCCCTTCTTCATGTTTGTTTATTTTTATCAGAATAGGTTGCCTATTTTATTAAATTTTTTTATTTAATATTTTATTACATTACCTTTACTCCTCACTTGTTTCCAATCTTATTATTCAGTGTTTCACACTTATGACAAGAATTTTTAAAAATTTACTATCCAATTGTTATTTTGTATACTAACTGTGGCTGACTCTGAGAAGAATGGGAGTCCCAGAACACTTGATTGTACTTATGCAAAACCTATATTTGGACCAGGAGGCAGTCATCAGAACAGAGCAAGGAAACACACTGCATGGTTCAAAATTGGAAAGGATGTACACCAGGGATGTGTCCTATCTCCATACCTTTTGAATCTATATGTAGAACAGATTATCTGGGAGGCTGGGCTGTATGAGGAGAAGTGTGACATCAAGATTGGAGGTAGACTCATCAACATGAGGCATTATGCAGATGGCACAATCTTGCTTGCTGAAACTGAGGAGGACCTGAAGCGCTTGCTGCAGAAGGTCAAGTACTACAGTCTTCAATATGGATTGAAGTTCAACATCAAGAAAACAAAGATTCTCACCACTGGGCTGACTGGCAGCATCATGATAGATGGTGAAGAGATTGCGATTGTTAACAGATTTAGTTTGCTTGTCTCCACAGTCAACACCCTTGGCACCAGCAGCCAGGAAATTAAAAGACGAATTGCCAGAACAACTATGAGATATCATCTCACCCCAGTCAGAATAGCAAAATTGAACAGAACAGCAAGCAACAAATGCTGGCGAGTTTGTGGAGAAACTGGAACCCTTATTCACTGTTGGTGAAGGTGTAAAATGGTGCAATTACTCAATAGAGATACCATTTGACCCAGCAATTCCACTACTGGGAATATGCCCCAAAGAGATCATAACTGCCACCCAAGCAGATATATGCACACCCATGTTTATTGTGCCTTTGTTCACAATAGCGAGGAGTTGGAAACAGCCTAAATGCCAATAAACAAACTAATGGATAGAGAAGTTGTGGGATATTCAGAAAATGGAATACTATGCTGCACTGAAAAACAAGGAACTCATGCAATATTATTAAAAATGGGTGACCCTGAAAGACATTACTCTGAGGGAAATAACTCAGTCACAAAAGGACAAATACTGCATAGTTCCACTGTTGTAAAACAGGACTAACATCAGGGTTGGGGGGAGAGTGAGAAAGATGGGATAAAGAATGTATACTGCACTCAAACAGATGAGGGAGAAAACTATTTAAAAGGGATATGTGATTAGATACTATTGTCATGACAGGAGTCCAGAACGAAGGCTGCATATTGGAGTGGACCTGAGGGGAGGGATTGTAAAACAATCAATGAATTTTTTCTTTACTTTTCAAAGAGAAGAGTGTACTGGGGGAGGGGTGGGCAGGGAGAAAAGTGCAACAATGAATGAATGGAAATCCAAAGTTTCTGTAAATTTTCATTAAAATTAAT
>NW_006399989.1:2252222-2257855 GCF_000299155.1 Elephantulus edwardii
ACCTCTCCAAAGTACTGAAGAGCAATGATGTCCGTCTGGAGACTAAGGTGCGCCTGATCCAGGCCATAGTCTTTGCAATTACTTGCTATGCATCAGAAAGCTGGACGATGACTAGGGATTATAGAAGGAGAATTGATGCCTTTGAGCTGTGGTGCTGTAGAAGAGTATTGAATATACCATAGACTGTTAGGAGAACAAATAGGTTCGTCCTAGAGAAGGTGAGACCAGGCTGCTCCTTGGAAGCAAGGATTCTGAGCTTCATCTGACATACTTTGGACACGTTGGAAGGGGGGACCAGTGCTTGAAGAGGGACATCATGCTTGGGAGGGTGGAGGAGGAACAGTGCAAGAGAGGAAGATCCTCAATAAGATAGATAGATTGATTCAGTGACTAGGGTATTGGGGGTAGTTGTGTCAGAGACAACAAAATTCGCACAGGATAGAGCAGGGTTTAGGGCTGTTGTACACAGGGTTGCTATGAGTCGCAGGCGACTCGACAGCACATAGCAACAATGGACAATGAATAAGGATGACAGGAAAAGAATTGATGCCTTTGAGCTGTGGTTCTGGAGAAGAGCACTGAACATCCCATGGACAACCAAAAGAACAAACAGTTATGTCTTGGAGATGGTGCAGCCAGTGTGCTCTTTGGAAGCAAGAATGATAAGGCTTTATTACAAATTCATCATTTCAATGATGAGGCATGTTACTCAGAGGGGGCATGATGCTTGGAATGATGGAGGGCTGGCAAAGAAGAGAAAGACCCTCAACCAGATGGATTTACACAGTGACTGCCACAATGGGCTCTTATGTGTTAGGAAGTGTGAGGATAGCACAGGATAGAGCAGGCTCAGATCTTTTGTTCATAGGGTCACTATGAGTTGTACTCAGTGACACCTAAAAACGACAACAACAATGTATGTCTAACAGAAATGAAAACCAAGATGTGAGTCAACAGTAACACGGGTTGTGATGATTAAGGCTATGGATCAACTTGGTTGGGCCATGATTCACAGTGGTTTGGCAGTTGCATAATGACATCACTCACTCATTGCCATGCAGTCAGAAATGACTCATAGCTGACCCTTCAGTGAATTTTCAGAGGCTATAAACCGCAAAGGAGGAAATTATCCATCTTTATCCCACAGAACAGCTGGTGGATTCAAACTATCTGCCTTTGGGTTGGCAGAGCAACTTCTTACCTTAATGACACCCTACATAACGACATGTTATTGTTGTTGAGTACCTACTATCTAGTTGGAACTGACTCACAGCTAATCCTCCAGTGGCTTTCCAGAAATATTAAATCTCATGAGAGGAGATGGCCCATCTTTCTCTCGCAGAGCAACTGGTGGATTCTAAGCGATACCTTTGGACTGGTCGTGCAATTCCTTACCACTAGGCCACATCAAGTCAGAATTGACATGATAGCTGACCCTCCAGAAAACCACATGGCAGAAGATTGCCCACTTTTCTCCCATCACTGGTGACTTTGAAAAGTGTGCCTTCGGGTTGGCATGCAAGTCCTTACCACTAAAACTCTTCTATTTTAGGATCTGAAGTAGTTTATGGCATAGTCATCCTCTATTTTATAATCTGATATAGTTTATGCTCTGATGTGGTGTTTATTCTCCGTTTGTGCATAATGGTGTTTTTCATATAACCACCTGATCTTTGGAACCTAACCACATGAATAAATAAAAAAATAGGTTTACTACTGTTCAGTATATCCCAGTTTGTTGCCAGGAAAGGCTCTTCAAGCTGGTTCTTAGATGTTTTTGACATTTCTCCACCTTTTTTTGAGTTGTTGTTAGGTGCCATCGAGTATGACTCAAAGTAAACCTATGAATGATAGACCTGAACCCTATCCTATCCTATCCTATGCCAACCTCAACATCTCTGATACACTTGTGACCATTACTGTAGTCACCCTGTCAATCCATCCAATTAGACATCTTCCTCTCTTTTGTTGATCCTCCACCCTTCCAAGCATGATGTCCCTTTCCAAGGAAAAGCCTCTTCTAGCAACATATCTAAAGTATGAGAGATAAAGTTTCATCATCTTTGCCTCCAAGGAGCACTCTGACTGCACTTTTCCCAAGACATACCTATTAGTTCTTTTGGTAGTCCATGGAATATTTATTATTCATCTCCAAAATCATGATTCAATGGCAATAGTTCTTCTGTCATCCTTAATCATTGTCCAAATCTCAGATGCATAGACAGTTGTTGAGAAGACCACAGCCTGAATCAGGTACACCTTAGTCTTCAAATTGCCATCATTGTTCTTCAGTATTTTTGGAGTGATTTCTGAGAGCAGACTTGCCCAGTGTAATATATCTCCTTATCTCATGACTGCTAATGCCAAGGGTGTTGATTGTGGATCCAAGTAAGATGAAATCACTGACAATTTCAATCCTTTCTTTGTCTATCACAGTGTTGCTTATTGACCTGCTCGTAAGGTCCTTCGTTTTCTTAATGTTGAGATGTAATCTATATTGTAATCCATATTGTAGTCTTTGATTTTCTGCAGCAAGTGTGCCGAGTGCAACTTCGCCGCCAGCAGCCGAAGAAGACTCAGACAAACAGGATTCGTTGCAGAAGCTTTATTGAACAAAAGAAAATGGCGAAATGGCCCCGTCTTCTTCCCCGGCACTTGCTTATATCCCTCTCGGTTCCACGCCTCCTGCTCTTACGTCTTAGAATCTCATTGGTGTTGAGGTCTTTCTAAACTAGGTCCAATGGACCAATAGCAATATTGCAGCCATAAATGGTGTTGTTTGTGCGTTAGTAAATCAATGAGGAAGTAAGGTGCCGGCGCCATCTTGTAATGGCGGTGTGCAAGTGCGGACCGCGCATGTGCAATGACGTCAATGATCTTAAACGGCTAGCCTGCTGCTGCGATCGGCCTGCTGCACAAGTGTTTTAAGTCTTCTTCACTTTCAGTAAGCAAGTTGTGTCACCTGCATAATGCAGGTTGTTGATGAGTCTTCCTCTGATCCAGATGCCACATTCTTCTTCAGAGTCCAGAGTCACGTATTATTTGCTCAGCATACAGTTTGAATTAAAGATCCAAGTTCAAATTGAGACTGAAGATTAAAACATGTTCACAAGCACCAAAATATGACCTTCAGTCTATGCCATCTGAATTTAAAAAAATCATCTCAAGAACAGGTTTGAGGCATTTATCATCAATTATCAAAGATCAGAGGAGCTGTGCAATGGAACCAAGGATATTATCCATGAAGAGAGCAAAAAGTCATTACAAAGACAGGGGAGAAAGGAAATAAAACCCCAAAATGGATATCAGAAAAAAAAAACCTATGAAAATTGCATTAGAATGTCAAGAAGATAAAACAAAAGGAAGAGATGAAAAGGTAAAAGAGTTGAACAGAAGATTTCAAAGGACAGTTCAAGAAGACAAGGCAAACTATTATAATGGAATATACAGAGACCTAGAATTGGAGAATAAAAAGGGAAAAACTCACTCAGCATTTCTCAAGCTGAAAGAACTGAAAAAACAAATGAATCCTCGGGTAGCCACACTGAGAGAAGTCATGAACAAAATCTTGAATGATCCAGGAAGCAGCAAAAGGAGATAAAAAGAATACATAGAATCACTGTACCAAAAAGAATTGTTCAACACTAAAAAATTTCAGAAAGTATCATATGAACAAGAGCCCATTGCAACAAACAAATAAATAAACTCAAGCTCATTGAAGACATTGACAAAAAAAAAAAAATAAGGCCCCAGGAATAGATGTTCCAACTGACATGTTTCAACTAACAGATGCAACCCTGGATGTGCTTACGAGTCTATGCCAGGAAATTTGGAGGACAGCTACCCAGCTGATTGATGGGAAGAAATCTGTATTTCTTCCCATTCCCAAGAAAGGTCATCCAACATGCATCCAAAATCTTCCCTGACTGAGAAGAATGGGAATCCCAGAACATTTGATTGTGCTTATGCGAAACCTATACTTGGACCAAGAGGCAGAACAGAGCAAGAAGACACTGCATGGTTCAAAATCAAGAAGGGGGTCCGTCAGGGATGTATTCTGTCTCCATACCTTTTCAATCTGTATGCAGAACAGATCATCCGAGATGCTGGGCTGTACGAGGAGGAATGTGGCATCAGAATTGGTGGAAGAGTCATCAACATTATACAGATGACACGACTCTGCTTGCTGAAACTGAGGAGGACCTGAAGCGCTTGCTGCAGAAGGTCAGAGACTGCAGCCTTCAATATGGATTGAAGCTCAACATTAAGAAAACAAAGATCCTCACCACTGGGCCAATTAGCAGCATCAGTATGGATGGTGAAGAGATTGAGATAGTTAACAGTTTTAGTTTACTTGGCTCCACAGTCAACACTCTTGGTACCAGCAGCCAGGAAATTAAGAGACAAATTGCATTGGGAAAGTCAGCTGTGAGTGACCTCTCAAGAGTACTGAAGAGCAACAACATCAGGCTGGAGACTAAGGTGTGGCTGATCCTGGCTATAATCTTTGCAATTACATGCTATGCATCAGAGAGTTGGACAATGACTAGGAATGATAGAAAGAGAACTGATGCCTTTGAGTTGTGGTGCTGGAGAAGAGTGTTGAATACACCATGGGCTGCTAGGAGAACAAACAGGTTTGTCCTGGAGAAGGTAAAGCTGGAATGTTCCTTGGTGTCAAGGATTCTGAAGCTTCATCTTGCATACTTTGGGCATGTTGCAAGGAGGGACTGGTCCTTGGAGAGGGACATCATGTTTGGGAGAGTGGAGGGACGGCACAGGAGAGGAAGACCTTCGATGAGATGGATCGATTCTGTGATTGGGGTGGTGGGAATGAGTGTGTTTGAGATGGCGAGGTTGGCACAGTATAGAGCAGTGTTTAGGGCTCTTGTACGTAGGGTCGCTATGAGTCGCAAGCGACTTGATGACACATAACAACAACAACAACATCCAAAATATTGCTGAAAATCATCCAAAAACAGCTGGAATAGTACATTGACAGAGAACTGCCAGAAGTTCAAGGTGGATCCTGGCTGAAAGCAGAGAATACCAGAAGAATGCCTATTTGTGTTTTATTGACTAAACAAAGGAATTAGACTGAGTGGATCACAACAAACTATGGCTGACGTTGAGATGAATGGGAATCCTAGAACACCAAATTATACTCATAGGAAATCTATACTTAGACTAAGAAGCTGTTCTCCAAATGGAACAAAGGAATGCTGCATGGTCTAAAATCAGGAAGGTTGTGCATCAGGGTTATATCCTTTCTCCATACCATTCTTTGATGACTTCCTTATTTTCTAGCAGCACAAGATGCGTCAGGTTCTTTTTGTACTTTTCCTGGCCCAGACATTATTTTTCCTCTAGGAATCTTAGTTTTGTTTTTTCCCACTTAGTGTTACTGTTATTGTGTGCTGTTGTGTCACAACTGGCCCATAGCTGACCCTTCAGTGGGTTTTCAGAGGCAGTTAATTAAAGGTGAAGAGACTGTCCATCTGTCTCCCCCTGAGCAGCTAGTGCATTCGAACAACCTGTGTGGATCATAACAAACTGTGGCTGACTCTGAGAAGAATGGGAATCCCAGAACATTTAATCGTGCTAATGCGAAACCTATACTTGGACCAAGAGGC
>NW_006399989.1:2259666-2290950 GCF_000299155.1 Elephantulus edwardii
TCATGATCTATTTTATGAATTTACACAGACCCTTTGAGGAGACTCTAATTGTCCATGATGGAAATCATAAATAGCTCACCTGGGGAGTCAATTATGGTGTAGGGAAGATAGAATGGATTCCAGAGCTATTGAGGAGTTATAACTAACAGCTCATACCCACATCAGATCTGGAAGGGACTCTATTTTACAATGAAAAAAGTGAAGTACAGCCATTTTCATCCAGTTCATCCTAAAGACATAGATGGGGTGAGTGTGGTTGAGAGCTCAGGCAACTCTTTCAATTACTGTTTTGTATCAACTCCATGCCAGGCCCTTCCCAGGTGAGTGAATAAAGCCAATCCAGTCTCCTAGTCCAGAGGGGTTTCACTGATCCTTCCCTATTTTTAAGCTCATAGTACTCTGGCTTAGGTTATTCTCCAAACAAGATAGGAAACAAAACACCAAAACAACACAAAAAATAAATTTCTGTTGATTTCAGTGACTTGATGGCACTTAACAACAGCAGATTGAATAAGGAGCCCTAGTGGTGCAGTGGTTAAGTGCACAGCTATCTAGTGACAAGAAGTTGTGCTGCAATTCTGAAGGCACGCGGTTCGAGGCCACTAGCTGCTCTGTGGGAGAAGGAATGGCAATCTCCTCCCATGCTATTAACTGCCTCTGAAAACCCGTCAGAGGGTCAGCTATAGATTGGTTCTAACTTTACGGTACACGACGATGACAACAACAACAACAATTAACCAAAAAGGTTGGTTGTTTGAACCCACCCATCATTCCACAGAAGAACGATGTGACAGTCTGCTTCCATAAAGATATATAGTCTTGGTATGCGTGTGGAGCTATTTTACTCTGTCTTACCAATTGCTATGAGTCAGAATTAACTTGATGACAGGCAACACAGTGTGTGTGTGTGTGTGTGTGTGTGTGTGTGTGTGTGTGAGAGAGAGAGAGAGAGAGAGAGAGAGAGAGAGATAACCTTGAATATGCTTGAAGGAGGTAAATAGGTGATATCAATTCTTCATCTGTTAATGAACTGTTCTTTTTTATTTTTTTTAACTGTTCTTAATCAAATACTGTGAGCCACTTAGGTACATTCTGCCCATTTCAGCACTGAGCTAGGAACACATCTGAGGAAGCAAAGCACATAGGTATAAGCTCACATCTTTGAGTTAGACAGACTTGCCTTCTAGTCTCATCAGCTCTGCCACTTTCTGTTTATATGACCTTGGGCAAGTGTCAGCTTCTGGAATGGAAATGAAGATGATTATAATACCTCTGAGATTTGTTGTACAGTGAGGCATTCACTATGTAGTATCTGCTATTTGTATTTTGGGTGTCAAGAAATATATAAAAAACTCATTAAAAGTCTACTTTGAGTCAGACATTGTGCCTAGGGATCTCATATTTTTTCAATTTAATCATTACATTATCTTGAATTTTCATGCTCTTTATCCCCACTTTGTTGTTGAGGTAACTTGTCTTAAATAATATATACAATAAATTACATCTTCTGTCTAGTTTTCAGGGGAAACCAGAGCCTCTCCGCATGAAAAACATGAATGAGCCAAATATAGACTACGAAACAGAAATCTGGGCAAGTTAATACTGCCAACAGTAATACCACTAGCTTCTCATATGTGTAAGAACCTAACAACAACACATAGGACTTTCCTATCAATTATTTCCCTTTATTTTTGCAAGTCTTGAGAAAGAAGTAGGTCAATTTACTCATTCTATTGATGAGGAACTAAGTCCTAAAAAAATTATATAACTTGCCCCATGTTGCACAGAAAGTTCCTCTTTTTGTCACTTGCCCTCTCTAGGAATAGAACTAGGTAGAAGAATGAAGAGAATGAAGAAGGTGGGATATACTAAATCCTAGGCTGAAGGAAGTTCTCTTTATTTGGAGATAGCTCAGTGAACAAAAAAAAGGATTAATCAGGAATTAGAAGACCAGAGTTCAGGTCTGAACTCACCTAGGTTTCCACAGCCTTCTCTGAAATAATCTCTATTTCCCATCCTGGTATGACAAATGGATATTGTATACTCTCTGAAGCCAATCAGATAAAATAAATTTACAAATATTTATTAAGTTTCTACTTGCACCATTCATCCAGACACTGAGAATATAAAGATCAAGAAAGTCATGGTCCCTAATTTCCTGAATCAACATTCACTCACTGAGATCTTCTCATTTATAAAGCATGGGATTGTTAGGAAGATTTGAGCTAATGATGGCTACCATTTATTAAGGGCTAGGGTCTATGACATATCCTTGGCTTTACAGATGAGGAAATGGAAGCTCAGTAAGGTTTAATTTTATCCCAGTACATAACTAGTAAGTCGCAGAGCCAGAATTCAAAACCAGGACTGTCCGACTACAATATAAACGTCTCTGTATGGTACTTCCACATAAGATGTTCAGGAAATGGGTCAGGTGCTGAGAATGTGTAAGGCCATGTGATCCCTGCCTTAAGGTGTCAGTACAGTAGAGGAACACAGTCAATATGTAACAAGTATCCTAACAAATAGGCTAAATATGCTACTGCCAAATACCTTATGTTGTTGTTAGTTGTCACTGAGTCCACTATGATTCATAGCAACACTGTAAACAATGGATCTGAATTTTGCCCTATTCTGTGCCATCTTCATCATCTCTGATATACTTGAGCCCACTATTACAATCTTTGTATCTATTCATCTTGCTGAGTCTTCTTTTCTTTTGCTGACCCTCTACCTTTCCAAGTATGATGTCTTTTTCCAAGGACTAGCCCCTCCTAATAACATGCTCAACATGTGTGAGACAAAGTGTCACCATCCATACCCATAAGGAGCACCCTGGTTTCACCTCTAAGACATATTTGAGTATTCTTTTGTAAGTCTATGGGATGTTCAGTACACTTCTCCAACACCACAACTCAAAGGCATTGACTCTTTTTCACTCAGTAATTGTCCAACTTTCAGATGTATGGGTAGTAAATGGAAAGACCATGGCTTGAAGCAGGTATAACTTAGTCTTTAAAGTGACATCATTGCTCCTTAACACCTTGAATGGGTCCTTTCTTGAAAGCAGATTTTCCCAGTGCAACACATCGTTTGATTTCTTGACTGCTGATCCAAAGGTGTTGATTACTGGCCCAAGCAAGATGATACTGCTTATTGGTGCAGTGGTGATAGTTAAAATACGTATACACTTTAACCACCTGGAGTTGGTTCCAACTCATGGTGACCTTTTATCAGGTTTCTGAAGTTATAAATCCTTACCAGAGGAGATTGCCCATTTTATCTCCCTCGGAGTAGCTGGGGATTTAAACCACGGACCTTTCATACTACTTAACTCACTAGACCACCGGAACTTCTAAAAATAAGCCCCAAGCCCACTCATTGCCTTGGGTCAGCACAGGTTAAGAGCTGACCTGCCAGTGGGTTTTCAGAGGTTGTAAATAGCAAGGAGGTTGCATAATTCCTTCCAAAGAGAAGCAGGATTCCAACCACCTGCTTTTGAGTTGGCATCGCAACTCCTTGGCCATTATATCACCAAAACTCCCACCTTCATCCTCCAGGTCTAATTCATAGTTGTTATGTACCACTAAGTGGGAACCGACTTATAGCTGACCATCAGCAAGTTTTCAAAGGCAGTAAATAGCAAGCAAGGAGACTGCCCTTTTTTCTCTCAAGGATTCAAACTTGTGAAACTCTTTACCGCCAGACCACCACACATGACAAATGTGTATACAGTAAAAGTACATATAAAACAGCGACAGTACTCATTAAAATGCTAATTGGCAGTGGCTATTCTGGCTAAGAACCTCTGTTATGCCTTCACATGACCTTGGACCAAATAAATATATTCTATGGGATCCAAGATTTTAAAAAAGTTCAAGAGTCTCCGGGTAGTGATTAGCCTCCTCCCTTTCTTCCTTTGGGACTTCAAAGCCTCAAAAGTATCAGAACACCAGAAACCGATTTCCTTAGCCCTTAAGAGAAAACACTGTGAAAAAGGAAGCAACATAGAACGCGCCAGAGCTGAAGTACACAAGCGAGTGCCAGTTCCTCTTCCGGTCTGTTTCCATAACGCGCATGCGCATTTCTGGCCTTTAAACGTGCGCCTCCTACCCAACCGGAAAAAGGTTCAGAGATTTTATTGCAAACCTGCTCCTCCGCCGCTGTGGCGGACTATTTTCCCTCAGTCAAGGCGGTATTTTTGAGTCCCCTTTTACACCAAGGGGACCCATGGCAGGAGATTCAGCTGGTTCCCCCAAGGGATGAAATCTTTTTAGGGTTTAGTCTAATAAGAAGTATACGAGACTAGAAGAGACAACTGCGGAGGGATCTGGTTTGTTGTGGTGAAGTGGTTGGGGTAGGCGGGGAAGACATTGGCAAACTAAAATGGCTGCGGCAACGGTGGTAGGCCTTGGAGGTTGGAGGGGAACTGGGTGTGAAGGCTGTGGTAATTAGGCGTAATTTGGAAGGAAAGGAGCGATCCGAAGAAGCTATAGCAGTAGGGGTAGCCTGAGACTCTCAAAGCACAGTGGCCACACGCCCCCTAGGCTCTCGGCGGGCGGCTATATCGCCGCATAAGGCCTTGTCTGTCAGCAGTGCATAGGTCTCAGACATTAGCGGCGCCATGAATCTTTAAGGGCAGTCTGAGTTCTGCATTTTGGCCCATCCCTGGGGCCCACCATGGAGCCAGGATCCGACGATTTCCTACCGCCTCCGGAGTGCCCAGTGTTTGAGCCCAGCTGGGCCGAGTTCCGAGACCCGCTTGGCTACATCGCGAAAATCAGGCCCATCGCCGAGAAGTCGGGCATTTGCAAGATACGCCCACCCGCGGTAAGGCCCTGGGCCTCTATGGTCGCCAGCTTTGAGACTGGCGATGGGTGGCAGGAGGTGGGTGGGACTACATAGCGGGCGGAAAAGTCGGGTGGAAAACCACTCCGGGTGTAGGGGAATGGGGGTGTTGTGGATATTGTTGCCCAGGTCGAAGAAAGAATGATGGGGTAGAGATCCTCTTGTTATGTGAGGCCCACAGTTAGCTTAACCAAAGGCACACCACTACCCCAAGATTTTACATTTATTCCAAGTAGAGTTCGAAATACGTTTAATACGATGGGGGAAGTTAACATAGAGGCACCCTGACCACTCAAGTCTTAAGGAAAGCATCGTGATACAGTGGAAAGCTCACAGTTCTGAAAGGAGGCAGACGTAGGTTGAAAATTCTACTTTGCAGCTTATCAGCTGTGTGACCTTGGACAAGTAACATCTCTCTGAGCCTGTGAAATGGGTTTGTACTTTGACTACTGGGAGCTTTCATTTAAAGCGCCTAGTGTCTGTGTGTATGAGATGACTTGTAATTATTGCAACTTTGAAGATGTTTGATATGGTCCTTGATTTACCTCTCAGTGGATCCACTCATGTAGTCAAATTGCTTCTGCCAGGCAATTCCCTCTGCGATGATATCCTGACTGAAAAAGTCTCAGAGTAAATCCTTTATCCTGAGATGGGTTCTGGGAATTTTTTTGCCTAGTCAGGGCTGAAGGCATTGTCAGGGTCTTTCTTGCCAACCCCCAGACTTAACTTTCTACAGAGAAACTTGGATCAGTCAGCTTGAAGATATAAATCGCTGGAAAAATTCTCCTTTGCTCTGTCCCAGGATGTAGAAGGTTCACTAGGATAGGGTATTCGTGGGTCCTCAGAAACAGAAAAATGGAATTATTGAAGTTGGTGCCTTTGGAATACTTGATTCCCAGAGGTCAGCAACCTGACTTCAGGCTAGAAGTACCCCAATGGCTCCGACAAGCTGACACCTTGCTGGCGTGAAAGAAAAATGGTGATGATATATGGTGTTCAGTGACTATTTGGGACTCCAAGGACAGGAACTATTTGAGTAAGGGGTTTTTGAGTGCCTGTTCCTGACTAAAATGAGATGGGACGTCTCATTCCCACCTGTGGAGGGCACCACAGCTTTTTCAAGTTGACGCTTTCTGGTTGGTGGTCAGCCACAGATCTAGGCTGGTTTGAGATTAATCCTTTGGGAGGTATTGAGTAAGCCAATATCTTCCTTGTTGGAGCCTGAGATATCCTTGTCCTACTTAAGGGAGTGATAGTAAATGAAAAGGCAGGTAAGGCAAGGCTGGAGTCGCCGTATCCTCCAGGAAGTCTGAAGAGATTGAGGATGCCTGTAGGAAAGAGGTATATCTGACACAGAGGGTAATTGAGGACTGTTATTCTTTTATTCTATGTTAAGACTTAGCCAGGTATGTAGACCTTATGCTGCTTATATTACCCTGCCTTGGGAGACCAGAAAGGGAAAACCATGTCCCAAGTTCTATGTGGCCAGCAGGGGGCCGTCCTTTGTTACACTTCTCTATTTCAGCACTGTGTATGCTCCAAATGAAGAGACCTGGTGCTCTGGTTTGGTGTCTTGGGGTTGGGTGGTTTTGGGCTTTGGGTTGGTTTTTGGGTGTGTGTGTGTGTGTGTGTGTGTGTGTGTGTTTTTCTTTTTCTTCTTCTTCTTCCTCTCTGGGACTGCTCCTTTAGGTAGCTGAACTTTCTTCTCTATGGAATTTGAAATTCACTTAAAAGTGTTGCTTGGGCCCAGAGTGGGAGCCTGTAGCATTGGAGGCTTGTCTGTGAAAGTTGGTTTGGAATCTAACTTGCTTGATTACTGTATTTGGGAAAAATAAGTGGGAGGAGGATATTGGTACCTTAGAGTAGGCTCAGGATTTGGATCTCATCACTAAGCTTATAACAGTGGGTTTAAGGATATTAGAGATGGTGAGGATGGTGTAGGGTAGGGCAAAGTTCAGATCTGTTGGCCATGGAATCCTTTGAGTCATTTCGATGGCACTTAACAACAACATCCAAGCTTGCATCCTATATCGGGTTGTTGTTTTGTTAGGTGCTGTTACCACCATATTCAGATAATATGCTAGATAACAATGTGGGACTTAAGGGAGGGCTAGGGAGCTTGTAGGTCTCAGGCTGGAGGTTAGCTGGACTTTCCCTTTTGTTATACCCTCAACTCCTGCTTTAGATACTCAGTTCTGTCATTTCCCATTGCAAATTCCTTGATAAGTAAGCTTATTCTTGTCTAGAATTTGAGCAAGAAGGAAGGGTACTGGAGTTTTGGATTTGAGTACATTTTTCATGTGTGGTGCTTTGCTGTAATGAGACTTCTGTTGGGAGCTTGTCTGGGTTTGAGATGTACTATATTAGCCGACATACTTTGGTCTTTCTTTCCTTGTTTCACTGTGCACCACATGTCTTTTGCCTGCTTTGGTTTGGGGGAGGAGAATGTGTGCATGTAGGTCTGAGTCATTTGGCCCCTTTTCTAAAAGTGCATGCAGAAGAGGACAGCAGCTTGTGTTTTACTCTTTTCTGCCCTGCCCCGTGTGTGTGTGTGTGTGTGTGTGTGTAGATATACATGTGTTTATATATAAAGCTTGGTAATCTGCAGCAGCTGAAGTGTTTAGAATCACAGAAGCCCATAAAGCTTGAGATAGAAGCTATCAGATCAAGGGCTGGACAATGGGAGATACGGGTTGAAGGGAGTGGATGGGGATGCTGGTGGATGGTGGAGCAGGGAAATAAGTGGTTCAAGACACTTGTGTCAAGGATGGGGACAACACTGAAACTAATGGTTAATTCCACAATTGGAGAAATATCTTTCACCTTTTTTTGTGTGTGCTGTAAAATGCTTATCTGACAGATACTTCTCTAAATCTGAGCATTCAGATTAAGACAGATTAGGAAGAAGGATTGACCATCCACTTCCGAAAAGGCCTCTGAAAACCCTATGTACCGTGACTAGGGAGGATAGAAGGAGAATTGATGTCTTTGAGCTGTGGTGCTGGAGAAAAGTATTGAATATACCATGGATTGCTAAGAAAACAAACAGGTTCATCCTAGAGAGGGTTAAACCAGGCTACTCCAAGGATTCTGATGCTTCATCTGACATACTTTGGACATGTTGCAAGGAGTGACCAGTCCTTGGGGAAGGATGTCATGCTTGGGAAGGTGGAGGGACAACACAGGAGAGGAAGACCCTCTATGAGGTGAATTGATTGATTCAGTGACTGGGACACTCGGGATGGGTGTGTCAGAAGCAGTGAGATTGGCACAGGACAGAGTAGGGTTTAGGGCTGTTGTACATAGGGTCACTATAAGTTGCACGCGACTCGACTGCACATAACAACAACAAAACAACAATCTGCACTGGAAGTGAGAAGAGATAGGTTTTAGGCTTGGTTCTAGCTTTAACTCGGCATGTGAATTTAGAGAAATTTTCTGGGTTCCACTTTCCTCATTGTCAAATTAGGGTATTGATCTAATTACTGTCAGGAGCCAGGGTTCTGGGGAGGAGATGACTGCATGGAGAATGGGAGGTTTGGAGAGAGACTGGAGGGGGAGTTTTCCACAGCCACCCTTAGGCAAGACAGAAAGTTTTCAGTTTGTCAGAGCAGAGTCTTCTCTACTTTCATTACCATTCCCTGACTTTCTTCCCCTTTCCTCAATTCTCCCATTCTTTGCCTGAGCACTCAAGCATCCCAGCATACACCCCCTCTCCACTCCCTTCCTCCACTGCCTCTTCCTGTATGTGGCAGGTATATGAGAGAGAACCCACAGGAAGCCTTCTGTACTTGGTGAGTGGTACTAATTGTTGCTTCCTTTCTTGGCTCTTTCTGTGGTGTCTACCTGAGACTCTTTAAACTGAGAGAACATACATTAAGACCTAGACTTTTTAAATTCTGCCAGAATTGAAACTGAACTACCCCACATATGTACTGGGTCATGGAATCAGCCTTAGGTATCAACTCTTTAAGATTTCATTTTAAAAGCAGTTTAATTTTCCATGTCATTTGTGTGAAGAAGTGGAGGAAAGAGTGATTCTTACTTTACAGATGAGAAAATAGGTTTAGAATAAGGTAAAATTCTATAGCCAGTCCTATGTAGTAGAACTAGAATAGAATGCAAACCCAGAACTCTTACTCCAGATACTATGTGCTACTTAGTACTCCTAGACTGAGTACCTTCCAGCAAATGCCTAGGGGATAAGAAGTTAATGTGGACATAAGGAATATTTGGGATTTACTGTTTGAGTCCTCATTTAGCTATTGAAATCTTGGCATTGTTCTGTTAGAGGGGCTCAGAAGAAATTTCCCAGGACATATACTTTGGATGTGAACTTGAGGGGCTGCTAGGTCCTGTTGTGAGTTCAGTGTGGTAGATTGGGCTTTTGCCAGATTTAAAGTGACTGGAGGACTTAAATGGACTGCTGAGCTCTTTCTGATGTTCTGTGGTCTTGGTCTATGCTGGAAAAAGTCAAATCCATTCCCCTTCTCTACCCTTTTAGGACTGGCAGCCACCTTTTGCTGTAGAAGTGGACAACTTCAGGTTTACCCCCCGAATCCAGAGACTGAATGAACTAGAGGTGAGAAGACTAGCAGCTGGTAGAAGAGTGAATGAGGAAAATGGAAACCTAAATTCTGATTCTACTTCTCTTGTGCCCTCCCTGGCTAAGTTAGGTGCTTTACCTAAGTGGGCCGTTAATTGAAGTTGTATCTTTTTAGTGTTATCTAGGGCATGAAGGAATCTTCAGAACCCTGAGTATAACTGAACAGTGATATTTTGTTTTTCTGAAAAACTCATTCATTGCTTTTGAATTGGAACCAACTCATAACTGACCCTTGACCCTCCATCAGGTTTTCTGAGGCTGAAAATCGCACGGGAGGAAATTGCCCACCTTTCTCCTGTGAAGCACTGATAGATTTGAACCACCAGAAAGGCACAACTTTTGATTTAGCAGTTTCAAACTACATAAAAAGAGATGAATGTGTTCTTCTGGAACTTTTATTCTTTAAAATTGCATAGGTAGAATTCTAAAGTTTTCAGAGTCTTCTCTATTCCTTTCATTAAGTCCACCTCTTTGAGGTAAGTGGATTGGGCAGTCATTTTATTGTTTTGTAATTGGAAAATAGGAGTCTCGAGAGTGGAATTGATTTTGCTCAAGACTGTACAATAAATTAGTCGTAAAAGAAAACCTAAAACTTACGTTATTCACCATCCAGATTTCATAATGTTTCCTGTGTGATGTAGCACTCTGAGCCTCTGTTTTCTCATCTGTAAAAGATAATACTCATTAAATTCTGTCAGAAAAATAACATATGAAACTTTATCTGTTGTGCCCTCCTCTGCTTTGAGGCCTTGAGCTAATCTTACTGACTAGAAGGTGCCAGAGGTGAGAAAATAGGTAGGGGAAAGCACTGCATAGAACCTCTCCAGTTCATTGGGCGAGGCCTTGGGTGTTATAGTTAATCTGGACTCTTTCTCTTACTCTGAGATTGGACCAGAGATAGGATTCAGATTCGAGGGAGGCCAGTTTTTCTAAGCCATTTTTTCCCCAGGCCCAGACGAGAGTAAAACTGAACTACTTGGACCAGATTGCCAAATTTTGGGAAATCCAGGGCTCCTCCTTAAAGATTCCCAATGTAGAACGGCGGATATTGGACCTCTATAGCCTCAGCAAAGTAAGAACAGATTTTTCTCAATGCTATTACATACACATGCATCCTTAGTATTCTGTGGTTCTCCCTTGGTTTAGATATTAGGTCACTGGGCTGCACTAGAAAGGCATATCATCAGACATTTTTAATGTCTCTTGGTGATTGGGTAGTGGTGGTGATTGGGAGATGAGATAACCCCCAGTGATGTGAGGAGCTAGATTTATCCTCATTTTCTTTTCTAAAGACTTCCTCCTGTGTATACATATAACACATACATGTTTCTTCCCTGCTTGTCCTTTCAGATTGTGGTAGAGGAAGGTGGTTATGAAGCTATCTGTAAGGACCGTCGGTGGGCCCGAGTGGCCCAGCGCCTCAACTACCCACCAGGGAAAAACATTGGCTCCCTTTTACGTTCTCACTATGAACGAATCGTTTATCCTTATGAGATGTACCAGTCTGGAGCTAACCTTGTGGTAATGACACAGGCTGAAACTTTACCCCCAGACACAAACTCCCATGATTCTTTTTTTTAAAAATTTATATTAGTTTGTTTACAAAGTTTGTATACATTGTGTTCCCATGATTATTCTTAATGGTGGGAATCGTTATGAATGATGGTTCAATATACTAGAGATCTGGGAACTAGAATCTACCCCTTACTAGTGATATTTACAATCTTCCCACACTGATCAAGATTGGAGACCCTGGACTTAACTTGATTTTTATGGCCAGCCTATTATCCATAAATGATAGAGAAGTCTAGAAAGAGCTAGGTCTAATTGGAGAAATAACTGTAGGAAAAGTATTTAAAAGAAGGAAATGAAAGAAACAAAGACAAAAAAGGGAAGAATTCCTAAAGTGTATACTGGTGGTAGTGAGAAAGACTGGTTGAGCAAGGGCCTAGATGTGGCTAGGTGAGTAGAACCACAGTTTGGTTGCCAGTAGGTGAGGGCGAGAAGGAAGCCCATTGAGGACCAGAGCCCTGTGACCCTTATACTTTTTTTTCCCCAGCAGTGTAATACACACCCATTTGATAATGAAGAGAAAGACAAAGAATACAAACCCCACAGCATCCCTTTTCGACAGTCTGTGCAGCCTTCTAAATTTAACAGTTATGGCCGGCGGGCCAAAAGACTGCAGCCTGATGTGAGTACTTCCTTTATATTTTAGGACTTTGGGCATAGAGCCAGTTTTCTCCCTCTGGCCAAGGCTAAGTCCTCTTGTTTCACTGCATCTTGTCAATTCTCTAATCATTGATACACTTTTACACCATCATTGTTGCTCTTTTCTTCATCCTCAGCTGAGTGTCTGAGCTGTCTCTTGATCTGTTAGTAGTATCTATTGCATGCCAGACCTTCTTGTCCTATTCCTTATTCTACTTTTAGGAGTAAAACTTTTTTTTCCTTATACTTATGTCTTTGAGGCTTATGTGCTAGACATTCTTCTAGTCACTGGTGATACAATAGAGGATGGGATATTCTTGGGCATATTGATGCATATAATTCAGTATTAATATAGCAGATATTAGTCACAACCATTTAATGACTGCTTATTTTGTGCTAAGTCTTGTTAGATTATGTGTGTGTATACATAAAATCTCCCTAACTCATTTTACAGTTGAGAAAACTGAGACTTAATTATTTTCTGAGAGAGGGCTGACAGAGAAATGCTCTTACCCAGTCTTCAAAAAGCAGCTCTGAATTCTTGCCCTGGCCTGCCAGTACTTCAGCCCCTGGCACGAGCCCAGGTGATAGTCTGAATTTTTGTCTTTTTATGATGAGATAGTCTGCCTCAGATAGAGACCTTTATACATGCCTTCTTTTTTCCTAGCCGGAACCCACAGAAGAAGATATTGAAAAGAATCCAGAGCTGAAGAAGCTCCAGATCTATGGAGCAGGTCCCAAAATGATGGGTTTGGGCCTCATGGCAAAGGATAAGACTCTGCGAAAGAAAGGTGAGGTTAATCAGGTTGAGGCACTATAAAGGTTGGACTCAGCTGGGGAGAGGAGACAAAATCCTAATTGTCCTGATTAAGAGCTTAAGAGCTGCTTTTTCTCTCCTAGATAAGGAAGGGCCTGAGTGTCCTCCTACTGTGGTGGTGAAGGAGGAATCAGATAGGATTGTGAAGATGGAGTCAGCCTCTTCTAAAACCTTCCTGGAGAGCAAGGAAGAACTGAGTCACAGCCCAGAGCCCTGCACTAAGATGACCATGAGGCTGCGGAGGAACCACAACAGTGCTCAGTTTGTTAGTTCTCAGCCCTGAGTTCATAATGATCTGGTTTTTTTGGGTTCTTTTGGTTTTGGTGTTTTGTTTTGTTTTTTTTTGTTCCTTCAATACATACTTCCCATCATGGTGCCAGACCAGGTTGCATTAAGCAGAAAAGTAGTCCTGGTGGGCCCTGCCTTTATGCCAGTTAAAACCAACTCACATGGAACAAAAACAAGAAAAGCGTGATTAAGTACTAGCAACATGGAATACTGGAAGGGCTCAGAGGAAACTCACTCTCCATTGCTTTAGGATAAAGGCTAAGATTATTCTGTTGTGTGATCCAGGCCTTGCTGACCTCTAACCTCATTTCCTAGCTGCTCACCTCACTCTTCTTGAGCCATACTGACTACTGAGAGCTATATTCATTTTTTCATTTCCTTTTTTTGTTTTCATTTCTCTGTGTTTTTTATCCTACCTTAAAGACTTTTTCTCTGCCCTATTGCCAGACTTCACTTTGCCTTCAGGTTTCAGTCAGTTTCTAGTGTTACCTTTTCAATAAAACTCTCCATTAAAATTGTCCCTTCTTATCACCAGTTAATTTGAGTGCATGTTTATCTAGGCTCTTATTCACATGCATTGACAGTTTTCACACTTACTGCTGTCTACCATCATGTCAGTAAATTGCTTGGGAGGAGACTGCCCATCTTTTCCAACAGAGCAGCTGGTGGATTCAGATAGTGTGGGTTGGCAGCCTGACTCCTTACCATTAAGCAACCAGAGCTCACTTTTCACACTATAGCTTTAATTTTATGAACATGTCTTTCTAAAGTTCTTGTGCTTTCGAAGGTAGATCCTGTATCTTGCACATTTCTGTGATGGTGGAGTCTACCATAGTGCTGAACACACAGATATACTTTGAATGAATATGTGAACAAAGATCTACCCTTACAGTTTTGCAGTTAAATTCCAGGCTTAGTATGAATGATCAAGCCGGCAAGCAAAGTGGATTTGTAAAAGAGAGTTTTGTGGACTTGGGTACTGTCTAGATGGGCTGGGTGTTTGAAGACTGGACAGGGTTTAGGTTGATGAACTTCTGCTTTCACTTCCTGGCAGATTGAGTCCTATGTATGCCGGATGTGTTCCCGAGGGGATGAAGATGACAAACTTTTGTTGTGTGATGGCTGTGATGACAACTACCACATCTTTTGCCTGCTGCCTCCTTTACCTGAGATCCCCAAGGGAGTGTGGCGATGCCCAAAGTGTGTCATGGCGGTAAGGCCTCCCAGCCCCAATCCACTTTCATAGGAAATCCTTGTCTGGCCTTGCTGAGTGCCATTCATAGCTCAGTCACAGTCCATGTTTTGGGTTTCTTATGTTAAGCTGTTTAGAACATTGGAGGAGAATGGTCTTTGGGGAGCTCCTAGACCTAGGGAGGTAAGATTTGTAATTACACAAACTATATATAATGACATTTCAGGTAGTTGCCAAATTGTATTAGAAATTCTGAGATGTAGACACTCAGAGAAGAGGGGAATAGCTTAAAGGCAGTCTTCAGGGTATCAGGAATAAAATTTGAAGGGACAAGGATATTAAGAAAAAATGACTCTTGATTACCATTTTGTTTGTGTTTTAGAATGTTTTAGGAAATGGAAAAATTACTTACCTCTTAATTTTGTTGTTTGCTGTTGAATTACAACTGACTTCTAGCTGACCCATCCAGGGGGTTTTTGAGACTGTAAACCGCATGGAAGAGATTGCCCATCTTTCTCCAGTGGAGCAGCTGGTGGATTTGAATCTTTTTTGGTTGGTAGTGTAGTTTCATACCACTGAGCCACCAGAGCTCACTCCCTACTACTTGTTAATAGTTTTGTGTATTTTCTTGTGTTCTTAAATGTCTGTGACTGTAACAACTAAAGTCTTACAGCCTGGTAGCCTAATGGTGAGGAGCTGCGCTGCAGTCTCAAAGACATGTGATTCGAATCTACCAGTTGCTTTGCAGGAGAAGGATGGACAGTCTCCTCCCATGCAGTGTACTGCCTCTGAAAAGCCCACTGGAGGGTCAACTATGGTCATTTCCAGTTCCGCTTGACAGCACACAACAACAACGATATAAATTTGAGATCTTACATGTTTGTATTTATTTCATAACTATTTTTCTCTGTTATTAACTGTATATAACAAGTTTGGGATTCCCCTCCCTTGGAAAATATGACAGTCCTTCGTATGGGTATAATTATTTAATTGTTTTCATTTTCTTGTGGTACTTGGATTGGTTTTCCGTAATGTAGGCTTTAGCAAACCTTGGTGGTACAATGATTATATACTTGATTACTAACAGAATATCAGAGATTTGAACCCATCAGTGGCTCTGCGGGAGAAAAGACCTGATCTGCTCTTATTAAAATGTCAAGGAAATCCTGTGGGGCAATTCTGCTCTATCACAGCTCGATGACACCTGACAACAACACTAAAAGACTTTAACTGGAAGGCATCCCAGACTGAGAATGAACATCAAGAGCAAAGATACAAAGGAAAGAAAGTCCTTAGTGTAGGGTAGGGCCAGTGAGGACATTAGTTGAAACAAAATGAGGTCTAATAGGCTTGGAAAATCTGGCAGGAGTGTTTTGTTTCGGTGGGTTTTTTTTATTAATTTTAATTAACATTTATAGAGATTTTGGATTTTCATTCATTCATTGTTGCACTTTTTTCTTTACCTCCCTCCCCCCAGTTCGCAAAAGATAAACTTCTTCATTGGTATGCAACCCCCTGACCCCAACCCTCCAAGCCCAGTGCACTCCGCTATGCAACCTTAATTCTGGCTTCCTGTGATAATCATAATAGGCTATCCTATATCACTTTTAAACTGTTCTCTCCCTCTTCTGTTTCAATTCAGAATACATAATCTATCCAGTTTTTCTCAGTCTTATCCCAACTGGCAGGAGTGTTTTATGAGTGGCCTACCTTAATCCAGGTCTGAGTGTTTATCTTCTGCCTTTGCCTCTGAGTTTCTGAACCCCACTTTAAACAGACACAGATGAGAAAAGCCATCAGAGCAGTACATAATGGTTTTGTAGTCGAAAGTTCATTGGGGAGAATTTGTATAGTAGTAACAAGGAATGCTACCACATTTCTCTAGGTCTTTAAATTATTGTTGGCTAATGGAACAGATATACTTTTTTTTTTTTTTTAAAGAAATGAGCAGGTCATGTGTTTTAATTTAGTATACACAAAATTCTGATCAAAAACTACGAAGGGTAAGGTAGTTCATATTCTGTCGTCTTAGAAAATGTAAAAGAACATTATAGGATTTGACCACAGCAGAATGTAGTACCTTACCTTAGTTCCCCTTTTCCAAGGTGTTGAAATATTTTATTCCATTTTTCCAGGCTTGTAGTTTTGATCTTGGCATAGCCGTGCTGCTTTGAACACCCTATATGAGCTCGAATTTTAGCTGGAGAGAAAAACTAGTGGCCAAAGAGCATAGGAAATTCCATGGTTTACATAGTAAAGTTCTAAAGGAAGAAATGGTCCTGGTCTGTAGTGATGAAGGATGGATTCCTGAAGACTGGGGACTGAACTTGAAAGTGAGAGAGGACATTCAGTAGAGAGGAACTATATGAGCAAAAAAAGCATGGTAGAGATGCTTGGGAGGAATTAAAAGTGAAATAACAAGAGAAAAAAAGCTATGAATTGAAGCCTGCCTCAGGAGTCTAATGTAGAGCTAGGGTTATTCTCCTTCCCACCTCTTACCCCATATTCTAGCTCTAGTATTGACGATTTTCCATTTCTTTCCTTTGTTTTGGTGACATGTTCTCCTTTGAGTTTCAGGAATGTAAACGACCTCCTGAAGCTTTTGGCTTTGAGCAGGCTACCCGGGAATACACTCTGCAGAGCTTTGGCGAGATGGCTGACTCTTTTAAAGCTGATTACTTTAACATGCCTGTGCACGTAGGTGTTAGAGGGCTGGGGTTTTAGATCTTGGTGCCTAATGGTCTCAGCTTTCTTGGGAAAGTAGGAGTACAGTTGTCTGCTACTCTTCTTCCCTCAGATGGTGCCCACAGAGCTTGTGGAGAAAGAATTTTGGCGGCTGGTAAATAGTATTGAGGAAGATGTGACTGTTGAGTATGGGGCTGACATCCATTCCAAAGAATTTGGCAGTGGTTTCCCTGTCAGTGACAGTAAACGACACCTAACTGCAGAAGAGCAAGTAAGTGGATGGTTATATGGCATCTTGTTAACATGTTTTTTTCCCTAGTTATATGTGAGCTTATGCAATTCATTTAATACTTAAAAGATTCAGTATTGCTGTATATGAGGATAATCATGCTTGTCTCACATGATTGTTGTGAGATTTGAAAGAATACACAACCTAGTAGTACTTGTAGTAATGAACTTAACCTAGTACTTGGTTTGAACAGACATAATTTGATACTTTAACTTCTGTGAACCTGTTTCATTTTAAAATGAAGATAACATCTACCTTGCAAATGGGTTAGATAATAGACCTGCCAAAGGCCTGGTTCATGCATCCTGGGCTTATGTCTGCAGAAAAAAGTGAAGACCCATTTGAGGTCTATCTCAAGAGAGGGGGACATTTTGGTACTTTTTTCCTAGATGACACTGGAGGGATCAGGAGGCACGTTCTGCTTTATTAATTTTTATAATTTTATAATTTGTTTTGTTGAGAATGTACACAGCAAAATATGCACCAATTCCATAGTTCCTACATGTAGGAACTGATACTGATTATAGTCTTTTGAGTTGTATAACCATTCTCACCTTTTTATTTGGAGTTGTTCAGAAAACTGATACTCGTAAATTCACTGCCCTCTAAGGTTCTTGTCTAATCTTTGAGTTGCAGAGTAGATATTTTTGATTTGCAGGTATTTTGATGGTGACTATATCTGTTACCTCCCTGAATTGAAAGTGTATATATTTATATAACCTTACCTTCAGTTTTAGGGAGGTTACAGATATAGTCACCATCAAAATACCAACAAGTCAAAAATACCTATTTTACACACACACACACACACACACACACACACACACACACATACATACACACATATTCTTAGGAAGAGAAAATCTCTGATATTTCTTAGATGTTTGAGAAAAGATCTGTAAACTCAAAATTAAAGTTTTTCCAGGTTAGAAAAAAAAGAATCTAAACTCTTGCTGGTACCTTATTAGCATATAATTAGCATAATCCTCATTCCTTTTCTATAAATACTTGACCTGACAGGAGTATGCTATCAGTGGTTGGAACCTGAATGTGATGCCAGTATTGGAGCAGTCTGTATTGTGTCACATCAATGCAGATATCTCAGGCATGAAAGTCCCCTGGCTCTATGTGGGCATGGTCTTCTCAGCGTTTTGCTGGCATATTGAAGATCACTGGAGTTACTCCATTAACTACCTCCATTGGTAAGTGGCTCTGAGGTGTCAGGGAAACCTTCCTTGCAGGACTATAGATATGAGCACTCTATGTCTCTTTTCTTCTTGGACAGGGGTGAGCCAAAGACCTGGTATGGGGTACCCTCACTTGCAGCTGAACATTTGGAAGAGGTGATGAAGAAGTTGACACCTGAATTGTTTGATAGTCAGCCTGACCTCTTGCACCAACTTGTCACCCTCATGAATCCCAACACCCTCATGTCCCATGGTGTACCGGTGAGTTCCCAGGAAGCAGAGGCGAGTGGTATTGTATTACTTTCCTAAGGCTTTTGTGACAAAATACTACAAATTGAGTAACTTAGAAAAACAGAAATGTATTGCCTAATAATTATAAAGGCCTGAAGTCTAAATTTTAGGCATTATCAGGGCCATGATATCTCTGATTGCTCTAGGGGAACATCCTTTCTTTTCTCCCGGCTTCTGACAGACCAGAGCAGCCTTAGCTTACAACTCTGCCTCTGTTGTCACATAGTGTTCTTCCTTCTTTTGTGTCTCTTGGTGTCTTTCCTGTTCGTAAACATGCCCCTTACTTGAGTAGGATCCTCCTTTTCTCTAGTATGACTTTGTTAATGATATGTCCAACACTCGATGTCAAAACATGGTCAGTACTGTCCTTTGTGGTGGTGGTAGTTGTCATCTGTAATCTAGCTCTTTCCTTGTTCTCATTACTTGGTCTGTTTGACCACTTTATAAACATGTTACTATCAGGTTGAATCAGACTCAGAGTGACCCCTTGTGTTACAGAGTACAATGATTTGATGCTCTGAAATCTTTATGAAAGCAGATTGTCATGGTATTTCTTCCACAGTGCCACTGGATGTGTTTTAAACTACCAATCTTTGTTAGTAATTGAGTGTAAACTGTTTGCACCACATTGGGATCTTTGTCACTCTCTAATAGATACTCCAAATAATAGTGACTAATTATACAATGTGATGAGCCTTCTGAGTTATTTGCTTAAAGGTAACACTTTAGTGTTACTGTCACACATGTATCAGCCAAGAGGAGAGAAATAAAAGAGAAGTGCTAGATAAATACTCATGAAGACAGACATCACTCATTTTCTGTTACTCAAAATGTTGTCACAGCCTCCCTGAAGAGAAACATCAGTTGGGGAAGCTGGTCATAAGCAGCACCACTGATGACAAGGACAGTAATAGACTTTAGGAGAGATGGGCTACACTCAGAGGATAGAGTCCCCCCAGGGTTGTGCTTGACTAGAGAGGGTACAATGAAGAGCTGAGAGGGACCTGCCCATTCTTCAGTGAAGAGAAACTAGTGAGGAAAACTAACACAGGTTGTACCACTGAACACTGAGGACAATAATAGAGTTTGGGGGGGGAGCACAGCACTCAGTAGGATTCCAGTAGTGTTACACTGCAGAAATGAGAGGACTTAAAGGAATTTAGGAAATGTGGCCCTTCACAAAGGGAACACTCTAAAGTCTTGCTTCCAATCAATAGTTTCATAAAGAAAAACCATAATGTGAAGAAAGCAATAAGCAGACTTACACATTGTGAACAAAATAAGCCTTCTCCTTAAAAAAAGTACCATATATAACAGACTCAGTGAATACTCCAGAGAAAGGCAGGCAGAAGAAATATATTTATGTGGAGTTATATGAACAGCTACTAACATGGTACATAATGACGAAAGGAAGAATAGAAGCCATAAATAAAGTGATTACCACAAAGACACAGAACTAGAAGAAATATATTGCTACCAAGTTAAATGAATAGCTGTTGAAGAAGGAACAAATGATAGGGGAAAGAAATGAAGCCATAAATAAAGTTAATGCGCCTGAGATAGGGAGCCAGAAGAAATATATTGATGCAGAACAACATGAGCAATTACTGAAGAAATTGTAAAACATGGGGGGAAAAATGAGATTGTCCCTCCTTCCCCGGTAGAGCATCTGGTGGATTCGTACTGTGTGCCTCTGGGATTGTAGTTGCAGCTCCTTGCCACTAGGCCACCAGAGCTCTCCAGTCTTTGTCTTCTTGATGTGGAGCTTCAATCCATATTGGAGACTGCAGTCCTTGACGTTCTGCAGCAGACACTTTAGGTCCTTCTCATTTTTGGCAAGCAAGGTTGTTTGGTTTGTATAACACAGGTTGTTTATGAATCTTCCTACAATTTTGATGCTACATTCCTCAAAAACCCTGGTGTCTCTTTGGAGACTAAGATGCGTCTGATACAGGCCATGGTCTTCGCAATTGTACACAGCTTTAGTTTGCTTGGCTCCACAGTCAACAGTCTTGGCACCAGCAGCCAGGAAATGTAAAGGTGCATTGCCATGGGAAAGTCTGCTGTTTGGGACCTCTTCAAAGTACTGAAGAGCAATGGTGTCACTCTGGAGACTAAGGTGTGTCTAATACAGGCCATGGTCTTCACAATCACTTGTTATGCATCAGAGAGTTGGACAATGACCAAGGAGGATAGAAGGAGAATTGATGCCTTTGAGCTGGGTGCTGGAGAAGAGTATTGAGAATACCATGGACTGCTAGGAAAACAAACAGATTTATCCTGGAAAGGGTTAAACCGGGTGGCTCCTTGGAGGCAAGGATTCTGAGGCTCCGTCTAACATACTTTGGACATGTTGTGAGAAGAGACCGGTCCTTGGAGAAGGACATCATGCTTGGGAGGGTGGAGGGACAGCGTAGGAGAGGAAGGCCCTCTGTGAGGTGGATTGATTCAGTGCTTGGGATAATTGGGATAGGAGTGTCGGAGACAGTGCGATTGGCACAGGACAGAGCAGAGTTTAGGGCTGTTGTACATAGGGTCGCTATGAGTCGCAGGCGACTCGACGGCACATAACAACAACAACAACCCACATAAACCGATGGAACAAAATAGAGAATTTAGAAAGTAACCCATCTATCTGTGGTCAGCTGATATTCGACAAGGAAACAAAACCTATTAAATGGGGAAGCAACAGCCTTTTCAACAAATGGTGCTGGCAGAACTGGACTATTACTGGGAAAAAGCTGAAGCTGGATGCATACCTCTTATAACACACAAACATCAACTCAAGGTAGATCAGAGACATAGGGCTAAAGTCCAAAACCATAAAGTTCATAAGAGACAATGTGGAACCAAGAATAAATTGATGAATGGAACCCTCTAAAGATTAAATACCTGTGTGTATAAAAAAACTTTTTCCAAGGAAAACCTGACTGGGGTGGGGGGATTGGCAGTACCTTCTCAGGCAGTGGATTGATTGATTGATTGATTTAATCCTTGTGTATTTTTTAAATTTTCTTTAGCTTTAATTTGAACTTCACACTGAGTAAGTCTTTTCCACAGTCAGCCCCTGCCCTAGTTTTCACAGCTGGTATTGAAATTCTCCAATAATTCTTTTTACAGATGTAATTAATCTGATTCCTGTGTAGTCTATCAGGTGAGGTCCATGTATATACCTGTTTTGTTTCTTACAAAAGGTATTTGTAATGAATAAATCATTGGTTGTACAAAATTCTATCATTTTATCTCCAGCCTCCTTTCTGTCACCAAGTCCATGTTTTAAAAACTACTACCCTTCTTTTTTGTTCACTACATTTGCATTCTAATCACCCATTATTATTAATGCATCTTGGTTGCGTGTTCAATTGATTTCTGACTGCAAAAGTTGGTCGCAGTCTTTGGCTCAGCTTGGTGGTCCATATATTTAAATGATAGCTGGCCAGGTGCTGATTGTCACACAGACCACCAGCTATTCATATGCAAGTTCAAACTGAAGTTGAAGAATGTTAAAATAAATCCTCAGAAACCAAAATTTGACCTAAAGTCTATCCAACCTGAAATTCAAAACAATCTCAGGAACAGATAAGCTGTGGGAGGCTATCAAGAATAGCTTCCATGAAGAATGCAAAAGGTCATTACAGAGAGGAGGACGAAAAGACCAAGATGGATGTCAAGCGAGACACTGAATATTGCACTAGAATACCAGGAAGCCAAAGCAAAGGGAAGAAAGCAAGAAATTAAGGAACTGAACAGAAGATTTCAAAGGGCAGTGTGGGAAGACAAAGGAAAGTATTATAATGAAATGTGTAAAGAGCTGGAGTCAGAAAATTAAGTTCTGAACTTTCAGCACTTCTTAAGGTGACAGAACTGAGAAAGCCTCGAGCTTGGGCAGAATATTAAATGATCAAGGAAGCATTAAAACAGAGTCACTGTACCAAAAGGAATTGGCTGACAGAGAAGAATGTGATGAAACAATAAATGAGCAAGAGCCTGTGGTGGTGATGAAGTTCAAGCTGCTCTGAAGGAATTGGCAAAGAACAAGGCCCTGGGAATTGAGGGCATACCAATTGACATATTTCAGTAAACACACTGCCATGGATGCACTCAGCAATTTGTGCCAAGAAATCTGGAGGACAACCACCTGGGCAGCTGACTGGAAGAGATCCAAATTTGTGCCCATTCCATAGGTGACCTGACAGTGCAGAAGTTATTGAACAGTGTCATTAATATCACATGCAAGCAAGATTCTGCTGAAGATTATCCAAGGATTATCCAAAAACTATTGGAACAGCACATCAATAGAGAACTGTCAGACATGCAGGCTGGGTTTAGAAGAGGTGGTGGGACTAAGGATATGTTAGATGGATCTTGGCTGAAAGCAGAGAGTACCAGAGAAATGTGTCTCTGTGTTTTATTGACTATGCAAAGGCATTTGATTGTGTGGATCACAACAAACTGGCTAACTCTGAGAAGAATGGGAATCTCAGGACACTTGATTGTGTTTATGCGAAACCTATACTTGAACCAGGAGGCAGTCTTCAGAACAGAGCAAGGAAACCGTGCATGGTTCACAATTGGAAAGGGTATATGCTAGGGATGTGTCCTATCACCATACCTTTTGAATCTTTATGTGGAGCAGATCATCTAGGAGGCTGGTCTCTATGAGGAAGAATGTGGCATCAGGAGTGGAGGAAGACTCACCATCTGCATTACGCCAATGACACAACCTTGCTTGCTGAAATTGAGGAGGACCTGAAGCGCTTGCTGCAGAAGGTCAAGGACTGCACTTTTCAGTATGGATTGGAGCTCAGTATCAAGAAAACAAGTACACCACTGGGCTGACTGGCAGCATCATGATAGATGAAGATACTAAGATTAAGAGCTTTAGTTTGCCTGGCTCCACAATGAACACTCTTGGTACCAGTAGCCAGGAAATCAAAAGATAAATTGCATTGGGAAAGTCAGCTGTTAGTAACCTGTCCAGAGTACTAAAGAGCAAAGATGTGAGTCTGGAGACTAAGGTGAGCCTGATCCAGCCTTTGGTATTCACAATTAACTTGCTATGCATCAGAAAGCTAGATAATTACTTTGGGCATGTTGCAAGGAGGGGACCAGTCCTTAAAGAGGGGCATCATGCTTGGGAGGTTGGAGGAACCGCCCTGGGTGAGATGGATTGACACAGTGACGGGGGTAATAGTTAGGGGTACGTGTGTCACAGATAAGGTTGACTGAAGATTGATCAGGATTCAGAGCTGTTGTACATAGAGATGTGACGCTTATAACAACAACGGTGGTATTAACATCTTTTATGTATATATGTATGCCACTCTCACGACATTGTACTTCAGTATAGATGTAGAAATGGTTTTTTTAGACTATGAACGTGACCCTGTTTTCTCTCACCTTTTCATTTCTGGCGTAGTAGGTCATGTGATTGTCGGATTCAGAATGTGCCGTGCCAGTCCATCTCATTTCGCCAATGCCTAGTATGTTAATATTTATGCGTTCTGTTTCTTAACAATATCCAGGTTTTCTACATTCTTATTTCTCCCACTACACATTCCAATCATTAGTGTCTGCTTGTAACTTCCTTCTCCTTTGTCTTTCCCAGTACAAGGCCTCAGCTTCGGGTGCCATCTCTGCTAGTCTATTCTGAGTGTGCTGTATTATACATAAAGCCTGTTAATTCAGAAGTGGATGGCCCATCCTTCTCCCTAGTCTGTCTTACTTTTGATACATATTTTCAGAATAATATCTGACAAACAGCATTTTACCAAGAAAAGCAGAAGAAAAACCCTACCTAACAGATTCAGTGGTGGTCTTACCTACCTCCTCAGCACATGAGTCCTGGTCCAATTCCTCTACCCTACCCCAGCAGCATTGTTTCAGGTTCCTTGCCTCACCCTACCCCACCAGCATCATTCCCACCAACTAACTCTTGATATTATAGCTCAGGCCTGTTGCCCTTTTCCCAGTGATACTAGTATTCTTCACAGGTGGGAGAAGGGCAAGGGCAGCACAGGTGCAGACTGGCACAAATCTTGTGTACAGGGCGAGGATCTCATATGCAAAACTAAGAGCCAACATTCTCAATGGAGACAGACTAAAGTTATACCCCTTGAGAACAGGGATCAGACAAGAATGCTGCTTGCTAACACAATATGATAAGAGAAGGAAATAGGAGACATCCAGATTGTCAGTGATGTGGTAAAATTGTCACTATATGCAGATGATATAATAGTGAACACAGAGAACCCCAAAGACTCATCCAAAAAACTGTTAGACCTACCAGACCATAGGATATAATATCAGTGTACAAAAATCAGTGGGATTCCTTTATAGTTAGAAAATGTGTAAAATGAAACTAAGATAGCAACAACATTTGAAGTAGCCAACTACAAACTGAGATACTTGGGAATAAATTTAGAAACATAAAAGGTCTTAATAAGGAAAACCAGAAAAGCACTACTATGGAAACAGACCTAACTAAATGGAAAAATGTTCTCTGTTAATGGATAGATAGTAAGACTCAGTGTGGTGAATATGACAATCCTACTGAAAGCAATGTACACAGAATACAATACAGACACAAAATTCTTTTTCAAAGAGATAGCAAATTTATTTGGAAAGGCAAGAGACTCTGAATTAGCATCACACTTCTGAAAAACAAAAAATGGAGAAGGAAGCTACACAGCCATAATTAACAAAATACTGTGGTACTGGTACAACAGCAAACAAATAGACCAGTAGAACAGACTCGAGAACCCAGAAGTTAACCCCATCTACTTAACAATCAATTGGTATTTGACAAAGAAACCTATCAAATTGGAAAACAACAACCTCTTCAACAAATGCTGATGACAGATCTGAACATCTGCCTGCAGAATGCTGAAGTAGGATCTACTTCTCACATCATACACAAAATCAACTCAAGGTAGATCTGAGACCTAGGGGTAAATCACAAAGATCGTAAGATACAAAATAGGACCAAATTGAAAAGCAGTGGCCTGCCTTGGTATTCTGGCAAATATGGCCAGAAATGCTTAACTAGATGAGGATAATATTGATGAATAGAACCTTCTAAAAATTAAGACCCAGTGTGCATTTTGCAGTAGGCCTAAGAGAAATCTTAAAGACTGGGAAAATACAACTGGCAATGACATACCAGAGGAGGGTCTCACAATGAAAGTTTACAGAATATAACAGGGCCTCCACAAAATGGCCAAAAGACAAACCAATCAAAAAATGGGTAAAAGACCTGGAAAAACTTCACAGGACATTCAGATGGCCAACAGAAATGAACTGCTCAAAATCACTAGCACTAAGAGGTGCAAATCAAAACAACAGTGAGGTACTATCTCCCCTCAGTAACAGTGGCAAATTTTAACATGACGGCAAACAATAAATGTTGAAGAGGATGTGGAGAGATTTGATCTCTCTGTTCCCTAACTCATTCACCATGTTGGTGGAATTGTACAATGGTACAAGCACTCTGGAAGGCAGTTTGGTGTTTTCCTCAAAAAAGCAGAATTTAGAAATACCATATGACCCAGCTATACCAGTACCAGGAATATACTCTGAGGAAAACAAGACTGAGACACAAACAGAAATGTGTATTCCTATGTTCACAGCAGTGTTATTCACAATAGCAGGAAAATAGAAACAGGCCAGATGTTTATCAATAAATGAATGGATGGAGAAATTATAGCACATTCACACAATGGAATACTAAGGAGCAGCAATTTTGTAAAATATAACATGGGCGAGTCTCGAAAGTATTATGCTGGATGAACCAGTTCAATCTTATAAGGACAAATACTGTATAAAACTTACTGAAAAAATAGAAGGATAACTTTGGATATGTATAATAGTTCAAAGGGGGAAGGAGAAAAGGGCAGGGTGATGGAGTGTGGGGATAGGGGCAAATCATTCTTATGGCAGAATTTGGTGGGTGGAGGGAACAGGTGAAGGAATTATAAAAGATCCACTGGTGACCTAAAAGGTGGGGTAATACTGGCTGAGATTTATAAAACACAATGTGAATGGGAATATGTGAAAAACAATGTATATAAATTTTGTATGAAACCAGTATAAAAGAAATGTAGCCACATGTCTTCATCTAACTACAGAGAAAACTGGGAAATGAGATTCTTTGGATAATTATGTATTCAGTACAGATTACAGATGATGATATGAAAGACATCACAGATTAAGTCGGGGGGGGAGTATCAAACAAGTAAGAGTGGCAAAACTGGATTTGCAGAAAATTCAAACAAGATTCCTAGTACACATTATGTGCAAAACTCAACTCAAAATGCATCAAGGACTTTGGTGTAAAAGCTAAAACCGTAAGGTAGCCCCAATCTATGATAAAAATCGACTATCAAATAAAACGAAAAAATGTATGATTAACTAGGTGATTGAGATATCCTAAAAATGAAGTCTTTTATGTGCATCTAAAAACTTTGCCAGAAGAGAAAACTACAGACTGGGGGAAAAATATTTGGCAATGACATACCTGCCAGGAGACTCATATCTGAAGTGTATAGGAAATTCTGATACTTTAGGAAGAAAAAAGACATTTAGATGACCAAGAAGCACATGGAAAAATATTCAAGATCATGGTTTTTTCTGTTATATGCCATTGAGTCAAGTATGGCTCCTAGGGACCCTAGGAACAATCGTTCTGAGTCATGCCCTATCTAGAGTCAGCCTCCCTTTTTCTGGGCATACCAACCCTGTCACCACAGTCACTGTGTCAATCCATCTCATCCAGGGTATTCCTCTTACCTTCCAAGCATCAAGTCCTTCAAGGACTGCTGTCTGGTAGTAGGATTGCTAGGTCCCACAATTCTGTTCTCACCTTTCTAAGGAAGCACCAAACTGCATGGGAGGAGATTGCTTATCTTTCTCTCTGAACAGCTGGTGGATTAGAACCTGGTAGAGAAGGTACTGCCTTTTTGGGTTTGCACCATGACTCCCTATAGACTACACCACTAAAGATCCTTCATTAGCCACTAAGAGAGGTGCAAATAAAAATAACAGATGATATCACACCCCAAGAACAACAAATGTTAATAAGAGTGTAGAGACATTGGAACACTCCTACATTGCTGGTTGTTGCATGCTGCCGAATTTTAACCAACCCATAGCTGACCTTCCAGGAGATTTTCAGAGGTAGTAAATTGCATAGAAGGTTATTGCCCATCTTTCTCCTGCAGAGCAGCTGGTGTATTAGAACTGTGTGTCTTTGGGATTGCAGAACAGCTTCTTAACAACTAGGCCCCCAGAGCTCCCTACAGTGGTGGTGGGAATATAATATAGCACATCCCATCTGGGAAGCAATTTGGTGCTGCTTTAGAAAGTTGAGAATAGAAATATTGGACCTACCCTACTGGAAGCAGGAGTGGCGTCCACTTCCTAAATAACATGCCTCCAGAAACTCTGTGATCTTTGATAAATGTTGATAGTTATAGAGGGCCTTCAAGCCTTTTGTTCGTAGGGTCGCTGTGAGTTTTGCTGTACTTGAAGGCAATCAACAACAACAACACAACCCTACTACTACATATATATACCAAAGAAATGAGCTGTGATATGAACAGATAAAATCACCTATGTCATTACAGCAGCATTTACAATAGCAAAGAGATGGAAACGACCCAAGAGTCCATCAGTGGATAAAGAAACATATTTACACTGTGGGGTAATATGCAGCACTATAAAATAATTCACTAAACACTGCATAACATGGATGCATCTAGAGGAGTGTGCTAGGTGAAATAAGTTGCAAAAGGACAGATATATAGTCCACTGCTTTAAGTAGCTAAAGAAAGGTTTTGGCAAAGCTTAAACCAATCTTGAATGGTTACTAGGGAAGAGAAAAGAGGGAGAGGTGAAAAAATGAATTAGTGGATAAAAGAGACATATTAAGTAAGATGTATTGAGGGAAGGGCAGGATCCAATAAGAGGATGATTGGCACAGTATCATTCAAGAGGAATTATCTGGAATTGATTAGTTCCAGCCAATGTGCTTGGGTGGATTATAAAACAGCCTGATCCTAGTTGGAGTAATAATTAACGCAGTCTATCTCTGTTTCATTTTTGTACTCCAGGCAGTCCCTTGGTTATAAATTAGATCCATTTATTGAATTTATATATTTATTGATTTTGGAAGTAAATTAGGACAAATGTACTTTTCTTTAGTTCAGGAAAAGATGTTCTAATAGTGTTGTTAAAAAGCATTTCTCTAATAACTATAAGGCCATTAGTGTGAACTCACTATAGGAGAAAGATGGGACAGTCTGCTGCTGTAAAGATTGATATTTCGCTGATGTTTTTCCTATTATAATTTGGGTATTTACTGAGCAAATTGGCTTTCCATTCAACTATTCATACGTGTTTTATGACATTAATTATAATAACTACATTGTAACTGCACTCTTCTCACATCCTCCTCTTGATTCTTTCCATTAATCTTTCTACTACTTTCTGAGCTTCATTTGGGCATGGATCAATGGTGATTAATTTTATAAAACTTGAGGATATTGTATGAAGCACAATGTGAATAGAGGAAAGCATGAAACATAATGTATATAAATGAAGCAGTGTATACAAACTTTGTATGCAAACCAATGTATAATTAATTTACTTGGGAGGGACTGGAGAGCATTATGTCGAGTGAACTAACCCAGTCCCACAAATACAAATAATGTATAAAACTATTATTGAAGAATGAGTGTAAGGATCCAAGGGGTGGAGGGGCGGATGGAAGCAGAGGGATGAGCATGTGCGGGGGGGGGGGGGGGGGGGGGGGGGGGGGGGGTTGGGGGAGATTAATCATTGGGTTGTACAGCTTGATGGGGTGAGGGAAATTGGAAGAATCTTTTCTCAATGTGTTTGGATTCAAATTTTATAAATAAGCTAGTATAAAGTAAAAAGAAAAAAAAAATACAACCCCCCACCACCACCATCACCACCTTCATTGTGCTAATACAAAACCTGTATCTAGACCAGAAAGCTGTGGTCAGAACAAAGCAAAGAAACACTGCATGGTTTAAAGAGGCTTGACTTTATAATGTAGACGAGGATCCCATCAGCATGGGAGGAAAACTCATCAGCACCTTGTGTTATGCAGATGACACAGCCTTGTTTGCCGAAAGCAAAGAATAAGCATTTACTGCAGAAGCTCTTCAATATGGATTATAACTCAACTTCAACAACAAAAATCCCTGGGCCAGTAGACAACATGACTGATGGATTGAAATTGTCTATAACTTCATTTTAATTAGATCCACAGCCTTTGGTAACAGCAGTCAAGAAATCAAAAGACCTGTTGCATTAGGAAAATTTGCTGTCAATGAATTCTCTAAGGTGTTAAGAAGCAATAATGTCAGTTTGAAGACTAAGGTGCACCTTATTAAAGACATGATCTTTTTAATAGCTTGTTGTGCATCTCAAAGTTAGTGAATAAAGATGACAGAAGAATCTACACCTTTGAATTACGGTGTTGGAGAAGAGTGCTGAATGGACGGCCAAAAGAACTAATGTTTTGAACAGAGGGCAACTATTGTGCTCCTTAGAGGCAAGGATGGTGAGACTTCATCTCACACATCTTGTTCATGTTGTTAGGAGAGGCCAGTTCTTACAAAGTGGAATCATGCTTAGAAAGGTCAGCAAAAGAGAGGAACATCCTCAGTGAGGAGAATTGACATGGTGGCTAGAACAGTGGGCTCAAAATCAGATCAGAGGTGATAACAGTGGCACAGGATAGGGCGAGATTCAAGCTCTGTTATTCATAATGTTGCTATGAGTTCTAGTCAGTCCATGGCCTCTAAAAACAAGAACATTGTTTGGATGAAAGTTTACTCATGGGTTAAATTTTGTTCCAGATTTTAAGGATGACGAAGGGCCATAACCTCTAGGGTTCTACTAGTTTCTTATCTAACCGGTATGACTAGGCTGTTTTCATTTTTGGGAGTTCCACATTTTTCCCCATTCTACCCAACAACTTCTACTGTGATTTCTTTTAGAGCTGTCAACAGTGACAGACACCATCTAGTTCTTCTGACCTCAGGATTGTGGAATTAAATGATCCCTTGGACTATTATTTCTATGCATTGTTGCTTTTCTTCCCTCTTTGTGTTAGACAGGGAGAGACCAGGCACTTAATAACATGGCTGTTTGCAAACTTCGAAGACCCCAATTGCTACTCGCCAAAGTAGGAGGTAGAACATTGTCTCTGCAGACTTTGTTATGTCAGTTCACTTTGATGTTGTAGGAGAATATGATTCTAAGGTCCTAAGACCATCAGCTGATCCCTCAGGAGATTTGTTGTTATGTGTCATTGAGTCAAATACATCTCCGCAGACCTAGGAACAACAGAGCTGCACCCTGTCCTATCTTGCCCCTTCCTCTTCATATCCAACTTAATTGATCCCATTGTGGCAATCATTGTGTCAGTATTTTGTTGAGGGTCTTCCTTTTCCTGACCTTCTGTCCTTCTAGCCTGATGTCCCTTTTTCAAGAGTAACCTTTCCTACCAACATGCCCAAAATATAAGAGACAATGCTTTGCCATCCTTACCTCTAACGAGCACTCTGGTTGTACTTTCTCCAAAACATCTCTATGTTCTTTGGGCAGTCCATAGGACATTCAGTACTCTACTCCAACAATACAACTCAAAGACACTAATAATTCTTCTGCCATCTTTGTTCATTGACCAGCTTTCCCATGTATAGCAAGTGATTAAAAAGACCTTGGCTTGAATCAGACTTGCTCCTTAGTGTTTTAGAGAGATCCTTGGCAGCAGACTTTCCCAATAAAATGTCATTTGATTTTTTTTTAAATTTTTTATAAAATTTTATTAATTTTAAT
>NW_006399989.1:2292168-2323632 GCF_000299155.1 Elephantulus edwardii
TCCCAGTTGTTAAAAGAGGGGAAAATTTAAACAAATATATAACAAACAATTTTGAACATTATAATCTTTTAAGCTTAAGGCTCAAAATATTAACAATATGATCATTTCCAATCCAGAGATACATGTTCCAATGCCATTCCTATTTTCCATAAATGGTTTTGGTAAGAAGAATATTGTAAATGTGGATACAGTTATGAACAGTTATAAATCCATTGCCATCCTTACTCTAGCTTAATTTTTTTTTTTACATTTAAATTTGTTATTAATTTCATTAAAAATTTACAGAGGCTTTGGATTTCCATTCATTCATTGTTGTACGTTTCTCCCCTCCCAAGCCTCCCCCTAGAGCACTACCCTCTTGGAAAAGTAAAAAAAAAATTCTTTCATTGTTTTACAAAACCTCCCCCAGGTCCACTCCACCATGTAGCCATCACTCTTTACTCCTGTCATGACAGAAATACCTAATCACATATCTCTTTGAAACAGTTTTCTCCCTCCTCTGTTTCAGTGCAGTATACATTATTGAATCCATCTTACTCAGTCTCTCCCCAACCCCAAGGTCAGTCCTGTTTTAGAACAGTGGCACCATGAAATATTTGTCCTTTTGTGGCTGGTATGTTTCACTCAGCATAATGTTTTCCACAGTCAACCATTTCGAATAATATTGCATGAGTTCCTTGGTTTTCAGTGCAACCTTGTATTCCATTGTGTGAATATACCACAGCTTCTCTAGCCATTCGTTTGTTGATGGGCAGTTAGGTTGTTTCCAACTCTTTGCTATTGTGAACAAAGGCACAATAAACATGGGTGTGCATATATCTGCTTGGATGTCAGTTATGGTCTCCTTGGGGTATATTCCCAGTAGTGGAATTGCTGGGTCAAATGATATCTCTATTTGCAACTTTTTGAGAAAGCGCCATACCGCTTTCCACAGGGATTGCACCATTTTACACTCCCACGAACAGTGAATAAGGGTTCCAGTTTCTCCACCACCTCGCCGGCATTCCACAGGGGTTGCACCATTTTACACGCCCACCAACAGTGAATAAGGGTTCCAGTTTATCCACAACCTCGCCAGCATTTGTTGCTTGCTGTTCTGTTAAATTTTGCTATTTTAACTGGTGTGAGATGATATCTTATAGTTGTTGTCATTTAATTTCTTGACTCCTGGTACCAGCAGTCTTGATTGTGGATCTAAATAAGATGAAGCTGTTGATATCAGTGTTTTCTTTATATGTTACCTGTTTGCCCAATTCACATGTCGTGATGTAATCTATTTTGAAGGCTGTTGTCCTTGATCTTCTGCAGCAAATGTTTCAAGTCTGTTCACTTTCAGCAATCAAGGTTGTGTCATCTGGATAATGCAGGTTGTTGATCAGTCTTCCTCCAATCTTGATGCCACATTTTTCTTCATAGAGTCCAACTGCTTGAAGTATTTGTTCAGCATACAGATTGAAGAGGTGTGGAGAAAAGGATACAGCCCTGATGCACACTTTTCTTGACTTTAAACCATGCATTGTTTAAGCCTTGTTATGTTTGGACATTGTGCTAATGCGAAACCTATACTTAGACCAAGAGGCGGTTGTCAGAACAGAGCAAGGAGACACTACATGGTTTAAAATCAAGAAGGGGATCCATCAAGGATGTTTTCTGTCTCCATACCTTTTCAGTCTGTGTGCAGAACAGATTATCCGAGACGCTGGGTTGCACGAGGAGGAATGTGGCATCAGAATTGATGGAAGAGTCATCAACAACCTGCGTTATGCAGATGACACAACCCTGCTTGCTGAAACTGAGAAGGACCTGAAGCGCTTGCTGCAGAAGGTCAGAGACTGCAGCCTTCAATATGGATTGAAGCTCAACATCAAGAAAACAAAGATTCTCACCACTGGGCCAATTGGCAGCGTCAGGATGGATGGTGAAGAGGTAGAGATAGTTAACAGTTTTAGTTTACTTGGCTCCACAGTCAACACTCTTGGTACCAGCGGCCAGGAAATTAAGAGACAAATTGCATTGGGAAAGTCAGCTATGAGGGACCTCTCAAGAGTACTGAAGAGTAACAACATCAGGCTGGAGACTAAGGTGCGCCTGGTCCGGGCTGTAGTCTTCGCAATTACGTGCTATGCATCAGAGAGTTGGACAGTGAATAGGAATGATAGAGAATTGATGCCTTTGAGCTGTGGTGCTGGAGAAGAGTGTTGAATATACCATGGCCTGCTATGAGAACAGGTTTGTCCTGGAGAAGGTGAGGCCAGAATGCTCCTTGGAGTCAAAGATTCTGAAGCTTCAACTGACATACTTTGGGCATGTTCAAGGAGGGACTGGTCCTTGGAGAGGGACATCATGTTTGGTAGAGTAGAGGGGTGGCGAAGGAGAGGAAGACCTTCGATGAGATGGATCGATCCTGTGACACTGGAGTGGTGGGAATGGTTGTGTTTGAGATGGCTAGGTTGGCACAGGATAGAACGGCGTTTAGAGCTCTTGTACATAGGGTCGCTATGGGTCACAAGCGACTCAAAGACAACAACATCATCAATGTTTGGACAACAGCTTCTTGGTCTAGGTTAGATGAACATGATTGGATGTTCTGAGATTCCTATTCTGAATGTTGTTATCATGGAATGTGCAAAGAGCTGGAGTTAAGAGTACAAGGGGGGAAAAAAAAGGATTCAAGGGAAGAATTCACTTGGCATTTCTCAAACTCAGAGTACTAAAACCAACTTCAAGCCTTGAGTTTTAATACTGAGAGATATAATGGGAAAATCTTGAATGGTCCAAAAAGCATCAGAAGGAGATAGAGGGAATATGTAATTACTGTAGAATTGTCTGATACTGAAATATTGAAGGTAGCATATGATCAAGAGCTGGTAGTAATAAAGGAAGAAAGCTGCACTGAAGGGGTTGGCAAAAAAGAAGGTCTTAGAAATTGATGCAGTACCAGTTGACATGTTTCAACTAACTGATACAGCCCTGGACGTGCTCACCAGTCTTTGTCAAGTTTGGAAGAGAACTATCTGGCCAACTGACTGGAAGAGATCCATATTTGTTCCCATTCCCAAGAGAGGTGACCCAACAGAATGTCAAAGTTTTTAAACACTATCATTAGTATCACATGCGAGCAAAATATTTCTGAAAAGTATTTAAAAATGACTAGAACAGTATATTAACAGAGATCTGCCAAAAGTTCAAGCTGGGTTTAGAAGAAGTCAAGGCACTTGATGTTGAGATGTAATCTATATTGAAGGCTATAATCTTTTATTTTCTGCAGCAGGCAATTCAAGTCCTCACAGCAAGCAAGATCGTGTTGTCTGTGTAACTCGGGTTGTTGATGAGTCTTCTCTGATTCTGATGCCAGAGTTTTCTTTATATAGTCCAGCTTCCCAAATTATTTGCTCAGCATATATATTAAGTGTGGAAAAAGGATATAGACCTTACACACACTTAGACACTTTTCTTGATTTTGCACCATGCAGTGTTCCCTTGCTCCGTTGGGGCAAGAGCTTCTGGGTCTAGGCATCGATTTCATGAGTATGATTAATTGTTCTAGGATTCCCATTCTTCTCAGTGTTTAACCATAGTTAGTTAGGATCCACAGGGTCAGGTGCCTTTGTATAGTCAATAAAACACAAATAGTAAATTTGTGATACAGTATAATTTGATTTATGGCAAAATATACTTTGAAGGATCTTTGTTGGCCTAGTTGGTACTCTTCTCCCACACTAAAATTCAGAGTCATCAGTTTTTCTTCCATCATCCTTAGTCATTGTCCAGCTCTTAGATATAAAGCAAGTGACTCAAAAGACCATGACCAAGACCACACCTTAGTCCTCAAATTGACATCTTTGCTTCCTAATAATTTGGAGAACTTCCTGACTACAGACTGCCAATGCAGTATGTTTCCTAATCTGACGGCTAATACCAAGTAAAGTAATTGTGGATCCAAGTAAAGTGAAGTCATTGACAGTTTTAGGCCTTTCTCCATCTATCGTGATGTTGCCTATCAGTCCAATAGGTAGGGTTTTTGTTTTCCTGATGTTGAGATGCAATCCATATTGACTAGCTTCATCTCACACATGACGGACATGTTACTAGGAGGTGTTATTCTTTGGAGAGAGACATGCTTGGGGAGGTGAAGGGTTGATGAAGGATAGGAAGACCCTCAACCAGATGGATTGACACAGTGACTGCAGCAACAGGCTTGAGGATGTCGGAGATTGTGAAGATGGCACAGAATAGGACAGGGTTCAGATCTGTTATTCATAGGGTTGCTATGAGTTGTACTCAGTGGCACCAAACAACAGCAACTGTTAGCCTAGTGGTAAGGAGCTGCACTCTCAGCCCAAAGGTACACGGGTAAAATCTACCAGCTTCTCCACCGGAGGAAGATGGGCAATCTCCTGTGCCTCTGAAATCCTGCTGCACGGTCAGTTATGGATTGATTCTGAGTTGAGGGTACATAACAACAGCATAATTTGATATCTAATAATAACCTAGTTGTGCTAGTTTTTGAAGAGGAAGTACAGAATTTCATTTCTGGTTAAAGACGTGAAGGAAAATCATAGGAAAATGTACTGGACACATAAATAATACTAATAATGTACTTTTTGTGTATGTACATATGGAGCTTTAGTGGTAAGGAATAGGTTTCTGGTGTAAAGGAGCACAATTTAAATCCACCAGCTGTTTCCCAGGAGAGAGATGAGCAGTCAGTCTCCTCCCATGTGATATACTGCCTCTGAAACCTGTGGGAGGGTCAGCTCTGGGTTGATTCTGATTCAGTGGTGCACAGAAACGTGTGTGCTTGTCTGTGTGTGAGAGAGAGAGTGAGTGATTTTAGACACATAAGTCATATATTATGTGCTCATTTAACAGATTTTGTATGCTGTGTGTTTCTTTTGAAAACAGGGAATACTTGAAATTATTCCCCACTTTTATATTTGCTAATGTGACACTCACTGTTGTCACGTGTTACATCTTTGTAATACATGTTAATAACCCATGAAAATGAGAATTAAAATTACAGAGATGGAGAAATTGATAATATCAAAACAACAACAAAAACTAGCAAATAGATAAATGGGGAAGCTGAATCTCATGCCAGTCCTGAGACATCTGAGAACCAACCTGATAGAAACTCCGAATCCCCCAAAATTCGAGTCAGTTGCACCAGACGTTCTCAGGATTAAGATAAAAAAAAAGCCACACTTTCTGTCATCTAGTAATAACCCTGTAGGACAGATTAGAACTGTTTTATAGCATTTCCAAGGCTGTAAACCTTTGTGGAAGTAGACTATCTTGTGTGTTTCCCATGGAATGGCTGATGACTCTAAACTGCCAACCTTTTGATTAGTAGCTGAATGCTTTAACTACTATAGCGCCTTGGACAGGATTAAAATAAAATAATTTCAAGTCTATATAAGAAACTGAAATTTCTTTCCATGGTGGGAATCTGATCCTCCCTCTTTAGCAAATGATTTCTTTTTGAAGAGGTTAAAACAAGAGTCTCTGGATTGTAGTCTATAAATAGTGGAACTCAACAGTACTGGATTTTGAGTTTTCTAGCCATCACCTTTCAACTGTCATCTATGACTTTTTCCTTAAGGAAAAAGAAATTGGTTGTTTTCTTTCTAATACCTAACCAGCCTAGAGTTCCCCACACTGAATGGCCCAGCCAGATCACCCTGTTGTGAAGGTCACAGCTGACAAGCTTCAAGTGTATGCTTAGAAATTTCATTCAGCCTTTGATATTTTTTTTTTTTTTTTTTTTTGGTGGCTTCAAGTTTATTTCCACTTGGGGTGGATAAAACAGCTATGGATATTCTAAACGCTCGCGTGTGATTAGACAGTAAAGAATGGGGTTCTCGCAACTTTTTGGTCTTTTGCTTTTTTGAAATAGAAAGAACCACCCATTTCTGCACTTGGTGCACCTGCCTCATCTATGGGGTGGGGCAGGGAGGTGCTCATGGAAGCCCCTCAGGAAGGCGTTGGTGGTGGTGGTGGTGGTGACGGTCCCCTTTCAAGAGGAGCCCGGGGCCAGTGCCGCCTGGGTGCTGCCAGGCTGCTTCCCTGGACCAGGTCACAGGTGACCACACTGCCAGAGGCCGGGGGTCCCAAGCGCTCTGGGGACTCCAACACAGTGGCCCGGGTCAGCCTTGGGGAGCCCTGGGTGGTGGGGAATGGCTTCCCCCAGGTACTCAGCGCTTCCACAGGAGCTGTTACTTGAAGTGGATCCCATACGGTGCCGGTAGTAGTTGTGGGTGGCCACAAGCGAGCCGCTGGAGGGGATGGCCACCATGCCTTTGTTTGTGGCTTGGTGGAAACCTCAGCAGCGACCCCTCGGGCCTCTGCGTGATCACAGGTGGCAGAACACCAGGAGAGAGGAAAAAAAAAACAAACACCTAAGCCACGAAGCCCATTTGCGCAGGAGATTGTGGAAACAGGGCCCAACACCACAACCTGATATCTTTAAATATAATCAGACAGCCACACATTAATGAACAACTGAGTAAAACCTTTAAAACAAAAGAGAACCAAACAACAATCAAAAAAAAATCTTCAATTTAGAGAGACAGACCGGGCAGGGAAAAATAAACTTGAAAAGGAAAAAGAAACCTGAATATCATTGTTAATGAAATTATTCAAGTATATTTTCTAGGACATAGGTATATTTTGAAGGACATAAATTTTCCAGAATCAAAGAACTCACCTAGTACATAGATCAAAACAGATCCACACCAAGGGCACATTTTGTGATTTTTTTTTTGTTGTTGTTGTTGTTATTGTTAAAATCCTGTAAATTTTCTGAGAGAGAAAAAGTTTCATTCAAAGCATTGTGCCATTCAAATCAGAATGTCTTAAGACTTGAACAACATTGGAACTAGAAGACTGAAATATAATGCCTTAATTATTTTAAGGATCTCTGGTGGCCTACTGGCAAGAAGCTGCACTGCAATCCCAGAGGCGCACAGTTCGAATCCCCAGATGCTCTGCTGGAGAAGGAGGGACAATCTCCTCCTATACCAGTCAGATCTAACTTGATAGTACACACACACACAAATAATAAAATTTTTTTAAAAGTAGTTTTAAATTTCTAATTCTGTATACAACCAAATTTAGAATTCTGTATATAATCAAATTATCAATCAAGTGTGAAACATTAAAATTTTTCCATTGTTTCTTAGGACACTGTTGGAAGATTCTAGGTCATTAAGTAAAAAAGGAAGACATAGCATCTAGGGACAGGTTTATCACAGGATAAGTAACGGTTTAGGTGTATAGTTACTCCAGATTGGAAAAAGAATTTGAAGGCTCCCCAAGAGACTACTAACAGGTGAAAATTGATAAGGAGATTGGAAAGTGTAGTTGTTGTTGTTATGTTCCATTGAGTCGCTTGCGACTCATAGCGACCCTGTGTGCAACAGCCCTAAACTCTGCTCTGCCCTGTGCCAGTCGCACTGTCTCCGATACATTCATCCCGATTACCCCAGTCACTGAATCAATCTACTTCATAGAAGGCCTTCCCCTCCTGCACTGTCCCTCCACCCTACATGATGTCCCTCACTAAGGACTTGTCACTCCTTATAACATGTCCAAAGTATGTTATACAGAGCCTCAGAAAACTTGCCTCCAAGGAGCCTCCCAGTTTAACCCTTTCCAGGATGAAGCTGTTTTCCTAACAGTCCATGGTACCCCCAGTACTCTTCCCCACTACCAGAGCTCAAAGGCATCAATTCTCCTCCTATCTTCCTTAGTCATTGTCCAAGTCTCTGATGTATAACAAGTGATAGCAAAGACCGTGGCCTGTATCTGACACACCTTAGTCTCCAGAGTGACACCATTGCTCTTCAGTACTTTGGAGAGGTCCCTAACAGCAGACTTTCCCATCGCAATATGTCTTTTAAATTTCCTGGCTGCTGGTGTCAAGAGTGTTGACTGTGGAGCCAAGCAAACTAAAGGTGTGAACAATCTCAATCTCTTCACCATCCATCCTGACGCTGCCAATTGGTCCAGTGGTGAGAAACTTTGTCTTCTTGACATTGAGCCTCAATCCATATTGGAGGCTGAGTCCTTGACTCTCTGCAGCAAGTACTTCATGTCCTCCTCAGTTTTAGCAAGCAGGAGAGTTGAATAGAAGATTTCAAAAGGCAGCACAGGATGACAAAATAAAATATTACAATGAAATGTACAAGGAGTTGGAGTCAGAAAATCAAAAGGGCCGAACTCGCTCAGCATTTCTTAAGCTCAAGGAACTGAAGAATAAATTCAAACTTTGAGTTGCTATAATCAAGTATGCTTTAGGCAGAATATTAAATGATCCAGGAAGTATTAAAAGAAGATGGAAAGAGTATACTGAGTCACTGTATGGAAAGGAATTGGCAGACACAGAAGAATTTCATGAAACATCATATGAGCAAGAGCCTGTGGTGATGAAGAAGTTCATGCTGTTCTGAAGGAAATAGCAAAAAATAAGGCCCCAGGAATAGATGGTATACCAGTTGACGTATTTCAGCTAACAAATGCTGCCCTGGCTGTGCTCACTGAGCTGTGCCAAGAAATCTGGAGAACAACCACTTGGCCAACTGACTGGAAGAGATCTATATTTGTTCCCATCCCAAAAAAGGGTGACCCAACAGAGTGTTGAAACTATAGAACAGTATCATTAATTTCACATGCAAGCAAGATTGTACTGAAGATTATCCAAAAACGACTGGAAAGTGTAGTATTAAACCATTAATACATGCATAGAAAATGGAACAGAATGAGACCCTCCCCTCCAAAAAAACCCAGAAACAAAAAACAGTTGAGGGAGAGTAGATTCTGACACATGTTGCCCCCTTGTATATTAGAGTAAATCTGTGCACCATTGAGTTTTGAGTGGTTGAAATATTTGGGACTTGATTGCCAGACCTATCTTCCAAGGTGCTGAAATGTGAAGGTAACCACCAAAATAATGAGGTGAAAATTATTTCTCTGTTGAGGAAAGAATGACAGGAGTCAGGGCTTGCTGATTTTGATATAAACCTTTGATCCTTATCATTGCATATATATATGACTGATAAAAATAAATATTGGTAAAACAGCATTGCCAATTTAATGAGACATAGTATTTTTAGTTTTCATTGTGTACTAGGAAATATTTTGGTGTATGTTTGTTCCCTACTATTTTTGAGTATTATTATTTTTTTTATTTTATATCGGTTTGCTCACAAAGTTCATATACATTGTGTTTCACACTATGCCTGATTCACACTGTGTTTCATTATGTTTTAAAAAAATCAGGCACCATTGGACCTTGTCCATCATTACCCAGTCTTTTCGGGTCCCTACCTTTTGACTAAAATCTTCCTTTCCTCTGTCAATCCAAATAAAAAAACCTGTGAGCACAGGCCATGTCCTTCTTTCAGTGTTGGCAGATCTGGAATTCTGTTGTCAGATTGTGTTCCTGAGGCTCTTCCTTTGTTTTTATAAGGACCTTACACTTATATTAAGTTTAAGCAGGCTATGAGAAACTGACATTTACCAACCTTGACTTTCTTCCTTAGGTTGTCCGTACAAATCAGTGTGCAGGAGAATTTGTTATCACTTTCCCCCGTGCTTACCATAGTGGCTTCAACCAAGGCTACAATTTTGCTGAGGCTGTGAACTTTTGCACTGCTGACTGGGTGAGTTTGGAGTATGGTGGGCTGGCAGGCAGAAAAATTACTGTTAGGGGAGGCTGAAGCACCTAACCATAAACTTGTCCACAGTTGCCTGCTGGACGTCAGTGCATTGAGCACTACCGCCGACTCCGAAGATACTGTGTCTTCTCCCATGAGGAGCTCATCTGCAAGATGGCTGCCTGCCCAGAGAAGCTGGACCTGAATCTGGCAGCAGCTGTACATAAGGAAATGTTTATCATGGTTCAAGAAGAGCGACGTCTCCGAAAGGCCTTGCTGGAGAAGGTGGGTGGCCGAGAGAGTACTACTCTGAGTCAAGTACCCTAACCTGGTAGAGGTGGGAGGGTAGGTAGCAGCAAGAAGTAGAAGATAGGGTCAGTTCTCTGGGTATAGTAAAAAGAACTGGGTACAACTTGGTTGAAAACCACATCCCATTCTTTGCTCTGTTTACCAGCAACCTTGGGGCAATTTTTTGTCTGTTTTCTCATCTGAAAAATGGTGATTATAATATAATGCTTATTCGAATGGATGAGTGGATTAATGATGATATTTTGTTGGGTAAATGGACCATACTAGGTGCTGGCATAGCTACTGTTTATCATTACTTAAATAATCCAACAAGACACACAGAGTCACTCAGTCATTTACTCTGCCATCAGATCAAAACTGACTCATAACTGACACTCCATTGGGTTTCCATAGCTGTGAAATGTATAAGGAAGTTGCCCATCTTTCTCTCGAGGAGCTACTGGTAAATTAAAACTGATAAAAACCTTGCTCTTTGGATTACCAGTGTAACTTCCCGTGAGCTCCACCAGAGCTCCCCCAGAGACAAACCAGTGTATGAAATTCCCACCAGTAATAAGTTGAGCTGGGTGCCTTTTCAAGTTACTCAACCACTTTTTTCGTAAAATGAAACAAAACTCTGTAAAATGAAAGTGAATACCTAACTTGCCAGTTAAATTGATTATAAAATGAGCAAAAGTGATTTATGCTTAGGGTCCTGTTAACTGTACTTAAAATATAGCAGCTGTTGCTATTGTTGATGATATTAGTACATGAAAAAATGATTGAAATATAAATTATTTATTTTTAGGAAATGCCATTTTATTACATTTAAACTCAACTCCTTGCCATCAAGTCAGAACTGACTCATAGTTGACCTTCAGTGGGTTTTCAGAGGCTAGAAATAGAATAGAATAGCGGTGGATTCGAACCACCTAGCAGTGCAACTGTAACCATTAGATCACTGGAACTCCCTACATTTAAACTACAAAAATAATATTAACAAGTAGAAAGGGTCCTACTTTAATAGATTTTTCTCATGGTAATAGCTATCAAGAAATCAAAAGCCACATTAGTCTTGGGAAAACCTGCTGTTATGGACCTCTTTAAAGTGGTAAAGAAAAATGTGTTTAAAGACAAAAATGCTTCTGATAGAAGCCATGCTATTTTCAGTTGCTTCCTGTACATCTCAAAATTGGTCAATGAATAAGGAAGACCAAAGATGCCTTTAAATTGTGACGTTGGCAAAAAGTATTGAATATACCATGGACTGCCAATACAACAAATATGTCTTGTAGTGTTCTTTAGAGGCAAGGATTATGAAACTTTTTCTCACTTACTTTGGACTTGTCAGGAGAAACCAGTCTTTGGAAGAAGACATCATTCTAGGAATGATAGAGGGTCAGTAAAAGGGGAAAATCCACACAACAGAATGGATTGACAATGACTACAATGGATCTGACCGTGACACAGATTGTGATAATGGTGCAGGATAAGGCAAAGTTTAAATTTGTTGTTCATTGAGTTGCTATGACTCACAGTCAACTTGCCAGCACCTAACAATAAGTTAAGCATATGTCATTTGTATATATAGATGAGTAGAAGCTGCTACAGATTTAGGAAGTCAACTTCCTTCATTTTAGCTTTCCCCTTAATAGTTCATGTTCACCCAAGTAGAGAATTGACTTAGAGTCCTCCCATGACATTACAAAGCTGGTTCTTACTGCCTATTTGGCTAACAACTTTGCTGTGAAAGTGGACTGTGAGGAGAATCACAGCTGTGGTAAGTGTTGAAAGTCTGGAGTCTCCCAGCCTGGTGTCAATTGGTAAAGTGCTGGAATTTTTTTCCCAGGCATCATTTTCTCTCTGAAAAGTTAACTCTAAGAGTCATTTTATATTGTTCTTAAATGGTAGAAATAATGACTCTAGCTGCTTGAGTCTCTGGAAAGAGATGAGAGGAATAGGTACTCTTATTTTGACATTTAGAATTTTTTACTCTTAAAGTTCAGAATCTCTCCTGTATTGATGTTCTGTAAGAGTGCTTGCATATTTGAGTTCTTTTCTGAGAAGAGAGTTGCATCCAACTCTCAGAGAAATCCATGGTCCCAAACCAGAGTCTTTATCCCTAGAATATTATCCAGCTTTAGAAGACATAATTGATGCCAAATTCTTTCTTTGGTTAAGTTTCTTACTGAAAGATTTGGTTTATTTTAAGTGCTTAGATAACTTTTCTAGGTCATCTATTGCTTTATCTTTGTTGATCTTTATAACAACCTTCTTCTCTACCCCTTCCTATCTTCAGGAACCCATGAGCAAATGATTCTCTTTAGACCTTATATAATTGATTATTCTAAGGAATGAGTACCTCCCTGCTGGTATTTGTCAGTTTGTAAGCCTATCTGTTGTTTAGCCAAAAGTTTAACCATGGAGGTTTTATTCCAGGCTTTAAGAGTGACTAAGGATCATAGTCTCAAGTTTCCACATCAGTGTTTATTGGACAAGTAAGCCTAACAAAAGTTTTTTTGAGTCTTGTTCCACATTTCCTTCTGTTCTGTCCAGGTGATCCCTTAAGAGAATTATCAGCAGTGGTAGCTGGGCACCATCAAGGCAGATATTCTTTACTTATTAAGCCAAATTACTGTTTGGTTTTAAGAAGACTTCAGGGGTTATTTTTGGTTTAAGGTTTAAAGATTATCCTAACACCCAAAAGCAAGCCCACTGCCTTATATAGATTACAACTCAGCAGTCCTCAGTCAGGTTTCCGAGATTGTAAATTCTTACTAGAGAAGGCAGTCCATCTTTATCCTGCAGATCAGCTTCTAATTTCTAACTGCTGACCTGTTGGTTAGCATAAGACATAATGTAGTATGCCACAAGCCTATGTAAAAATTATCTTAGGGCCAAATAGGCCTTTTAAGGGCAGTTTATCCAGGCTCCAAGACTGTCTTTAGCTTCAGAATGTCCTTGGTCCATTGAAATTATGTTCTGCATTTCCTCCCTATTTGATCAGGATTCTTCTATAGAATCTTTAATCAAAATGTTCAGTAAGTTGTCAGACACCATTCAGTTCTTTTGGTCTCATAGGGCACATCATTTCCTTATCCTGTTTCTGACTCTTTCCATTGGTGAATAAAGATCTTTTGTTTTGCCTTGAATGACTGCTCGCAAGTTTTAAGACCCTACGGACTATGCAACAAACTAGGAAGTATAATCTTGTTTTTGTTACTGCCATCAAGTCGCTAGTAACTCATACCGACCAGCTTATATAGCTTATATGTCTATATGACAACAGTTCTGAACCCTGCTTATCCTGAGCCAACCTTACTGTCTCTGACACACCTACCCCCATTACCCCAGTCATTGAGGCAATCCATCTCATCCACACTCTTCCTCTCTTGAGCTGTCTTTCCACCCTGCCAAGCATGATGTCGCTCTCCAAGGAGTTCTCCTTGCAACATGCCCATAGTATATTAAACAAAGTTTCAGAATTCTTGCCTCCAAGGAGCAGCCTGGTTTCACCCTCTCTTGGATGAACCTATTTGTTCTCCTAGAAGTCTAGTATATTCAGTACTCTTCTTCAGCACCACAGCTCAAAGGCATCAATTCTCCTTCTCTCATCTCTAGTCATTGTCCAGCTTTCTGATGCATAACAAATAATTGTGAAGACTATGGCCTGGATCAGGCATACCTTAGTCTCCAGACTGACATTGTTGTGCTCTTCAGTACTCTGGAGATGTCCCTGACAGCAGACTTTCCCAGTGCAATTCGTCTTTTAATCTCATGGTTGCTGATAATAAGAATGTTGATTGGAGTAAAGCAAGCTGAAGCTGTTAACAATCTCAATCTCTTCAGCGTCTATTATGATGCTGCCAATCAGCCCACTGGTGAGAATCTTTGTTTTCTTGATGTTGAGCTTCAATCCATATTAAAGGCTACAGTCCTTGACCTTCTGGAGCAAGTGCTTCAGGTCCTCCTCAGTTTCAACAGCAAGATTGTGTCATCTGCATATCATAGATTGTTGATGAGTCTTCCACCTGATGCCACATTTATCTTCATAGAGCCCAGCCTCCCAGATTCTCTGTTCCACAAAGAAATTGAAAAGGTATGGAGATCCCAGAGGTATGTGGTTCGAATCCACCAGATTCTCTGCTAGAGAAGGAGGGGCAATATCTTCCTGTACCAGTCAGATCCAGTTTGACAGTGTACACACACACAAAAGAATTAAAAATTTATTTTTTAAAAAAAAAGGTATGGAGATAGGACACATCCCTGGCATACACCTTTCGCAGTTTTGAACCATGTAGTGTTTCCTTGCTCTGTTTTGATATTGCCTCCTGGTTTTACATAAGCACAGTCAAGTATTCTAGAATTTCCATTCTTCTCAGAGTTAGCCACAAACACAGATAGACATTCCTCTGGTGCACTCTGCTTTCAGCCAAGATCCATCTAACATTAGCTATAATATCACTTGTACCACAGCCTCTTCTAAGCCCAGACTGCACATTTGGCAGTTCTCTGTTGATGTGCCGTTCTGGTTGTTTTTTGGATAATTTTCAACAAAATCTTGCTTGTGTGTGATATTAATGATAGGGTTCAATAATTTCCGCACTCTTTCAGGCCACTTTTATTTGGAATGGGCACAAATAGGATCTCTTCCAGTCATTTGGCCAGGTGGTTATTCTCCACATTTCTTGGCACAAATTGGTGAGCATATCCACAGCAGCATCTGTTTGTTGAAATACGTCAGTTGGTGTTCCATAAATTCCTAGGGCCTTGGTTTTTGCCAATTCCTTCAGAGCAGCTTGAACTTTTCATCACTACAGGCTCTTGCATATATGTTTTTCATGAAGTTCTTCTGTGTCATCCAATTCTTTTTGGTACAGTGACTCTGTATATTCCTTCCATCTTCTTTTATTGCTTCCTGGACCATTTAATATTCTGCCTAAGGCTTCCTTAAGTACTGCAGCTCAAGGCTTGAATTTGTTCTGTTCCTTCAGCGAGTTCAGCCCTTTTGATTTTCTGACTCCAGCTCTGTACACATTTCATTCTAATTATTTGCTTTACCTTCTCAAACTGCCCTTTGAAATCTTCTGTTCAGCTCCCTTAATTTATTCCCTTTGCTTTGGCTTCTCAGCACTCTAGTGCAATATTCAGATCTCACCTGACATCCATCTTCATCTTTTCTTCCTTCTCTGTCTTTGTAATAACCTTTTGCATTCTTCATGGATGATATTCTTGATACTCTCCCACAGCTTATCTGGTCTTCACTCATTAGTGTTCAAGGCCTCAAATCTGTTCCTGAGATGGTTTTGAAATTTGAGTGGGATAGACTCAAGGTCAAATTTTGGTTCCTGTGGTTGATTTAACCTTTCTTTAGCTTGAACTTGCATATGAGTAGTTGGTGGTTTGTTCCACAATCAGCACCTGGCTTAGTTTTCACAGCTGATACTGAGCTTCTCCAGCAAGTCTTTCCATAGATGTAATCAATCTGATTCCTATGCATACCATCAGGTGAAATTCATGTGTATAGTCTGCATTTATGTTTCTTATAAAAGGTTTTTGCAACGAGTACAATTTACAGAATTCTACCGTTCTATTTCTAGCCTTTTTTCTGTCACCAAGTCAGTGTTTTCCTACTATTGATCCTTTTTTCCTATTTCCAGCTTATGCACTCCAGTCACCCTTTATCATCAGTGCATCTTGATTGCATGTTCAGTTGATTTCTGACTGCAAAAGTTGGTAGAAATCTTGTATTCCATCCTTTTGGCTCTAGTTGGTGCATATATTTGAATGACAGTGGTATTCACTGGACTTCCTTTTATGTGTATCCTGTCACTCAAGATATTTGAAGATGAATCTAGAAATTACTTTTTTAACTATGAAATCAAATCACATTTTTCCTCACCTTTTCATCTCCAGCATAGTTGATCATTTGATTCTCTGATTCAGAATGTCCCATGCCAGTCCATCTCGTTTACCTAGTATGTCAGTATTTATGCATTCCATTTCTTTTCTTGACGGTGTCCAGTTTTCCTACATTCATGCTTCTCACCACATTCCAATCACTAGTGTCTGCTTACAACTGTTCCTCTTTTTCTTCCATATTTGAGAGCTCAGCCTCAGTTGCTATACCTGTTAGTCTACTCCAAGTGTGCTCTATTGTATGGAGGATTTTTGAATAGTTGCACTAAATATATTAGTAGAGCAGTTAACTGAGGTGTAGCATGAAACTATGACCCTAAACCAAAAACCCAAGTCCAACTCACTGCTACTGTGTTGATTCTAACTCATAGTGACTTTGTTAAATAGATTAAAACTGCCCTTAAGGATTCCAAGGCTGTAAATATATATGGAAAATGTTTCTTCATTTTCTCAATGGTGAGTTCAGACTATTGACCTTTTGTGGTTTTGTCAGTTGCTTTGACCATTGCACTACCAGAACTCCTTGATCAGTGCTCTTTTTCTATCTTAAATTCATTACTCCATAAGCAATACTATCCCCATCTACCTTACTTCTCACCACTAGTAACTGCTAATAAACTTTGGTCTCTAGACATTTGTCTGTTCCCCCCCCTCCCTTTTTTTTACATTAAAGTTTGCAGGAGATAGATTTTAAACACACCCATATGCAAGTCAGAAATTCTTATAGAAAAAAATTTTTAAATCCTTAAAATTGCTCATTGTCTCTCAGTTATCCCAGCAAAGCCAGTTTTTCCTCTATTTTTGGAATACATTGCATTGTCTTCATCTGATAACATCATAGTTTATTGTTCAGTGTTCCTAGGAAACATTTGTATCTCCAAAGACTAGATGCAGGCATATACCATTAACTTATTGTTAGATACTTGCATGCAGTTCTCCTTGTTTACTAAGTAGCTAGTATTGCTCATTGAACAAAATGGGCAGTGAGTAACTGGAAGTTTCCATTGTTTTGTAGTATGTGCCTTCCATACTATTCAAGCCTATCATTTGATAACTCTCACAGTAGTGTGGACTCTCTGTATTTCAGTTTATTGCCTTCTTCCAGGTTTAGGGTTTTGTTTTTTTTTTCCTTACCCTAAAGGCTTTTTCACATCTAGAATTTTACTTATTAGCTTTCACTATACAGTTCTCTTTGCTTCAGTACATATTAATTTAATATTAACTTATCTTTCTTTATCTCATCCCACTAGCTTAAAAATGTGAATTTTTATAGAGGCAAATGTGTACCATGGGGTTTGATCTCCCCTACAACCATGAGCATAGGTTGTAGTCTCAGTGATGGCTTTTCCATGACTCTGTTCCCCTATATAACATATGTGGGTTGAACACCCTCAGGGCATCACGGAGGCTGAGCGAGAAGCATTTGAGCTCCTCCCAGATGATGAGCGCCAGTGCATCAAATGCAAGACCACTTGTTTCTTATCAGCCCTGGCCTGCTATGACTGCCCAGATGGCCTCGTCTGCCTTTCTCACATCAATGACCTCTGCAAGTGCTCTAGTAGCCGGCAGTATCTACGGTGAGCATGGGGCCTGCCTGAAGAAAGGGAGGCCAAGAAGGAGGATGCAAAATTGGGCCAGATGTTCTCTTTTCCTCTCCACTTTTTTCCAGATATCGGTATACTTTGGATGAGCTCCCTGCCATGCTGCATAAGCTAAAAGTTCGGGCTGAGTCCTTTGACACCTGGGCCAACAAAGTTCGAGTGGCCCTGGAGGTGGAGGATGGGCGAAAGCGCAGTGAGTGATGGGGGGGGTGGAGGTACTCCACAGGCAAGTTCTATTCGCTTTTCTTCTGTCCTCCAACCCCCGTACTTGCCTTTCCTCAATACTGCCTACTCCTTGCTGATCTCATTCTTTCTCCAGGCCTTGAGGAGCTGAGAGCACTTGAATCTGAGGCCCGTGAGCGGAGATTTCCTAATAGCGAGCTGCTGCAGCGATTAAAGAACTGCCTGAGTGAAGCAGAAGCTTGTGTCTCTAGGGCTCTAGGACTGGTCAGCGGCCATGAAGCTGGGTATAGCAGTGTGATGTGTTTGGGCATAGATTGCTTGCTGAGAGATTCAACATCTAAGAAAAGTGATATAACGGATAGACTTCAGAGCACCATTGGTCAGAGTGGACATCAAGAACCTGACAAGTGCTAGAGTATGAGATGACCTGGGAGATAATTGGGGAAGGCAAGGAGACCAGACAACATGGAGAGATGGAGAGGGCAGCCGTAGTGATAAGAATGTCTAGAGATACTTATTTTTGTCAGTATCTGGAGGAAATGTTAGGGACAGGCTGAAGAATTTGGGGGGCATGGAAAAGTTATACAAGGTTTAACTTGGCAAGAAAAGAACGCAGAAACATACACCTGATTATAACTGTGTAGTTTTAATAATTTATTTAGGGAATTAAATAAAGCAAAATTTCAGTGGAGGATAGATTGGAACTTCAGCTTTGTTGTCATCAGTTAATTTCTAAAACTCAATTACTATCAAGAACTGATTTATAGGTGACCCTCCATTGGGTTTCTGAGACTATAAATTACTTGGGAATAGATTGAACATCTTTTTGTCATGGAGCTACTGGTGAATTCAAGCCGTCAGGTTGTGTGGCCTTTGGTTTAGCAGTGCAACTCCCTATGGACTATACTAGCAGAGCTCCCTTAGTTAATTTCTAAGACTTTCCCCAGCTGAATTCTTTCCTTTGTTTTATAAAAATCTTAAAACTTTCCCTATAATTTGAGCAGCTCTGTGAACTCTGAGGATAACAGAAATCAAAATGGGCATGTGTGGTGAGGAGGATATTGGATCTTAGAAGAGAAGGGGAGGGGACTGTATTTGGACTTGAAACCCCATATGTGAAACCTCCATAGCCCCTACAGGGTGGCTGGTCTTCAAATGACCCTGGCTGAGCTCCAGGCCTTTCTGGACCAGATGAACAACCTGCCTTGTGCCATGCACCAGATTGGGGATGTCAAGGTGAGGAGGGGTGCATTTGTAGTGCTTTTGAGGGATCAGGGGGACCAGGGGACCAAAGGAGCAGTGTTCTCTTGGCTCTCTTATATAGCCTAAAGTATTTGACCAAGATAGGATGCATATGTAAAAAAAATAATAAAAGACATGAGGCAAACAAAGTGACTGCCTCTCAAATGAGATATGAGGGACAGGTGGCAAGGTTATGAGTATAGGGTATAGAGTCAAGGGAATGTTTGCTGGAGGAGGAGGAGAAGAAGGAAGTGACAAGGGTGTTTTGTGGGACCTGAAAGTTGAATAAAGTTTATGAAGGTAAAGGATAAGTAGCATGGATAATATAGTGGACACCAATAACAGCATAAGAGTTTATGAGAAGACTAAGCTAAATAACTTTTTTTTTTAGTTTTTTTTTACTATTATTTTTAGTTATAAGAGGTTCTCTTGGTGCTACATGATTGGAATTCTCTGTGGAATTAAATAAAGCATAAATTCCTGACCAAATTAAGATTATCTAGAAATAGAACCCAGCAATCTGTGTTTTTAGCAAATTCCTCACAGTATTCTAATGGGCAATCAGTATGGGGAACCACTGTCTTTGGGTATGAAGAAGAAGGAGAGTCTAGCCCAAGGTAGGCGCTCTCTTACCAAAAGAAGGTAGATAAGGCAAGGCTGTTTGATGATGGTAGATCTAAATGAGCCCAATTGAGGAATTTGTTGTTCATCCTATATCTTTTTAGGATATTCTGGAACAGGTGGAAGCATACCGGACTGAAGCCCGTGAGGCTCTGATGTCGGCGCCCTCCAGTCCAGGACTACTGCAGTCCCTTTTGGAGAGGGGACAGCAACTTGGGGTGGAAATACCTGAAGCCCAGCAACTCCAGCGGCAGGTAGAGCAAGCACGATGGCTGGATGAGGTGAAATGCACATTGGCTCCCTCGGCTGGAAGGGGCACCTTGGCTGTCATGAGGGGACTCTTGGTTATGGGTGCTAGTGTAGCCTCTAGCCCTGCTGTGGATAAGGCCCGGGCTGAGTTGCAGGAGCTGCTGACCATTGCAGAACGCTGGGAGGAGAAGGCTCATCTCTGCCTTGAGGCCAGGTATGTTAAACCTCTTCCCCTTTCTGCTCTACTCTCAACCTTCATCCTCTAGTGGAGAGCACATGGGTGGCTTTGGACTCCAGACTCTGTGTTGATGTATTAATCGTCCTTCCCTATCTTTTAGTTTTTTAACAAACAAATATATATACATGTAGAGGCAGAGATGGACAGATAAAGAGATATATAAAGCAATACCTCTACTGGCCAACATGTGCACACACAAGCACAAGGATAGATGGCTAGATCTTAGTAGTAGGGTATTACACATAGAATAGGTGTACAGACTAGTGGACAAGCAAGATACAGAAGTTAATGCCAAAGATAAAAGTTGAGTACATAAATCTGGGACAGATTGACATAATACAGAAAGTAAGTAAAAGTGGCAACAGGATTAACAGCACTCCAGGCCCCAATGCAGATTAAGTTGATGACTAGGTTAGACTTCTGGTTAGGTAGAACACTGTATACCAAGTTTGTTGGTTTTGTTGTTTGTTTGTTTTTAACCCCCTACATTTAGGCAGAAGCATCCACCAGCCACCCTGGAGGCCATAATACGAGAGGCAGAAAACATCCCTGTTCACCTGCCCAACATCCAGGCGCTCAAGGAGGCTCTTGCTAAGGCCAGGGCCTGGATTGCTGATGTGGATGAGATCCAAGTGAGGACCCTGTCCTCATTCCTGGACCCCCAACCCATGTCTTTAGTATAGCTGGAAAGGGATAGCATACATGTTGTTTTGTGTTAAGTTGGATTGAATTAGGGTAAAGGAGCATGGCACATAGAAAAAAAAACCCGAAGCTACAAATGTGCCTGGGCAGTAGTTTGAAGAGGGATTCTCCTGAGGGAGAATGCGGGTAAGAACGAAAATGGGGGTACAGAGAGGAACATGTGATGTTAGAGTTAGATAGGGGCTGTAGGCATGGCAAGAACAGTTGAAGAGGCAGAGCATAGCAGAATAACTAGTCTGGTAATCCTGAAGACTGACTTGACATTTTGGTGCTAAGGCAGTGGATATAGGAGATGGGTAGAGAGAAATAGATAGCTGTTCTTTCTTCTAATTTATTTTCTCTAACTCAAGAATTAGCTGGACAGTGATGCCCAGTTCAGGGCCAGCAAGTATTAGATGTTGCTAAGTTGAAATGAGCTTTCTTTTGTCCCTGTTCCCAGAATGGTGACCATTACCCCTGCTTGGACGACTTGGAAGGCTTGGTAGCTGTGGGCCGGGACCTACCCGTAGGATTGGAGGAACTGAGACAATTAGAGCTGCAAGTACTGACGGCACACTCATGGAGGGAGAAGGCATCCAAGACCTTCCTCAAAAAGAATTCTTGCTACACATTGCTGGAGGTGAGACCTGAGACCCTGGCCCAGCATCACCTGCCCCTGGTATGGCTGTTGTGAAATGGTTCATATGACAACACAAGTTTTTTAGCAGGGGAATTAGGGAGAAAGGTCCTTCATTCCTGCTCTGCCTGCCTGCCTTAGGTGCTCTGCCCATGTGCAGATGCTGGTTCAGACAGCATCAAACGCAGCCGGTGGCTGGAGAAGGAGCTGGGATTGTACAAATCTGACACAGAGCTGCTGGGGCTATCTGCACAGGACCTCAGGGACCCAGGCTCTGTGGTAAGGAGCTTGGGCATAGATGGAGAGAAGCTGGGTTTTTAATATCTCCCTACTGATATCTGGTGATGATAGTGTCTCTTGAGCTGGGTGACCATCTGGGCTCCCCACCCCCCAAGCCTCAGTTTTCCTAGTTTGGGAGTTAGTTAAGGGAATGAGAGGAAGAGGGGCACTGGGTCCTAACCTGCTTTCCCCCTGCCCTGGGCATGGCAGCTTGTGGCCTTCAAGGAGGGGGAACAGAAAGAGAAGGAGGGTATCCTGCAACTGCGTCGCACCAACTCAGCCAAACCCAGTCCACTGTCATCGTTGAGCACAGCTTCCTCTGCAACGTCCACCTGTGTGTGTGGGCAGGTGCCTGCTGGGGTGGGGGCTCTTCAGTGTGACCTGTGTCAGGACTGGTTCCATGGGCAATGTGTGTCGGTGCCTCGCCTTCTTAGCTCCCCGAGGTCTAGTCCCATCTCATCCCCACTGCTGGCATGGTGGGAGTGGGACACCAAATTCCTTTGTCCACTGTGCATGCGCTCACGGCGCCCACGCCTTGAGACCATCCTGGCACTGCTAGTGGCTCTCCAGAGACTGCCTGTGCGCCTGCCCGAGGGTGAAGCTCTGCAGTGCCTCACAGAAAGGGCTATCAGCTGGCAAGGCCGAGCCAGACAGGCTTTGGCCTCTGAGGATGTGACTGCACTGTTGAGACGGCTTGCTGAGCTTCATCAGTGGGTGCAGGCTGAACCTAGGCCAGAGGTGCCTCCTACCTACCCTTCTTCAGTCCCTGCCTCTGACCCTCTCAGGGAGGGCAGTGGTAAAGATATGCCTAAGGTGAGCTGTCAACCCAACACTTGCCCTCAGATTTCTATCCTAACTTCTACTCCTATTTAGGCCCCAGCCCTGTCCCTATCCTTCAATTTTCAGGCTCATGTGACCCTGCCTCCCTGCCATTCTACATCTGAATCCAGGCTGGAGGAGCCCCCCACCTATCCTTCGGTCTCTGTGTCCGATCCTCTCACAGAGGACAGTGGCAAAGATATGTCTAAGGTGAGCTGCCAGCCCAACACTTGCCCTCAGATTCCTATCCTAGCTGCTATCCCTACTTAGGCTCCAGCCCTGTCACAATCCTTTCGTTTTTAATCTCCAACTTTGTCTTCCTGCCATTCTACATTCTACCTAGATCTTTAGATGATGCTCCTTGTCTGTCTCTAAGCTGGCAGAAGTTGAGGGGTGGGCAGGGCGGGATGAATGAGTATAATGTGGTTCTGGTTTAGTTGAAATGAATCCTAGTGGCACTTTGGGCAAGTGCATTTTCTGTTAACCAAAAAGTCAACAGTTTGAACCCATCATGAGAGAAAGATGTAGCAATCTACTTCCATAAAAATCACAACCTTGGAAACCCCATGGAGCAGTTCTACACTGTTCTTTAGGGCCACTATACACCCTACAGCAGTGAATTGGCCTTTCAGTTGAGTTATCCCTACCTATTCTTGCTCTTGTTGCTAGATCCAGGGGTTACTTGAGAACGGAGACAGTGTGACCAGTCCTGAGAAGATAGCTCCAAGGGAAGGCTTAGGTAAGAGAGGTAGGTTGACTGGATGTCACATATGGTCTTATCTGTAATGGTGGTTTTGGTAAAATCTGGGCAGCTTCTAACCCAACCTGCCCCTAAAACCTTCCAGATTTGGAGCTGCTGTCCTCATTGTTGCCCCAGTTGACTGGCCCCATGTTGGAGCTGCCTGAGGCAACCCGGGCCCCTTTAGAGGAGCTCATGTTAGAAGGTGACTTGCTTGAGGTAACCTTGGATGAGAACTACAGCATCTGGCAACTGCTACAGGCTGGGAAGCCTCCAAACTTGGAACGCATCCGCACACTTCTGGAGGTGACGAGAGGTTCATGGATAAGACCAGGGGGTCAGACCAACTGGGCAGGAAGCTCAGGCCTGACCAATGTCCCACAATCCTTTTCTGCCTATCTCATCACAGCTGGAGAAGGGAGAACACCATGGGAGTCGGGCACGAGGCCGAGCCCTGGAGAAGAGGCGGCGGCGGAAGGTGGATCGGGGTGGGGAGGGTGATGACCCAGGCCGAGAGGAACTAGAGCCAAAGAGGGCACGGAGCTCAGGGCCAGAGGCTGAGGAGGTTCAGGAAGAAGAAGAGCTGGAGGAGGAGACTGGGGGTGAGGGTCCTACTCTTCCCTTCCACACTACTGGCAGCACCATCCCCCCAGAGAAACAGAATGGCTTAGAGCTGGGACTGGTGGTTAATTCAGGCCTCTCTGTTCCTTTGTCCACACTGACTCCCCAACTGCATCTTCCCTACCCACAGCAGCCACCTCAGCAGCAGTTGTGACAGTGGTTGAGTCCTATAGCACAAACCCCAACAGACCACCTCCTGTCCTTTGACCTGAAGGATCCTCTTTCTAACCATCAAACCTGCTTCTTGGGAGGGGAGTAGGGCAAGGTGGCCACTTCCAGGGCCCACCATAGAAGTCTTTTGATTTTTGTATTCTGACTCCAAGGTATTGTTCAGACCTCAACTCCTGGGGGCTGGCCCCTGGAGTATCCCTTCCTGGTAGCCTCTAACCAGCATTCCCAGACGTCTGAGGCAGATCGATGGATGTGTAGATAGGCAAGGTGCGTGCTGAAGCTCTCCCAGCACCATTCCAAAATGCATATGCTAACTGGGGAATTTCTTTTCTCTCTTCACTACACTAATGACCTTGGCCAACCTATGTTACACTAACCTCACCTCCCTCTTTCTCCATCCTCCCTCTTCTCTTCCCTCTCATTTCTTCTCCCTTCTCCTGATCCACCCAGGAGGAGGATTTTCACATAGCTGTCCTCATCGTTATTGGTTTGTTGGTTTAAATTTTTTTTTTTAAATTTTAAATAGATTTGGTTGAAGAACGTTTTTTAAATAGAGTTGGTTGAAGAAAGTTTTTGGTGCTTGTTATCACAACCACCTCAAACCCATTCTCCCTTCCCTTCACCTGTCTCCTTTCTTCCTCCTGGGTTTATGTTGTAATAAAGGAAGATTGTTGGTGTGTAATTAATTTGTTCAAAAGGAAAAAAGCAAAATAAGAAACTTGGTTCTAGCTGAAGCTTATGTTAATTTTATTTTATTATTTCCCACTTGTTAGAAATAAACCCTAGAAGCATTTTTTTTAAACATATGTCTCAGAAGTGCATTCATTTATTTCCATTACCTCATTAACTGTGGAGCAAGCTGTGGTGTCTTCAGGGGCACTAAAGCTAAAGTCAAGACACTTTTGGAATCTAAATTGCGTTCCACCAGGATCTTTAACTTTGAACCCCAATTTCCTTCCCACAAACCATTTTTTAGTAGGTGGACCTCACCCAAACTGCAACCAGTCTATTCCAGCTTTGCGTATTCCAATTTATTGTCCTTAAGGTGCTAGAGAAATTTTTTTTCTCCTACAGCTGGAGAGAGAATTTACTATAAAACTCAGCTATTTTAAATGTACAATTCAATGATTTTGAGGATATTTTCAAAGTGCAGATGTGATCCTGTTAGTCTGTTTTAAATCTTTCAAGGTGTTTCACTGTTACTAATATATATATATGTCTAAAAAATGATATGTCTGTAATTTTTGTAGGAATGCTTTACTGTCCAAGCCATAGACCTTATTTGGGGGCCTTTCTCTTTTTCCCTCCTTGTAAAGAATTCTTTTGGCTCCTGCTGAATGAGGACTAGAATGAAAATGTGTGATAATTTGTATTACTTTCCCTAACTTTTAAACAATATATACATACCATTTTACTTAGAGAAAATTCACACACCGTACAATTTAGTGGGTTGTTGTTTTGTTTGGATTTTTTGTTTTTGTTTTGTTTTTAGCTTTGGTGGCATGTTATGCTTCTAACAAAAAGTAAGAGGTTCAGATCTCCCTATCACTCTGTTAGAGAAAGAAACCTGAGCAACTTGAAATACCTTGATGGCTTTGGGTTTGATTTTGGTAATACATTCATAGTTATACAGCCATCAATTTTTAAACGGTTTTGCCACCCTAGAAATGAGCTCTGCACCCTTAAAGTCTCCCAACTCAATGGAGCCACAATCTACTCCTGCTTTTAACTTTCATAAAAGTTAAATCATACAATATGTGGTCATTTGTAACAAGTTTCTTTCATTTAGCATAATGGATTCAGGGTCAGAGTTAACTTGTATTAATGGTCCTGTAATAGAACAGATTCTTTTTTTTTTTTCTTTCTTTCTTTTTTTTTTAGTAGTAGTAGTAGAACAGATTCTAACCCTTCTGTCCCCAAAGTCTTTAAAATGAAGATGTAAAGATGTCAGACTATTATCAGGGACCCTTCACCTGAAATTGTTTATGTATTAGTGGTTTGCTCATAGGACTTTTTTCTGGCAACAAGGATTACAAAAGAGTAATAAAGGGATCTTTGATCCTGTGTGGTCCTGGATGCTCTATATTCAGAGTCTGCCTGGGATGGGACAACAGAAAAAAGCAGGAGCATTGAAGTCCAGCCAACTTCCTCAGTTGTTCAACTGTTTCCCTCTTTAGGGACTACCTAAAAAAGTCAAAAGCCAAACTGATCAGCACATTTCTCATTATTTTTTTTTCTCTTCCTCATTTGAGATTATGAGAATGACACAGAATAGGGCAAGGTTTTGATCTGTTCTTAGGGTTACTATGAGTTATAGGCAATTTAGTGGCACTTCACAACTGTATCTGAATTCTTAGTGAGTTCATTCTACTCCAGTTCACCATCTTCCTACGATTTCCAGGTGATAGAAACTTCTGGTGGATGAAAAACCCACCCTCTTCTGACAGCTTTGATTTGTGGAATGTCTGGCCTGACTTTGCATCACCTAGGGATCATTTCTTGTGTACCATAGAGTTGTAACCGACCCATAGCTCACCCTCTGGTGGGTTTTCAGAGACAGTTAATCACATGGAAAGAGATGGCTCATCCTTCTCCCGTGGAGCAGCTGGTGGGTTCAAACTCCATGCCTTTGGAATTGCAGCACAGCTTCTTGGAAGAAGTACAAGAATGCTTCTTGGAGACAAAGATTATGTGGACCTGTTATTAGGTCAGACCAGTCCCTGGAGAAGGACATACTTGGTAAAGTTAGAGGGTCAGTGGAAAAGAGAAGGGACATCGAGAGTGGAAATGAGAAAGATCCTTATGCATGGTGGTTGTAACAGTGGGCTCAAGAAGAGCAATTGTGAGACTAGCTGGACAGTATTTAGAATTATACATAGGGTAGTTTGAATCCTAATGGCAACTACTGAAAAGAGAAGGCAGAGGTCAGTGGACAACCCTATTCTAGGTTCAGCTTGGTCCTAATCCCAGGGGGAAATTTGACATTTTTGCCTACCTATCTAGAATGATCCTGAAAAGGAAGTTGGAGGAAAAGACTGAGAACAGGATCAGTAGGAAGGGGTTCAACTCCATTGTTGTAATGCTGTTCCCTACACCAAAGCAGTCATTCACCAGAAGGAGCCAGCCTAGAGAACTAGACTGGAATACAGAATCTCCAAGGTATAAGTATCACCAATTTCCAGACAGCCTTTCCCTTATAGATACTTCTCTTCCCCATCCCTCTCAAACATGGCATCCATGGACCTTTGCAGGAAAAGTGTTAGCCACCAGTTCTTTAAAACCCAAACCAATCTTTCCTCTGCAGAGTTTTCTCTAGTTGCAGATCTCTTCCCCTTCCCTGCCTACTCCCTAGAAAGGGAGGAGTGATTGGCTTGGGAGTGTTCCAGATGATTAGGGAATGAGGAGAATGATGAGCTAACATTTTCTGTAGAAACAACAGCATCCTCCCAGAGGTTACCATAGCCCTCAGTATGTCTCCTGAGTCCATAGGTGACCAGGGGATAAGGAGAGGCATCACTTCTACAAAGGATTTTAGCCCCACCCCCCACCAAACTGACGACTTATTTCCTATTCCCTAACATCGCCCCTATTTTTTACATGATGTCTAAAACACTCTAGGGTTAATGGTCCTAGGCTTAAATGTTCTCTGACCACACTTAGAGACCAGGGCTCTATACCATGTAGGCTCAGAAGGAGAGGGAGACAAGCAGCGGTTGGGGCACCACCCTGCATGTAAACTTTCTTTGCATTCCGTAAAGCTTGTTACATGCTGCCAACATATGGAAGTGATGTATGAGGTGCAGTCCATGGGACTCTGAAGGGGCAGACATGAACAGCTTGTTAGATGTCAACTAGTCACCCAACAGATGGGAAACTTGTCCTATCCTGTACCATCCTTACCCCATCTCTATGATGCCATTGTTAGTCACTGTCAATTCATCTCAAAAGTAATCCTCTCTTTTGCCAACCCTACTTTTCCCCAGCATGATGTCTTCTCAAAGCTGAGCTTCCTGACAACATGCCCAAAGTGAGATGAAATCTTATCTCTAAGGAGCACCTGATTGAACATAATTCAAAGGCATCCATTCTTCTTGGCTCTTATTCATTGCTGGATTTTCCCATGCATAGGAACCAATTGAAAATACCATGGTCTGGGCTAAGCACATTAACATCTTCACCGTTCTGCATTTAAAAGAGGTTCACCCATGACCACAGCTTTGCCCACTGCATCTTGCCTTTTGATTTCTTGACTGCTGCTGTCATGGGTATTGCTTGTGAATACAAGTTTAAAAAAAGTCCTTGACAGGATCAGTCTTAACTGTATTGGTCCAGTGATGAGGATTTTTGTCTTGTTGTTGACATGTAGTCTTTGATCTTATGGACTAAGTACTTTAAGTCTTCCTAACTTTCTGAAGGGTGGAGGGATGGCGCAGAAGGGGAAGACCTTCTATGAGGTGGATTGATTCAGTGACTGGGGTAATCGGGATGGGTGTGTCAGAGGCAGTGAGATTGGCACAGGATAGAGCAGGGTTTAGGGCTGTTGTACATAGGGTCGCTATGAGTCGCAAACGACTCCACGGCACATAACAACTTTCTGAAAGTAAGGTTTTTTTCATCTGCATAATAGAGGGGTTCTCTCTCATTTTTTATTGTCATTGTAATGAAACTTACAGAAAAATTGGATTTTCATTTATTCATTGTTTGACATTTTCCTCCCTCCCCCCAGTTCACTTAAAAAAAATGATTGTTGCATAACTTCCTCCCCTCCCCCAGCCCACTTTGCTATGCACCTCTTATTCTGGACTATTGTCATATGGATAATGCCTAATCATATATTCCTTTTCCTTCATCTGTCCCAATGTAGTGTTCGTTATTTATCCCCTCTTTGCTCAGTTTCCCCCCAACCTCCATGTCACTCCTGTTTTATAACAGTGGGGTTAGGCAGTATTTGTCCTTTTGTGACTGAGATATTTCACTCAACATAAATGTCCTCCAGGGTCACTCATGTTATTATGTAATATTCTATAAGTTCCTTGTTTTTCAGTGCTTTATAGTATTTCATTGTGTGAATATACCATAGTTTTTCTATCCATTCATTTGTTGTTCGGTTGGGTTGCTTCCATCTCTGCTATTGTGAATATTGCAGCAATAAACACGAACCTTAACAAGAAAAATGTAACAATCCAATCACAAAAGGGGCACAAGATATGAATAGGCACTTCACCAAAGAAGACATTCATACAGCAAACAGACACATGAGGAAATGTTCAAAATCCCTAGCTATTTCCCAGATGCAAACCAAAACAATTCTGAGATACCATCTAAGCCCAGCAGTGACAGAAAAGTTTAACAAGGCAGCAAACAAATGCTGGCGAGGTTATGGCAAGATTTGAACTCTTATTCACTTTTGGTGGGGATGTAAAATGGTACAAGTACAATGGAAGATGATGTGGCGCGTTTTTAGAAAGCTGGAAATAAAAATGTCATTTGGCCCAGCAATTCCACTACTAGGAATATACCCTGTAGAAACCAAAGCTGCCACCCAAACTGGTATATGCGCACCCATAACATAGGTTGTTGATGAATCTTCTTCCAATTCTGATACCACATTCTTCATATAGTCCATCTTGAATTATTTGCTCAGAATACAGATTGAATAGTATGCAGAAAGAATGTAACCCTGAAGCATATATTCCTTGATTTTAAGCCATGCAGTATTCCTTTTTTCTATTCAAACAACTATTTTTTTTTACAGTTAACTTTTTTAAAGTAAAATTTTATATTGGTTTGCTTACAGAGTTTGTATACATTGTTTTTTACACCAATCTTTCCCATTTCCTTTACCTACCCTTTCCTCTACCCTTCAAATTGTGTGACCCTATGATTACCTCCCTGCCAATCCTCACCCCTCTGCTCCTACCCTCCCTCCCCCCATGGATCTTTATACCCATTTTACTAGCTGGTTTCTGTTTCTTCAGTAATGGTCTTAAATAGCATTTGTCCTTATAGGACTGAGTTAGTTCACTTAGCATAAAGCAGTCCTCCCACTTTAGGTAGTGACTTGAAATCATTGCTCCTGCATGCTGCATAGTGTTACATTGTGTGAATGTACCACAATTTCTCAATCCATTCAAGTGTAGTTGGACAGTGGGGCTATTTCAATATTCTTGCAGTGGAATATTGCTATGAACATTGATGCACAAATCTCCATTTGTGCCTCATTTCTAATTTTCTTGGAGTATATTCCAAGCAGTTAAACGGCTGGGTCATATGGAATTTCTGTGCTCAGCTTTTTGAGGAAACAACAAACTGCTTTCCAGAGTTGTGATACCATTTTACAGTCCCACCAACAGTGTATAAGAGTTCCTATCTCTTCACCTCCTCTCCAGGTTATTACTTGCTATCCTTTTAAACTTTGCCACTGCTACTGGAGTGAGATGATAATCTCATTGTGGTTTTGATTTTCATCTATTATTGCCAGTGATTTTGAGGATTTCTTCATGTTGGTTGAACAAATTCTTTCTTGATCTATATACAAGTTTCAAATGAGCATAATTAAGTGTTCTGGAATTCCCATTTTTCTCAGTGTTAACCATAATCAACAATAATATTACTCTGCTTACCAGGAATTCTTGAGATTGTTATGAGAGAAGAAAGGTCTGGAGGCAGAGGGCAAGCTTCTGCCTTGAGACATTCCAGGGAAGAGGGATATGGTATGAGATATTTCACAAAGTTTACATCAAATATACACTAGGCACCCTTAGAAGAACAGGCTTGACTGACAACATCAGCCTGGCAATACTGGAAATTCCACTGAATCTTGAGACTAAAACCTATAAGGCCCTTGTAGACATAGGTAAGAATGGAGATACAAGGGCAGCTTAGATATGAAAGCATAAACAGGAAAAACAAGTACATGCCCAGAATAAGTATCTCTTTCAGTTAAGACACTACCCTCTGATTGCAAAAGGACTCCAAAGTAGTAATCAACTTGCCACCAGTGGGTGCTTAGTATTGGTCTATGTTGTTGGTAGGTTAGGAAATCACCAGTGGGTAATAGCACACTGACCTTGAGAAGTACAAGTTCATATTGCTGAGTTATGCACAGTCCCTGCTTGCTTGTATTAGTTTGTACTGTTACATAACAAATTATCCCAAAACATAGTGATTTGACACAACATTATAGTTTCTGGGAGTTGGGAGTACAGGCAAGTCTTCTAATTCAGGGTCTATCACAGGTAAATACCTCGAGGCTTAACTGTGGAAGAATCTACTTCCAAACTCTCATATAGCTGATATGATTCAGTTCCTTACATACTGTTGGGCCCTTACTGGCTGTTGGCAGGAGGGTGCCATGTGGGCCTTCCATAGGGTAATTCACAGCATGGCAACTGGCTCTTTTGAGGGCAATGCAGTGAGATGAGTCAGACTGAAGCCACAGTTTTTATTAAAAAAAAAAGTCTCAAGTGACATCCTACTCATTGTGCTGTAGTAAATACTATATTCAAGTCCTTAGACTC